>NW_020954562.1:3038151-3176203 GCF_900497805.2 Vombatus ursinus
ATAGATAGATAGATAGATAGATAGATAGATAGATAGATAGATAGATAAAGGGCACAGGGTGAATTGAAGATGAAGGGGTCATATCTGGAGAATAAAATTAAGGGGTAAGAGAGGATGATACTGGGGGAAGGAGAAAGGGAGAGGTAGAATGGGGTAAATTATCTCACAAAACAAACAGAAAAGAAAAAGCTCTTACAGTGGAGGTGAAACAGGGGAAGGTGAGAGGGAATGAGTGAATCTTATTCTCATGGGATTTGACTTAAGGAGGGAATAACATACACTCAATGCTTTCTTTGGGTCCCTTTCTGGACTCGTTTTTATTTTCATTCCTGTACTTCTTAAATGCCTGATGTTTTATTGATTTTCTTTCTTCCTGTTTTTTCTGTCTTTCTTTTTCTTCTGCATCTCTACCTACCAACTTCAGCTCACTTTCTCAAGAAGCAGTCCAAAGAGTGTTGAAACTTCTTAGCACAACAACATGGCAGCTCTTGATATGTTCTCTGTTTATGAACAACCTTTGTGGCCCGGGAGAAACTTAATTCTCTGGGGTGGTTTTGTTCCCAGCACATATCTCACTAGCACCTCAAATTCAACATGTCTAAAACTAAAATGATCTTTTCCCTCAAACTGCTCCCCCTTTTATCTTGGGCACTACCATTCTTCACTCTTGTTTAAAACTCTGGCATTTTGTCTGATTTTACACCCCTCAATAATCCCAGCAGTTTGTCCAAGGTTTGTTTGTGTTTTGTTTCTACCTTTGCAATATCTGTCATATCCATCCTCCTTTCTCTTTATTCCCACAGCTGCTCCCTTAGGGCAGACTCTCATTATCACCTGCCTGGAATCTGACAATAGCCTCCTAATCAATCTGCCTACTTCCCCTGCCTACTTCTTCCAATCTATCACAGCCAGAATAATCTTCCTTATGGGCAGATCTGATCATGTCAGTCCTCTACTCAGAACAATTCAAGACCTTGTATGATTTTATGCTTCTATTCCTTTCAAGCTTTATTTTACAGTATCATATACTATACTTTAGTCAAACTGAAACTCGCTAACCCCTATAAACATACCATGCTTCAGCAGATTATTTCCAATCTATCCTCAATATACCTGTTTGGACCCAGTTGTTTTCATATTGTCTGCCCTATTAGAAAGGGAATATCTTTTATCTTTCTTTATATCCCTCATTTCTTAGCACAGTGCCTGGCACATAGTAAGAGCTTAATAAATGCTCAATGACTAAAGACATACTGAATTATCTGACCTCTGTTCACACTGTTTCCTTTGCTTGCTATGTCCTTTGCTCTTATCTCTACTGGTTGAAATCCTGTCTATATTTTAATTTAATGAAATTCAATTAATGAATTAACTTAATGAAGCCTACTGCCAAAAGCTTTTTTCATGATCTGTTCCCCACTTTATTCTCACATGAAGGAATTTGGAACTGAGACAGTACTCTGTAGGAATTGAGTTAAGCTGTGAACCCTTCTCCTCCACAGAGACTAAGGTGGTAAAAATAAAAAATGGGCATAGAGATTATGCCTCCAATGTGCTGTGGTAGCTAATTTGTCTATATGTGATTGTACCTTCTGAAGAAAATGTTTCTATGTAAAAGCTAATCCGACTGTTAGTGACTGGGTTGCAGAGGACCACCCTTTACAATTATGGGAACAACATGGGGGGGACGCTGAAGCCATTAGTAGAAAGCCTAGACAGCCCTCATTTTCCTTAAGGGTTCTTGAGAACTCTAAGGGTAGGGTGAAAATATAAACTACCTGACCTTGAGGCAGTGAAGTCCAGAGTAGTCTATGTTATACTTGCAATATAAATGTTCTACCACCCTTCCCAAGAAGAATGTAAACTTCTTGAAAGGAGGGATGCACCTTGCCCTCTGCCTGGGGTCCTTTCCTCCCTCTGATTAGAGAGAGTGGAGGGTGCATATTGGAGAGATCCTCTCAGAGCTTCCAACATTTAAGCAGGGTTATTCTTATCCGGCTACTTTCCTAGACTTTGTGGTCTCCAGAAACTCGTCAGCAACTTCGTCCAAAAGTCACTCAACTTCTAATTCATCTGGAAACTTCATCAGCAAGATGAAATCAACTCTGAAACTCTCCCCTCCTCA
Organism: Vombatus ursinus; assembly: GCF_900497805.2. Taxonomy (NCBI): domain Eukaryota; kingdom Metazoa; phylum Chordata; class Mammalia; order Diprotodontia; family Vombatidae; genus Vombatus; species Vombatus ursinus. Next base: position 3,040,277 of record NW_020954562.1, read on the forward strand.
GACTTTCCCACCTGGATGTCAAACGTCATCATGCCCCTGAGCCAGGTAACCTTCATAGCCCAGTTCAGTTTCTTTTTATGTGTTGTCTAATCCCCATTAGACCGTGAGCAAGGACTATCTTATATTTATCTTTGTATCTCCAGCACTTAGAACAGTGCTAGGCACATAGTAAGAGTTTAACAAATGCTTATGGACTCTTTATTGACTACCTCCAGACACCATACAGCCCCTTTCCTGGGAGTTAATGAATTCAACTCTGAATCCATACCTAGAACTGAGATGCCATGATTGGTGGCTGAGTCAATGAGTGAAAAACCATCTAGCCCACTACATCAGACCAAGCTTCATACTCTATCCATCCATTCATCTATGAGGAAACTTGGGTCTATCCAGATACCTGGCCATATCATGCTCCTATCACCCCCATGATTCCCACCTCTTATTCTGGGAACAGTAATCAAATAAATGCCCATTGCTCTTAAAAAATGAACATGACAATACACTAGGACTCTAGTCACTATCCCTTTGACTCCCCAGGCCAAAACTCTCTTCCCAGGGTGGCCACCACTCCCTGGTATGTATTGCCTCCTTTTATTAGAATTTATGCTCTTTCAGGGCAGGTACAGCCTCACTTTTATACTTGAATCCCCAGTGCCAAGCACATCAAAGGTAATTATAAGGGCTTTTTATTTGCTCATTCATTCACTGTCCATAATGAAGATTCTCCAATTCAGACCTTGTGGAACACAGTGTTTAAAGCAAATATACAGTGAAAATGGCCCTAGAATAAGGACTCAGAAAACCTAGGTTTAAGTCTTATTATTTAATAGTTACACGACCTTGTCAAGTCACTTCAGTGCTCTCAGTTTCTTCAGCTGGAAAATAGGGTTAAATCATGCTTTTATTACCTATCTCAAAGTGGTTATTTCAAATGAAATATATAAAGTACTTTGTAAAGTTTAAAATGCTATTGGAAAGTAGAGCTTCTTTACAACTCTCTTATGAATTTTTTTTTTTGGTGGAGGGAGAGGGTGGGGTTGTTGTACTGATTTGCTTACTGTCCTAGCTTCCTACTAAACTACGTGAGGACAGTATCCATATTTCATATGATCTTTATATCTTCCCTAGCATTCTGCATTTCACAAAGACCTGATGTTTCTTGAAGCTGTTCAAGTTGAACATTAGGTATATTTAGATTCAGCCTTACAACAAAATGCATGGAGGTGAGTGACCCCATGCTTTAGGAGGAGTTGGGCAGGTGGTAGAAGATTGATGAGAGCATTCCGCTTCTTTTTCCTCTTCCAATTTTTTTTCCAGTTTTGATTTCCCTGTGCAAAGAAGGACCTCTAGGAGTATCAAAGCCTGGCTGCACCTTGGGGCGGGGGGATCGAGGAAGGCTGGGACTAGAGCCAGGAAGACCTGAATTCAAATCTCACCTCAGAAGCCTATTAGTGGTATGATCCTGGGCAAGGCACTTAACGTGTTTGTCTCAGTTTTCTGGTCTAAACAATGGGACTAAAGATAGTACCTACCTTCCAGAGCTGTTAAGAAGATCAAATGAGGTAACATTTGTAAAGTGCTTAGCACAATGCCTAGCACATAATAGGCATTAGATAAATGTTAGCTATAATAATTAGTAGTAGTAGAATGTGTCTATAATTATTACAGACTAGCACTAATTATTATAATTTATATATTTATAATAATTTATATGTATCTATGCTAATTATAATATGTGACTATAATTTATATATAAATATTTATAATTAGATGTATTTATAATAATTATAGACCATATAATAACATATTGTGGATTATTTTATTATTATTATTATTACCATGCCAACAGTACTGTTGCTGTTTCATACCATCATTATGGAAGTGGGGTGGGGGGCACGTGTTACAGATATAAAGGGGAAGGAAAACCAGTTTTCCTCAATCAGGAAGTCAAACCTGATTGCTATCAGGGAGCTCTGTTGTCATTTTTATTGTCTTTGGAAGTTGAATTTCTGGCATCTAGAAAGGGCCAGGCTGCTTTGTCAGAATTCCATAGAGACCATATTGGCTTTGACACATGTCTATGTGTCTTCTCTAGGACGACAACCTCTAGGAATGTGGCCCAGAGGATAGTGTGTGCATATGTTTGCTCTCCTCGCATATCTTTGGTGCTTGGGACTGCTCAGTTGACTGAGGGCTGGCCTTCTGATATTAGGTGAATTCATGATAATAGATCCTTCCTAAGACAGCATCTTTGACAAACCACTTATCTTAGAATCTGACTGTCTAGCTAAGGGATGGCTTGAGAAGTCCAAACTAATAGGGAGTAAGAATGAAAAATTGGAAGAGGAAAAAGAAGCTGAATGAATGCAACAAAATAAAATTCCCTCCACATGCTCTAGCCAAAACAGTTAGTCCCCCCACCCTCTCCTTACCATAATCTCAATTTCCGTGGTAATTAACTGCACATCTATATTTGACACATTTGTTATTTTAACCAAATTTTACCTTACAAAACTATTTAGGGCAAGAACCACAGTGCTATCAGTGATTTTATGGAACTGCATACCTTCAACGGAGGAATGGCCCTGAGCCTAGAAGCCTTGCAGCCTCACATAAATCTAACACTGGGGCACTCCTGCCCAAGACAAAGTCCTTACCCCCAAGTACCTCTTCAGCATTGGGGAGAAGCATACCATATTCTATACTATCAATAAAGTCAACACTGATCTCAGTGAAAAGAAAATAATTCCAGACATGGGAACTGATCGATGAATTGTCGAGAGTAATAAAGAGGGGCAATATACTCAGAGGGTAATGGGTTCAAATCCAAGCTCTGCTACTTACTAGTAGTGCAACCTTGGCCAGATCAATTTGCCCCTCTAGACTTTAGTTTCCTTAGCTATGAATTAAGGAGGCAAGAGCCCTCACAAAAGCAGGTGACGTCTAAGTTCCTTCTTAGCTCTATGTCCCCTTATTCTTTGCACTCCGGTTGAAGTTTGATAGGCATAGACACACTCTAGTCCAGAAATTCTTAACTTGGGGCATATGAATTAAAAAAAAATTTGATAATTGTGTTTCAATATAATTGGTTACTTTTATGCCTATGTATTTTTTTGTATGTATTTAAAACCACTGTTCTGAGAACAGCCCCATAGGTGTCACCAAAGTGCTAAAAGGTTCCATAACAAACAGAAAAAAAAAAAAGTTAAGACCCCTTGCTACAGTCCCAGACATAGCTATTCAATAGCTGGTTCTGCCTATTTCCATCTGATTTATTCTTTCATAGTAGTTCTTTGGAGATCAGATAGCCTTGCATCACTGAATAGAACCACCTGACAAAAGGATTCTTCATTTTTTTCTTATTGCTCCAGTGTAGGGGAGACAGGGAAAAAAGGAAAAGGATGACTTTGGGGGATGCTTTCTTTTCCTTTGCCTCTAAAAACTAATCCAGTCTTCACTTCAGTTATTTTTTTTTCTCCTAAAGCTAAACTTAACTGGCAGAGGCAGTCAATAGAAAACTTTCCCCAATTTCACCTAGTTGGTGTGGCATAATGGATTGGTCTCTGAACATAGAGTCAGTAAGGTCTGGGCTTATATCCCACTTCAGATACTAACTGTGTGATCCTGGACAAGTGACTTTACCCTTCTTGGCCTTTTGGCCTTTGTTCTTCTCCACAAAGTGAAAAGGTTGAAATATGTGTGCTCTCAGGTACCTCTGGGCTCTGGATTGATGATCCTGTCAGATAACTTTATAAAGTCACATTTTCATTTCTAGTCTGGTCTTACTTATCAGAACTCTGCTACACAGGCTCCTTTTCTAAAATCAGATCTGAAGCTTTGCTTGGGATGTTTTATTTTGTTTTTTTTCTTTACGAGGTGAGTGGTGAAGGAGCATAGTATTTAAGAGGCATAAGTGCTCCAAGAATCTTCAAAAAATCGATGAAAGTAGAAAATATGAGACATTTTTCTTAAAAATCCTTCTGTCTACACATGGTATCCTAAAAGAACAAAGGAGGAATATTTTCTCTCATCTTCTAAAAAACAATAGCTCTCTTTGACATTAATTATACATCCCCACTCACAAATAAAACCCCTCTTCCAGGTGAGTATAAATGGTTGTTAAACCACTGAAGCAATAATTTTTTTAAAAAAATAAAACTAAAATTTCTCAAAAGTGGAATATTAATGGAAGCAACATTGTAGGGAACTCTTTTGAACAGTTATTTTGACTAGTTCAGCTCAATATACTACCAGTCAAGGCTCTGACAAAGAGACAGCTCTTTAAGATTTATGGAATGTACAATTTGAAAGCTACCTTGGTATAGACTTCATTCAACCCCCTCATTTTAATGTAAGGAAATGGAAGTCCAAAGAGTATGAAGTAACCTGGCTTAATGTTACATGGCTAGTTTGAAGCATGTTTCAATTTCCTGACTTCTTGATGAGATCACTTTTTTATTACATTATGCTTTTCCTATTGGTAGTGGTCCCTATTACTCCTGAGAATCCCAGAGGAGTTGGGGGTCAGTACTAAGGTCATAGTTCACTGGACGTGAAACAGATTCTGAGTATTTTCAAACAGAAAATTGAAGTAAAAAGTTAGCCTTCAGAAGACCTTTGGAATATAGTAAAACAGCTATATTGTATGTCCTTAGGGTCTATCCTGTCATTCATCCAAAATTCTGAGCAGGTTTGCCAGGTCTTACTCTATTGCTTATAACCCCAATCCCTGCATTTCTTACCTTTTCTGATATTTTGCCTCATCAATCATCATTCTCTCTTCTTCATCATCAATTTCACCTTCTTTACCCCTCCCCCTAGTCTGCAAACTTTTTGTTGGACACTATCCAAATGTCCTGTCAATACTTCAAGTACAAATCACATTCATCATCTTCATCCCCCAAATCTACCCCTCCTATGAACTTCTCTGTTGGTGTTGATGGTACCACCATTATCCCAATTACCAGAGCCTGAAACCTTGAACCCTTACTTTTCTCTCGTTTCACATATCTAATTGATATCCACAGCCTATCTAGTCTACCAATGAAGTTTCCCATCTCTATCTCTCCTCTCTATTCACTCAGTCACCACCCAGGTTCATGTCTTCATCACCCCTCAATCATCCACCTAATTGGTCCCTATGAATCCATCCCCAACCCTCTCTAATCCATCCTCCACATACCTGCCAAAATAATCTTTCTAAAGCATGAATCTGACTACCCCTTTATCAACCTGTGTATATAGAGGGGCTCTGTGTGTGTGTGTGTGTTTGATTCACCTGGTATTTGAGCCTCCATTGTACTTTTAAATCTTTATTTCACTCTAATTCCCTTCCAGTTTTCTATATCTCAGCCAAATTGGACTATAAAATGTTGCCCAATTTCATCTTACCATCTCCACCCCCAATGGTTGCAGTAAAATGCTCTGAGGGAGAGACAGCAGGTAGTATGAAGATGAGAGAATATATTCCTCCTTTGTTCTTTTAGGATACCATGCATAGACAGAAGGATTTTTAATACCACTGCCCCACACCATCATCCAAGTGAGGAATCCCAATGGAAGAGGAGACCTCCATTTCCATTACCACCAACACCAAATACTAACCAACAACCGCAGTCAGTCACATAAGCACAAAAGCCCAGGTAACAATGGCTCCTCCAGTCCATCAGCTCCACTTCCAGCCTGGCCACTACAGCTGCGGTAGCAACCCTTAGGGAATATGACCTGGCAATTGCCTTTACAAGTATAGCAACCCCTCATGTGGAGGTCAAACTGCTGAAGACCCAGAAAAGAAAGTTCTTACCAACAAGGTCCTTGGAACCACCAAATGTCTCCTGCTCTTTTGTCCCCTCCACCCCCCTATTTTCTATAGGGTAAGATAGATTTCCATACCCAATTGAGTATGTGTGTTATTCTCTCCTTAAGCCAAATCCACATCAAATATCTCAAAATTAGAAACTGTAGGGTTTAATTAAATGGCAATGATGTTAAACATGATGTATTATCATTTGCCTTATTGCTGTACCCAAAAGGCCACAGGGCCTTTCCACTGAACTCATAGCTGAAACCTACTATTCTTCAATTAGAATGTGAGTTCCTTGAGAGCAGAGGCTATCTTCCTTTTATATTCACAACCCTAGCACTTAGCATAGTCCTTTGCACATAGTAGGTAACTAATAAATATTTTTTCATGCATTCAATTTTTCATGCAAACAATTCCCCTTTTCATGGCCATACTATCTCCACATCTCCCTTCCTTCATATCCCAGAGCAAATACAGAGAGGAAACTTGGTCTTGTCATTAGACTGCTGCATTGGAATCAGAAATACCCAGGTTAGAATCTTGCCTCAGATAGTCACTGGCTATGCAACCTCAGACAGCTTACTATAGTAAACTCTCTAAGCTTCATTTTCTTCATCTTTAAAATGGGGACGGTAATATTTATCCCTCACAGGGTTATTGTGAAGATCAAATGAGATAATGTATGCAAAATACTAATCAAACCTTAAGGTGCTGAATAAAGATTCTTTCTGTAAGCCTTCCCTGATCTCTCCAGCTGAAACTGATCTTTCCCTCCTCAACCCTTTTTTTTATAGAACTTTTTCTATACCTTATTTGGTACTTATCAGAATCTACCTTGTAAATTTAATTTTGTACACGTCTCTTATTCCCTGAATTGGATTTCATGATCTTTAAAGTAGAGATTGAGTAATTTTTATCATTGTGTATCTATCGCCTTAGACAATATCTTACACATTATAGGTATATAGTGAATTTGTGTATATTTGAATTGTAACTTGTAGCATTTTTCAATTCTATTCAAAATATTCATTAAATATCTATCATTGACAAGAGAGTTTTTTTAGAAGTACAAAGACAAAAAATTAAAGAATCCCTGGTCAAAAGGCTCACATTCTAATGGGGAGATATGACATGAAAACAGACAAGTATAATACAAAGTCATGATTGATTGGGATAAAGGGGCATGCCAAAAATACTGGATTAGAACCAAAGAGCAGTCCAAAAACTGTCCCCTTGGAATATTTTAGAAGAAAAAGAACATTTTCAGTTGGGAAATGAGAGAAGGGTAGAATTAGGGAAGGCTTAATAGAAGAGATGGCATGTAAGCAAAATATTGAAAGATAAGAATTCTGACAGGCAGAGATTAGGAGGAAGTGCATGAGGGGTAGGCAGCCTTTACAAATTCACAAGAGTTTAAAAGGGACATCCAGAGTTACAGAATAGTAAGTAGTTCATTCAGGCTAGAATATAGAGGCTGTTGAGGGTAACAGTGGCACATATGATTCAAAAAGTAGGTTGAAGCCAATTAGAATGTTTTCACTGCCTGCCTAAAGAGGGTTTATTTTATTCTAGATGTAGTAAAGAACCTTTAAAGACATTTGAATATTTGAGTGGTGTGGTCAAAGCTGTACTTGAAGAAGATTATTTTGGCAGCTATGCAGAAAATAGATTTGATAAGGAAGAGATTGGCAGCAAGCTGAATAAGAAGACAAGGATCCAGGCCAACTGATGAACATGCGAATGGAGAGATGAGGATGTGAGAGATTTTGTGAAAGTGGTGTCCAATGGTTACATGGTGGGAGGGGTTGGAAGAGTGCTTAGGAATAAGAGTGAGAGGGAAACGTGAAATAGAAGTCTGAGGTTCAGAAACGCAACTGAGGATGGTGGGACCAGCAACAGAAATAGAGATATTTAGAGATTAGTTGTGCTTAGATGTAAAGAAGTTAAGTTCAGTCTGGGACACTGGGCTATCCAGCAGTGGCTAGAGATACTAGGCTATAGTTCAGGAGAGGAGTTATGGCTCAATTTATAGATATGAGTATTCTATACAGAAGTGTTCATTGAACTGATGTAAAAGAATGAGCTCATCAAGGAGGAGAGTGGAGGTGGAGAAGAGAAAATGGTCCCATATAGAGCCTTGGAAGAGTCTCAGGTTGAGGAGAGTGGACAATTCTGGTGAAGCAGCAAAAGTGATTGATGACACCAATGAGACCAGTACAAGGAGAAAAAGGAGAGAAAAAATATCTCAGAAACCAGGTAAGGAAAGAGTATTTGAGAGAAAAGACAATTTGATAAATACCAAAAGCTTTTCAGTCAAAGATGATGAAGAAAGGAAAAAGACTATCAGATTTAGTAATGAAGAAATGTTGTATAACCTTAGAGAGACCAGGTTCAGTACAATGGTGGGGTCCGAGGACAGATAGTAACAACAGCAGAAGATAAAAGATAACTCTAGAAGGATAAGGACTGAGAAAGGTTGTAAGATTTAGTCATTAACAACACTTTGGCAACCTTCAAAGGAACAGTAAATAGAATGGTGTAATCAGGAGATATCTTGCAAATGCTTTAGGAGTGAGTGGGTGATGAGGAGGTAGGGTCAGTGAAACTGAGGTGAAACAGAGATGAAGGATGATCATTTTAGGGCATGGTAGGTGTGAGTGAGTTTTGTGTGTGTGTGTGTGTGTGTGTGTGTGTGTGTGTAAGAATAGGACCAATATAAATATGTTTGCAGACAGAAAGGAAGCGTGTGAAAAGGGAAGGGGAGAGCAAAAGTTAGGGATGAGGAAGAGAGATAGGACTTACTCCAGAGAGGAGATAAAGGAGATGGGATTGAAGAAATGAATGGAGGAACCATTCATTCTTTGACACTAGATCAAAGAGAAATGGGTTTAACTAAGTTTTGAGTTGTGGAGGAGAGGCGAAGAGAAAGCTCCTAATAGATGGTCTTACTCTTGGTAAAGTAATGCCTGAGAGCAAGTGCTATGAGAAACAAGATGGCGAGGAGTCAGGGGTCAGAGGAGAATCTCAGAAGATAAAGTGGCCCATTTATTTGTTATCTTGATCCCATTCCCTCCTGTTCTTCAGTAACTAGCTCCATTTATCCCCATTCATGTCTTATTCTTCCTAAATCTGCTCTTCATTTTCACTGTGAATTCCAGTTCTTCTATCCTTCTCTACACTCCCAATCCATCCTCTATCTTTTGACTTCATTTTCCCTTCTTTGGAGCTTTGACTCTACCACTGTTCAGTCATTTCAGTTGTGTCCAACTCTTCATGACCCCTTTTGGGATTTTCTTGGCAAAGATACTAGAGTGCTTTGCCATTTCTTCCTCTGGTTCATTTTACAGAGGAGGAAACTGAGGCAAACAGGGTCAAGTGACGTGCCCAGAGTCACACAGCTCCTAAATATCTGAAGCTGGATTTGAATTCAAGTCTTCCTGATTCCAGACCTGGCACTTTAACCACTGCACCACGTAGCTGCCCATTTTTAGCATGATGTTTTCAGTCTTGTTGTCAAATGTCTTCAGTGAGGACAAACATAGCATCAAGGTCAGCTTCAAAAGGCTGTAAGCCAAGATGAAAGTGGAGCGAGTGTTGGTGCATCATCTGTTTGTAGATTATTATGCATTCAATGCAGCATCTGAAGCTGAGATGCAACAAAGCATGGATCAATTCTCTGCTGTTTGTGTTAATTTTGGCCTAACAATTAACACCAAGGAATTTGTCTCTATGGTTAACCAGTTCAACAAGGTCTTGTCCTCCACTCTTATATTTTTTAAATTTTGTCTTGTCCTTTTTTTCACTTTAGCAATCAAGGTTAAGTGACTTGCCCAGGGTCACACAGCTAGTAAGTTTCAAGTGTCTGTGGCCAGATTTGAACTTAGGTCCTCCTGACTCCAAGGCACTCTATCTACTGTGCCACCTAGCTACCCCCTCCACCCTCAAATCTCTTGCACATCCTCTCTTCCCCCTGCCTTGTCTTTATGCCATTCATGTTCAATGTTTGAAGAAATATCATCATGAATATAATATTGTTGGATGGAATGGGATGAGATAGAAAGAAAAACCATGAACCAAGTGCTGAATTCATTAAGGAAAAAAAAATAAAAGTGACTTGGGTGCTGGTACATGATAGGTGGGGTGGTGATAAAAGGAAGATCTAAAGTAGTAGTGTAGAGGAAAAAAAGTGTGTTGAATCTCCAGTATGTTGAGAATTATGGGAAAAAGAGTGATCAGCACTGCAGTGGGGAAAATGAAAATTCAGAGATAAATGAAAGGATTTCCATACAACAGTGAGGGCCTTTCTGAAGTTAGCTGACGTGAAAATGTGACACACTTAATGCAGGCTCCACTGGGTGATTTTTCCAATCATGTACAGAAGCTCAGGAGTAGGATGATAAAGGAATTGGAAAGAGGAGGGTCCCAGAGCTGAGGCATGCAGGTCATAAATGGCAGAAGAACAAGGAAAGAGCCTTAGAGAGGGTAGAAAGGGACGTGCTACCTTGAGGAAAAAGTAAGATTTCTATGAGCACCAGAAGATGAAAAGAGTACAAGAAGAATCTAGAACAGGGGTTTTTAATCATATAATGGATTGAGATTTTAGCAGTTGGAAGAGGAGGACATCTGGGGAACAGGGGCTAAGGAATAGGAGGGCTGAGCTAGATAGGGATAAGAGTATAGCAAATGGTTGCCAGGAAAAGGGGTTTCATCTTGGCATACAATGGTTAGGAAACAACAGTGATTAGGGGATTAGCAGACAGGATTTTTTACTAGCCACTCAACAGAGTAAATATTGTCGTTTTATCATTTCAGCCATGTCTGGTTCTTTACGACCTCATTTGAGGTTTTCTTGGCAAAGCTGCTGGAGGAATTTGCCATTTCCTTCTCCAGCTCATTTTATAGATGAGGAAACTGAGGCAGACAAGGTTAAGTGACTTGCCCAGGGTCATAGAGTAAGTATGAGGCCAGATTTGTACTCAGGTCTTCCTGATTCCAGGGCTGGGGCTCTATCCATTGCATCACCTATCTGCCACTTAGTATTTTTATTGAATTTATCAATTGGCAATTTTAATGTTACCTCAAAATTCACATTGCTGTTATGATGTTTCATCAAAACACAAAGCTATCAGCTTTCAGGAATAGAAGTTTCCCTGGGGTTCACTTGTGGAAGCTCATCATGGGCAAAGATTGCTTCATTTTTATTTTTGGGTCCCCAGTGCCTAGTCCACGACCCAGTACATAGGTGTTAAATCAATACTTACTAAATTGAATTGAATCTAGGCCAGCTGCCTTTTTTGTAAAGGAGGCACAAAGGAGAGAAGTGACTTCCCCAAGTGCCTCACATACCCAAGGCAATTGCTAAACGTATATTAAACTACATGGAACTGCCCAAGTTGGTAACAAAAGCACGGTGCTCACAACTCACAACCCCTCTTCTGCAACACCACATAGTACTTTGGGTCCACCAGCTTTCCTCTGACACCAATCAAGGCCCTTTGCACAATTGGAATGCACAGAAAAGACTGCAGTTTATAAGTACAAAGAAAGCTCAGAAAAGTCCTATGAATGCCTTTTGCATTCCTCTTACTTAATAAATCCTTCTTTCAACCTGGCCTCAACCTTTAAACATCTTTTTTTTTTTTAATGCTATCATACAGATATGGCAGGAAGAATGGAAAACTGCCAACCAGCAGTTCATTTTACTTTCCTTCATAGAAATCCCTGGATACAGAGATATTTTAAAGTACCTTGTGCTGGTGATTTCAGGGCAGCAGAGTTAAGGGCATGGTTCCATTGTCTGTACTTAAGATGACAGTTTTGGCTGATACCCTTATTCAAATAAACTGCCTGTTCTAAGTTTGTGATTTACAGCAATCCTCCCTGTGCCTATCTCAAGGAGCAAAGATCCACGTGAAGAATTTCAATTTATTTATTGATTATTCTCTGTCACTCTCTCTTTTCTCTCTCTCTCTCTCTCTCTCCCCTTCCCCCCCACTCCTCTCCTCTCTCTCCCTCTTCTTTTTCTTCTTCTTCTTCTTCTTCTTCTCTCTCTTCTCTCTCTCTGTCTTTCTCTCTCTTTCTCTGTTTCTGTCTCTCTCTCTCTCTTTCTCTGTGTGTGTGTCTCTCTCTGTCTGTCTCTCTCTCCCTGTCTCTTCTTTTCTCTGTCTTTCTCTCTCTCACACTCACACACACACACACACACACACACATTTAGGGTGGTGGTGGTGGTGAGGGATGGTGAAATTGATTTAAGCTTGACAACTAAAAAGAATTTGTAAGTTTGTGCACTTTTGCCTTCCTCTCCCCTCCCCTCCTCTACACAGTTAACCTCTCTCTTTCTCTCTCCCCTCTCTCTCCTTTTCTCTCCCTCCTTCCCTCTCTCACCTGCCTGTCTTTTTCTTCCTTGCTCTCTCTCTCTCTCCTTTCTTTCCTCCTTCTCCTCTCCTTTCTCTTTCCTCACTCTCTCTCTCTTTCTCTCTCTGTCCCTCTCTCACACTCACACACACACACACACACACACACACACACACACACAGCACAAGGGAGCATGACTTGCTGGGTCAGCAGAGGAAAAAGAATGAGAATCTCCATGAATGCCCGCCATCATTTTCCAATAAGCCCTGCCACTCACTTAAACACCATATGCTGCAGCAAAAGTCAGCAGAGAGCTTTGATTCATAAATTGCATCTCTAGGATATTTCTAATGTAGTCATCACAAGCTTTTAATTCACCAAGCTGATGGAATTGCACATACAGATACATTTCATGTCCTAATTAGCATTGACTGTATCATCCTTGGGTTTCTGATGATGCCCTGTCAATTTCCTTTTGAAAGTTACATTTTTCAAATGAAGATAAAGAATTTAATTAAAAATTTTATCTCTGGGATGTTTTATGATGATGTTCTAAGACTAAATGTATGTGAGGGCCCAATGTAATCTTACTTTAGGTCTCTGGAGAAGGCCATAAAAAGTCCCTGAGGTATCAGAAAGGAGCATACCATGAGAGATAATGAAGTCTTTCCCACACTGCCTATTATAGTGGAATCATTTCTGTCTTGAATCCTTTTGGGATTTATAGCTTCCCCTATCCCTTTCTCCCTAATACAGCACTCTGCTGTCACTTCCTCAAATCTGTGCTAAGAGCAAAGCAAAGGAAATAGCAAGTTATTCATCAATGAAACAGGAGGTAAGAAATCCCATGATAAACATGAATTGACTCTGGCATCACCAACAAGGAAACACAGCTGTGTGGGAGACAGATTGGTATAGGAGAAAGAATGCTAGGTTTGCAATAAGTAGGAAGACCTGTGGTCAAATCCTGTTTCTCACACTTGTTAACTCTCCCTTAACTTCTCTCCTGCTCTATAAAATGAGAAGATAATCCCTAAGGTCAAGAGTCTGCTGATAACTATTTAACAAGTGGCTCTCCAAAAACTCCGGATACATTTTTAAGTTTAATTTGCATTATTAACATTTCCTCCATCACTTTCTTAAATACAGAGAATGAACAAAACCAATAAAGCAAGCCATCATTTGTAGCATTAGTTGATTTCTGAGGGTAAGTGCTCACACGGAAGATTTAATAATTGGCTCTCAGGCACCAATAGGAGCTGGATCCAGCACTCTTGCTAAGGTCCTTTCTAGATATAAATATGCAACCCTGTACAGACTAGGAAGAAGTGGGCCACCCCTTCATCTACGTATGTGTGGTCTTCTCTGGTGCACTCATATTGCTAAGGGAAAAAAATACATAAACAAACATCTTGGACCTCTATCCTGAGACAATGTATTTTCTAATATGGAATTTAAAAAGGCATATATGTGTAAGGTTACCTACCCCATGCTTGTCTATTCACCCTTTCATTACTTTCACCCAGTCCTCTGGAGAGCAAAAAGGGTTTACTCTTTATAGGCATGTTAATGACTTATCCTGGGAAAATGCCACTTTGATTTATGCTTAATGAGATATATTTGCAGAGAGGATTTAGAACTCGGGTCTACTGACTTCCAGGGCTCTTTCTATTGTATTTTGCTGGTCCTACAGGAAGTTTTCTTCCTGAGTCTATTTAAGCCATCCCTAATCATAAAGTAGAGGCAGTTAAGTGGCTCAGTGAACCGAGCACTGGGCCTGGAGTCAGGAAGACCCGAGTTCAAATATGGCCTTAGATTTAGTCACTTAAACTCTGTTTAATCCACTGGAAATGGAAATGGCAAAAGGAAATGGCAAACCACTCCAGTGCCTTTGCAAAGAAAACCCCTTATGGGGTCATGAAGAGTTGCCCTATACAACAATAATCATAAACTACAGAGACTTTTTCGATGAGAGAGTCTTCTGACTTTGGGTGATGAGTAGGATACATGGTATCAGGCCACATGAGGAAGGACAGCACCAAGAGCACATTATCCTAATGAATGCTTTGGGCTGAAGATGTTGAAAGAGGACAGGAAGGGCAGGCAAGAAGCAAGGTTCCCTTAGGAGAAGAAACATTGGGTACAATGAGCTCCAGAGGGAGGCAAAAGTAAGAGAATCTTGTGAGGACAGGGGATGGGAAGGGTATATAAAAAGAAGAGGGGAAACAGAGGTTTAATGGAAAGAATACTTGATTTGGAGTCAAAAAACTGGTCCAGGATCCTGTCTCTGCTCTCTGTTCTTTTTTTTTTTTCTTGGTGAGGCAATTGGGGTTAAATGACTTGCCCAGGGTCACACAGTTAGTAAGTGTCAAGCGTCTGAGGCCGGATTTGAACTCAGGTCCTCCTGACTCCAAGGCCAGAGCACTATTCACTGCACCACCTAGCTGCCCCTCTGCTCTCCATTCTTAATAGTGACATTTAAGTAATGCTTTCAGGTTTGCAAATAGACATCTCATTTGATCTCAACAACAACCCTATGAAGTAAATGCGATCATTATACTCATTTGATAGATAAGGAAGATGAGGCTGAGAAAGGTAAGGTGTCCTGCATAGGAAGGAGGGTTACAATCTACTAGTTATTCTGTGAATTTGCATCCTCAGTTTTCCTAAGTCTAGCACTTTCTCAACTACAACAAACTGCCTTCAGCAAGTCATCTCTCCTCTCTGAAAATCAGTTTCTTTACCTGCAAAAGTCGAGGGTTGTATTATGCTCTTAAAGGTCCCTTCATGTATGCCTATAAGATTAATATTTGAGGCTTGATTAATAGAAGAAATGTGTAAGAAATAAGAAAATAATATATAAATAACACAAAAATAAAATAAGAAAATAATTTAAAAGGCTACTTAAATAATCCCTTGGTCAATTTCAATGAAGTCATTTTTCATGGTCTAATACATGTTCAGCCCTATGGTAAGCACCATGACTAGATCCAGGAGTTGAAGAACTGAAGAGGAGAATTTGGGCTGTCTTCAAGAAAAGAACAACAAAAGGATAAAAGAATGAATTAATTTGCCTTTAACTCTCTAACCTCGGTACTATCAAGTAAGTATTAAATACAATTGTTGTCACAAGCTACTTCAGTTACTCTCTTCCTCGTCTTAAGACTGATCACTACCTTTGCTTATTCTCTTTTCCTTCCCTCCCAGATCTCCTTCCTGCCAAGGACAACGCATCCACCTGGGGGGTCAGATGCAACTCCTTCTATGGCCTTGGGGCATAAACCACACACACTCACTGCTGGCATCTGTAACTTGGTCCTTACCCCAGTGATCTCCCTCATAGTTTTCAGCCTTTTCTCCAGCCCTTCCTGTCATCTCTCAACATCTCCCCTTATCAGTACATTCTTATACTGTAGGCGTGGTGGGCATTCTTCCTTCACCATGCACCTGGGAGCTGAACTATTCTTTAAAATAACAAACCTCAAATGTATTTGTAGACATGGAGGCTGACCTAGTAGAGAAAGAAAAGTATGATGGTCTATCATATCTACAAAAAAAGAATCAGAAGAAAAGACAACATCAACTATGCCCCAAAGTTCGTAAGTTTTGTTATTTTGGCCAAAGTGATAAACAAGTCAAGGGCTGCAATGATTCAGACCTTGTTTAAATATTGCTCAGATTAAAAGGACACCAAATTATATGAAATACCCAGTAGCTTAATAATAAGCCATGAGGGCTGTTTTCCCCCCTTTCTCCCTTACTCTTGCCTGTTAGAAGGTACAGTTACATTTGGAGGATGGATGTCAGGTTCTACGGTGTGGACCAGGGAAAAGAGCTGGGAAGAAGAGGAAAATGGAAAAACTATGACTGCTGTAAAACAAAAGGAGAGAATTATTTAAAAACGAAGCCAAGGATGAATAATATCTGCTTAAAGGTCACTTTTGCCTGGAGACAGAGGCAGGGGCTCTGTTAAAGCGAGGTATAATTTGGCTAATGTGAGTCAGCCAAATCAGGCTCCTTTGCCCATAGGAGAAAGAGGGATATGCAAATAGGGACAGGTAGAGTAACTGATAAATATGTATGAGTATAGCTCTTGCTTCCCAAAGAATTCTACCAACCCCTCTATTTAGCCTCATCTGACTCATACCAAGTTCAAGTATAGTGGGAGTCTACTTTAGATTTATGCGTATAATTCCTGTTTTCAACCTCAGCATAAAACTACACAGTCCGTGACATCTAAGAACCATCTAAGGTTCAGGCTATTAATGTCTGGATAAGGCAGAACTTCTGGAGGTATTATGAATATGGCTTCATTTTCTCCTACAAGACAAGAGGGGACTCAAAGTATGGAAATCCAAGATATATGCTTGTTTTCCTGTATTTTCCATGTATAAGTATGGCCATGCAGTTCAGATGTTATCCAATAAGCCTGGTAGTTATAAGAAGTGGGGATGAATCTTGTTCTCTCTTCTGACATCTTATAGCTAAGGAAGGACTTTTTGGAGAAATATAACTGAGGGGTATTTGAGGAAGAGTAGGAAAACAGAAATGCCTGAAAATATCATGGGGATGGAAAGAGAAAAGAAATGGCCTAAGGAATATAACATCCTGTGTTCACATACTAGGGTTTAGTGAGTCTGTAAGTGGACACTAAGCCCATTTCTCATAACTTTTAGCTGGATAATTCCAGGTTTGCTCTAAGTTGTTTCTTGACTTCTGAAGGTGATGAGATTTCGGGGATCAGAAAACAATTTGTCTCATATGGAGGATTTTAAAGTCACTATCCTTGCTATTTTATGAGCAGAAGTAGTTAACGGTCAGTAGGTGGCTCTCTGTTGCATCCCAAAAATAATCACCAGGCAACTGGCACATATCACAATTAGCCCCTGTCTGATCCATATGTAACTGCCTCCATGATCCACATTACAGAGTTAACAAACATCATAAGCCAACTCTTCCCTAGAGGACTGCTAATAGTATGGCTGCACCTGTTAGTATCTAAGAATCCATTTTATTTTTCTATGGATGCTATGTTTTCTTCGAAAAGCTCAGATTCCCCTTCTATAGAAAGAGCTGTCAATCTCATTTATAGTTTGTATGACTGATTTTCTTCTTTTTCTTTTTAAAATCACATTCTTCTAATTACTAACTTTTTTTTTAGCACTTTTCTGATTCCCCTTCACATCTTGGAATTTTTTTTTTTTACTGGCTCCTTTCCTGGACTGTTTCTTCTGTTCTATCTGGTAACCTTTATTCTTCTCTAATAAGTCAGATCATACTTTTCACTTTTTTTTCTCCTTAGGGAGATACCTAGGTGGTAAAGTGGTTATAGTATAGCACTTGGAATCAGGGAGACCCAGGTTCAAATTTGGTCTCAAAACTAGCCAGGTGACCTTAGACAAATAATTTAACCACTCTCTGCCTCAGTTTCTTCATCTGTTAAATGGAGATAATAATAGCACTTGCCTCCTATGGTTGTTGTGAGGCTTAAATGAGACAATTTTTGTAAAGTGCTTCATAAATCTTAAAGCATTACATAAATGACAGCTATTATTATCCTCTATCACAGAGCTAAACTTGCATTTATAAAACACATAAGTGAAGAAGTACAAAACTGCACTCAAGCAACAGACTCCTTGAAAATTAGAATGAATCAGAGAGAAATTAATGACTTGTTGAGAAAAATAAGACTTATTAAAAACAAAGCCAAAAGAATGAAAAAATATGGGATAAAAAGTATCTCATCTATAAAACAACTGACCAATAAAACAAATAAAGGAGAGATAATTTAAGAATGAATGTGCCTCAAAGCTACTCCCATTCATAATTAGTAACTGACTCAGGGCAGCTAGATGGTACAGTTGATACAGTACCTGGGCCAAAGTCAGGAAGATTCATCTTCATGAGTTTACTCCAGCCTCTGACACTTAACAAGCTGTGTGACCATGAGCAAGTCACTTAACCCTATTTTCCTCAGTTTCCTCATTTGTAAAATAAGCTGGGGAAGGAAATGGCAAACCAGTCCAGTATCTTTGCCAAGAAAACCCCAAATGGAGTCACGAAGGATCTGACACGACTTAAATGAATGAGCAACAACTGACTCAAACAGGAAGAGAAACACAACATGTAACCAACAGCTTACTAGGATAGCAAGCTTTTATAGCCATATAGTCTTACTCTCAAATGTTCACTTAACTCCCTTGTGTCTTGCTCTATGAACAACCAGAACAAATTAACCTGTTTTCCAGACTTCTTGAAAACCTGCTTTTAAACCTTTGTGGCAACTTCACTCTCCTACTCCTGTCTGCCATACTGCTCAATATTAGTAATTAACCTTGATTTATAAGAGGTATATAACAAGTCCAATCCTCATCAAACAGCTACTGATATCCATTCCTCACACCCTTAAGCAATACTCTTAAACTTATTCTTTGATTTCTTTTTTATCCTATTATCCACTTGTTCTGGTTTGGACACTTAAGAATTGTTCCCAATATGGAGGAAACCTAACATGATTCCAAGGCCACCCTGGCATCTTAGAGAGAAGTTCAGGGGGTCTTTAACCCTGTTAGTCTCTGGCACACAAAAATGCAAATATAAAGCCCCCGCATAAGTCATAAGACCACAGTAGGCTTCAGAATCTGGTCCAGAGAAGAAGCACCATGTCATGGAAAGATCACTAGATCAAAATTTAGGATACCCAAGCTCTATTTTAACAGGGCAAATAACTAGCAATGTGATACTTGTGAGGATCAGGTAGAGGAACCAGGGATGTTTACAACATGATGGCTGTCTTCAAACCCTTGAAGGGTTATCCCGTGGCAGAGGTATCGGGCTGGGTCTGGTTGGCCCAGAACGGCAGAGGTAGGAACAGTGAGTCAGAATTGCAAAGAGGCAAATTTAAGCTTAATACAAAGGCAAAACAACTCAACAGTTTAAGCAACTTCAAAGTGGATCTAGGTAAGGCTGCCTAGGGACTCAGTGGCTTTCCACTTTTTTAAGGACATGCCAGATGAGCTTGTCAGACATTGTGTTGCTTTTTCAAGTATCACTTGGGTTAGATGGCCTCTGAGGGCCTTTCCAACTCTAAGATTCTGTGATTTGATTTTGGTGAAATAATCTGAGCCTCAGTTTCCTCATTTGTAAGAAAAGGGGTGGGACTAAATTATCTTTCAGGTCACTTCTACTCTCAAAAATCCATGACTCATTGGAAAAGTACTTATTTGCCTTATTTTCTGACTTCTCTAAAGTCATGAGAAATACTGGGTTACCAATATTGGCAAAGATTTCAAGGCAGGATGGAGTATAGAATCATTTTTATCAGACCTGATGTAAGTAGTACTTTTTACACAAACTTTCTCTTTGGCAGGCTAACTTAAAAAAAAAAAAGAACTCCACTCTTGCTAATTCTATTGAAAATGCACTTTAATGCTAACTTATGCTGGTTTTCATGTGCAAAGGATGGTGGAAAACTGATGAAATAAATCATATAATTCATAATCCCCCCAGTCTTCCACCAGAAGCATCTAAACAATCGAAGCAAAAGTAGACTTTTTTTTCCCTTTTTGTTTTGAATGGTTCAGAGAGGTGCCTTAATTTAGTACTTCACTGCATTAGTATAAAGTCCAAATAAAACAGAAAGAGTGGACTTAATAATGAGTGCCTATGTGCTATGATTTTAAGAGCCTAGAAAATTCCAATTTCTCTGTCCTTTTCCATTTCACCTCACTTAAATCCACTATAAAATCTTTTTTAATCTAAGCAGTGATAATCAAAGGTTAAAAAAACAAATCCAGAGTTTAATCACTTTATATATTCCCTTTATGAAAAATGTGAGCATCTTTTGGAAAGATTGTACTTTAATCTGTCATTGGTCAATTATTCCTTAGCATGACTGAAGAATCTGATGGAGATGAGATGGAAGGAAACCAGAGTGTGCAAAGAGTGCTAGGAAGAACACCAAGGGAGCAAAAGGCCCCAGAACATGAAGACTGGAATCTGCAAAGGGAGGAGATAGATACCTTGAAACACCAACATCTCACCCATATATATGTATATGCATGCATGTATATATATATATATATACACACACACACACACACACACACACACACACATATACATACACACATATATATGTATATATGTGTACATCTATGTGTATATGTATACATCTATGTATATATGTGCATGTATGTATATGTATGTGTGTCTGTATGTATGTGTATATATGTTCCTATGTTAACTCATTATACTTGCTAAGTAGTTCTCTTTGGGCTATATACAGTTTCTGAGGTGAAGTACTTTGGATACAAGGTGGTCCACCCACCCAACTCTCCCCTCACCACCTCCATCCTTGTTCATATGAAGACAAGACCAAAGTGTTGTCACAGGGTATATAAAGGATTAGGAAAGTCATAAGCTTGAAGGGAGGTGATATTGGGAATTCACTCTATGTGACCATCACCTTCCCATATTTGGATCATTATTTGTTTCCTTCATGCCTTACAGAAGGGTTGGATTTGTGTGTGAGCCTTCTAAATGTGACACTTTCTAAATTTGTTACTGGCCAGGGAAAAGCCCTGGTTTCCCTGCCCCTGGTTTTTGCTATATAGCTATCCCCAAATAAGTCATGTCAGTAAACTTAGGATTGATAAAGGGCACTATAATATAATGATTTTGTGATATAGCTTTATGTGCCCATGCTACCAGGCACATAATTTTCATTCAGTTACAGAAAAGTCAGCAAGTACTACCTAGCAACAATTCTAATGTCTCCTTCTAGACACAATAAATGCACATTACAATGGAGGCATCTACTGGAAAAGTCATCTTACTCCCTCTTATATTAAGATATAAACATAAATTGAAGAATAAAATGAAAAGATTTTAGCCTTTACTTACTGAGAATTACAGATGCATTTGCTTTCTTCTTGTATTCTCTAATACAACACTGCTCTAGGATGATTATTTCACTGGTTTCAGAGTCCTACAAAGAGCAGAGAACAATCTGTTAGAATTGGATACTAACCGGTATGCCTTTCCCTAAAATGTTCCCCTAAAATCAGTGGTATACTGACAGTGCACATCCTTAGAAAAGCAAAGAAATAAATATATGTTTCATTTTTGGTTTTGTTTCCTAGTATATACTATATGTACTATATATACTAAGCATATACTAGGTGCTTAATAAAAATCATTGCTGACTGAGTGATTGACATAACAATCCCAAACTGAATGAGATTGGGGAACTGTATAATTATGATTCCAGATAATTTGGTTACAGCTTACTGACCTATGCCACAGAAAATTCACTATCAGCCACGTGGCACACACTTGTAATCCAAGTTACAGAGGAGGCGGATGCTGACAGATCTCTTGAATTTGCAAGTTCTAAGCTGCAGTAAGCTATTATCTATCAGGTATCCATATTAAGTTTAGCATCAATATGGTGAGCCCCCATAAGCCAGGGACCAATAGATTGCCTAAGGAGGGGAAAAGGAAAGGGAAAGGGGAAGGGGAAGAGAAAGAGAAAGGGAAAAGGGAAAGAAGAAGGGAAGGGGAAGGAAAAGAGAAAGAGAAGAGGGAAAGGGAAGAGTAAGGGAAAAGGGAAGGGAAAGGAAATGAGAAGGGGAAAGGGAAGGAGAAAGGAACTCACTATTAAACCACCACAACAAAAATACTACCTGATCTTACTTCCCTATTTCTTTATGAGAAAAGATAGTCCAAAAATATAAACTGCTGTATGAATTAATAGCAAATTTAAAGTTGCCATATTTGTAAAAGGAATATTACTTAAATGTGAGAATTGAAAGGCATGGATGATGTTTAATAATGTTAGGGAGGCAGATCAGTGCAATGGACAGATAGATCACTAGATCTGGAGTGAAAGGAATAAAATGAAAATCTCCGGGCTTTTCCAATTACTGTGTGACCTCCGGCAAGGCTCTGAGTCAGTTTCCTCATTTGTAAAATGTGGAGAATGGGCCAAATGACCTCTTAAATCCCTTCCAGCTCTAAATCTATGACCCTAATACATTTTGTCCCTCCATTTGGATGATTCCATCTATAGGAGCATGCCCTGTTTAATATAATTAATTGGTTTGACAAAACATGATGTTAGGTGAAATGATGTTACAGAGTCAGGTAGCTCCCTAGGAGCAAGGTTATAAATGGCCAGTTGGCTGCCCAATGTCACGGAAGTTCCTTGCTTTACCGAGGATGGAGCATTGTCTGCTTATGCTAGTATGTTATTGTGAAATGACATTGGTAGAAGCAATATTATAATAGCTGTATTTTGTTTTAACCTCATTTTCGTATTTTGTTTTATGTTCATTCTTATAAATTAATTCAAATCACCTTGGAAATAGTTTGAATGTAAATTACACACGACGGCCTATATACATATATAGAGATAAAAACATGTAAACATGTACATTATATGTGTGCATGTAGTATATGTATATACGTGTGTGTATACATACAACATGCACAAACCCACACAGCCAGACTTGTGATTTCATTGTTAAAGGGGTTTACTCCCTTTAGCAAAGCAAATTAGCAACTACTTGGGACACTGAGAGGCGAAGTGACTTGCCCCAAGCCACATAGCATTTGTCACAGGCAGGACTTAATCCAAGGATTTCATGACTGACTCTTTCTCTCTCTCTTAGATATAGATCTATATATTGTGTATGTGTGTATGATATCACTAATCTTTAAGATTAAGTCATAGTCAATACATAAATCAATTGCTTTCAGCAATTAATACTCATCACATATTGAGTTTCAAACCAGCCAGTGTAACAAATATCTCATATATGGGAGAGCCACCACTTTCTGAGGTGGATGTAAGACAAGGATTTCATTCAATGGGGCTTTGTCATGAAGCCCTTACCCAGATTACGTGAATGAATTCCTTTCATCAATTAACACTAATCGTTTATTGAAGTTTAAACTAGGCAAGATTTAAAAAAAAAAATCTTAATATGAGTCACCGCTTTCTGAGGTAAGTATGGGATAAAGGTATGTGATGTTCTCGGGGCTTTGCCATAAAGTCCTTGCTCAGCTTGAGAGGTTTTCCCTGTTACCAAGTCTCTTTACCTTATGGTTCTTGCCCCTTCTCAGTAAGTGCCATTTAGCAGAAACCCCATTAGTGAAGGTGCATCTCAAACATCAGCATGCCTGGGAGTCAGCAACAACACCAGGCTCTCTCTTGACATTTGCAAATGCATTTAGACTCTGCAATTTAACCAGGGTGTTTACTTTTCATAAATAGAAAATCTAGTCATGAAATTTCTACAATGAGTGATCCAAGGGTCTTAAAAAAATTAGGAGTTGTTGAAACGTGATTCTGAATCAAAACAATCCATGTGTCATGGTCGTCATCCTACATATGCTCTTCTCTCAGCATCTCAGCTGCCCCAGCTGATCTCTATTAAGGGTGGAGGTTGGCAGGCAGGAGGAGAGAGAGGGGGAGCTTGGATCTCTGAATAAATCTGGAATAGAAGCCGAGTTCTTCTCCAGACTGTCATGTTTCTGCTTCTCATATCTCCAGGTAACAAACTGTAAGCTTGTGACCCAGTTCTTCACGAACTGCTGTCACTTTCTGTAACATCCCAAAACTATAGGCAGGGTTCCATTGGTTGGTTCCAAGCACCAGGGAACTGAATTAACTAAACTTTGTGGGCTCGGGCAAGTTGTTGCTGTTTGTTGTTATGTTAAGTTGCTGTGAGCTGTTTTTAGCACTCCCTAGCAGAGCCCATAGGCCCTTCTGGGTCCTCCTTGATCCTTTTCACTGTAGCAAAATGATCTTTTTGGCCTTTGCATTTTTAAGACTCTTACAAGGAAAAGGCAAGGAGACACTAGATATGGCCCAGGGGCTAACCATACCCTCAAACAGTAGAGCCTGCCAATCTTTTTGCCCCATTAGTTTCTCTAGGACCTCCATAGAGCCCCTAAACAGATTTGCATTTCTGGAGTCAGAGGGTTTCTATCATAGCCTGTGCCTCATTCCTCAGGGAAACAGGCAAGAGGTAGAGTAGAAAGAGCACTGGACCTGGTATCAGCACACCTGGGCTCAAATGCTGGTCCAACTTCCTTAGCTATGTAACTGCCTTACCTACAATATGAGACTGTTGGACCTCTAGGACCTTTCCTGACTTAAATTTGTGATCCTAGAATACTACAATGCAGATTCACAGGCCAACCATTTCCTTAAATATAAGGTAAATATCAGAATTCTTTCCCAGTTATCAGAGTGGACTCACAGATGTTTTACAAAGAATTCTTTTTATTTTTTTATTTTTAGCAATTGGGATTAAGTGACTTGCCCAGGGTCACACAGCTAGTAAGTGTCAAATGTTTGGTCTGAGGCCGAATTTGAACTCAGGTCCTCCTGGCTTCAGTGCCGGTGCTCTATCTACTGTGCCACCTACCTGCCCCCCAGAGAATTCTTTTATGGAAGCAGGGCTGATAGCACATTCTCCAAAAGCCTTCCCATCTCTTCCAAATGCAACACTTTGAGTTCCAACCACATGAACTGGATGAGTGCTTGACAAGACCCAAAGGTCTTTTCAGAGGAAAATATTGATTCTACCTGTAGACAGCCTGATAGCTCACATCCAAAGGGAAGTTAAGAGATTGACTTATTGTCTAGGCAGGATCACAAGCTGGTTTAGCCTTTGCTCTCCTCCCAGATGTAATCTAAAGCAAACAGTTCTGACTTTAGGCCAAAACACAGAGAATAGGCAGTCTAGACCCTGTTGGAGAATCTGGTCATAAATCTTTTCTCATTCAGGCTCCCTGAAGACATCCGAAACTCCACCAGGGCAATCCAATGGACCTCTTGACTAGCTTGTCTTGTATCCCAGTCTCTAAGGTTTATCCCTGCATTGTTAGAATGTCAGAAAACAATAAGCCCAGATTCCATAGCCCGTCCTTTTTGAAGGAATGCCCTCATTGATTTATGATTTAATGTTATGCTTTCATGTTATAGAGGGTCAAGACAAGATAACGTTACAGAAGCTTACTCTAACAACCATCTAAATGAATCGTCTATTTGTTTCTTTGAGGAAAAAAAAAGTAGCAGCTGAGGCAATTGTTCATCATGTTACCCAACATTTCTCATATGAGGATCCAGATCAGTTTCAGAAATATTTATTAACTATCTATCATTCAAAGATGCTAAGATCCAAAGATGAAAATGAAATAATTCCTACCCTCAAGAAGCTTACATTCTATGAGTAGAAGAGAGAGAGAATGATAAACAAGTATATAAGAGTGTGTGTGTGTGTGTGTGTGTGTGTGTGTGTGTGTGTATATGTGTGTGTGTATGTAAGGAAAGAAGAAGGGAAGGGGAGAAGAGAAGATGATTAAAAGCATTAACAACTGGAGAGATCGAAAAAAGCCAACTGGAAGGTGGCACCTGAGCTAAGTTTTTAAGGATGTTCTGAAATACTGGTCAGAGGAGGGAGTGAGGAAGAAGAACATTCTCCTTTTCTGGTGGGGGGGGGATAATGTTTTATTTTTTCTTAATTATATGTAAAAAAAAAACAATTTTAACTTTTTTTTCAAATTTTGTGTTCCAAATTATTTTCCTCCCTCCTTCCCCTCCTCCTCCCCTGAGATAAGTAATTTGATATATAAAACATATGCAATCACGCAAAACATTTCCATATCAGTCATGTTGTAAAAGAAAACACAGACCAAAAAAAAATCATGAAAAAATAAAGAAAGTGAAAAACAGTACGCTTCAATCTGAATTCAGACTCCATCAGTTCTTTCTCTGGAGGTGGATAGCATTTTTTATTATGAGTCCTTTGGAACTGTCTTGAATTACTGTGTTTCTGAGAATAGTCAAGTCATTCACAGTTGGTCATCGTGAAATATTGTTGTTACTGTGTACAATGTTCTCCTGGTTCTACTCATTTCACTTTGTAACAGTTCATATAAGTCTTTCAAGGTTTTTCTGAATTCATCCAGAAGAACATTCTCCACATTAAGGCAACACTTATTCAAAGGCTTAAAGGCAGGACAATGTCATATATAAGAAACCACTAAGAATCAGCAAAAATAAGTACAGATTATATATGTATGTGAATATATATATATATATATATAAAGTCAAATGCTTAACAAAGGTACATTTTTCAAAACAAGAAAAAAGTCGAAAACACATAGCAAAGAATAGGAAAGTCTAAAGATGTATGGCACACAGTACCCCATCTCCTGACCCTTGGGATTTTCTCATGCTGGTAGCTCTAACTCTCTCTCAGCTTCCCTGGCTTCCTTCAGGTTTCAAATTAAGTCTCACCTTCTTCAAGGAACCTTTCCTTGTCCTTCTTAATCTTTTTTTTTTCCTTAGGTAATGGGGTTAAGTGACTTGCCCCGGGTCACACAGCTAGTAAGTGTTATGTGTCTGAGGCCTGATTTGAACTCAGGTCCTCCCGAATCCAGGGCCAGTGCTCTATCCACTGCGCCACCTAGCTGCCCCTGTCCTTCTTAATCTTGAGGCCTTCCCAATCTACAATTTATCACATATATATATATATATATATATATAATACACACATATATATGTATTTATACACACACATATATAGATATCCTCCATATAAACACATATATATGCACTTACATATGTGTGTGCACACATGTGTGTATATATGTATATACATATGTGTATATATGTAATATAGATAGATAGATAGATAGATAGATAGATAGATAGATAGATAGATAGATAGATAGATATAGATATTCTACATAGTTATTCTGTGTTGTCTCCTCTATTAAATGGTGAGGTCCTGGAGAGCACAGACTATTCTTTGCCTTTCTTGGCTGACTTTGCTTTTTTTCACTGCCCAATACTTAACACAGTGCCTAACACATAGTAGGCACTTAATAAATACCTTTTGACTTGACTAAATGTAAAGGCTAAATGTAAAGTAACAACAGAGCTTTTCATTATGGCTTTGGAGAAATATTTTTCAAAATAGACTAAAGCCAATAAAAGAAGACCATTTAAATATATAAAAGAGAGGAATCCAGAAAGAAAATCAATAAAAGTCCTAACTGATGGTTCAGCAAAGGGAGTACTTAGGAATGAAAAGGAGAAGGCCACTAAACTAAAGTAATTCTCAGAATCATCCTTAGTGATATCCCCACTTCAGGACAACTCCTTGAAATGAATAGTTGGATTTATTCAATCAAATGATTCAATCAAACAATGGTCATTATTTAGGATGTGCCAAACTAAACTGCAAAAAAAAAAAATAATAATTAAAAAAAAGGACAGGGACAGAACAAAATCCACCCAGGAGTCTTGAAAGAATTCAAGGATGAAATTAGAGAACTGTTGCCCCAAATGTTTAACCTGATTTTGAGGATGGCCACCATGCCAGCCACCTGGCAAACTGCAGTGTGACCTCTAGACAGACAAGATGCTCCAAAAAGAATTAAAGTTAATTTAGATCAATGAGGCTGGCCTCCTTTCCAAGTAAATTTGTAAAAACTATAATACAGGATTAGCCCACTGAACAATGAAACAAAAATAATCAGAGTATGATTTCTTCAAAGGGAAACCATGTCTCACTAATTTACTAATTTCTATAAGGTTGAATGAACAATTCTGTCAGACTCTTCAAGCAGCATGGAATTTGGAGATTCCAGAAAGCTGCATAGCTAGGTAATCTAAGGATAGGCATTTGAAGATAGGAGTACAGGAAGTAGATACAAGATCAGTCAATCAGATCGAGGGGGAGAGGAGTCAGGATTCAAGATGAGGGCAAAGAAAAGTCCAAGAACTAAAACGACAATCTAGGCAGGGATGGAGTGAAGGGGCAATCAGATAGTCATAGGAAAATCCAACACGAGGTATCGGTTGCCCTTTCTCCTTGTATTAAGATCCCTAAATAGGCGCTAGACCTGGAACTTTTGGGTTCAAAAGGGCAAGTGTTGTAAGACGAGATGGCCAAAGACAGAAACCCAGACACTAGATGACTAAGTTACCAAACTACCGATAAGACTGAATACCATCTCGTCTGAACCAGAGTAGCCAGGGAAGGATGGAGGTAGGTGTCGATGTCAAAACATGGCCGTAGGATGAAAGTTCTGAAAAGCTGGAAGACACCTCAGAGGCCATCCAGTTTCACTCTCTCATTTTGCAAATAAGCAAAATGAGTCCGAAAGAAATTAAGTGACTTGCCCAAGGTCATACACATAGTAAACATCTGAGGTGGGTCTGGAACCCAGGTCCTCTGGAGTCAGCATTTTTTTCACTTTACCAAGGTAGCATCAGTCTGCTATTTATCAGTGATTTTTTCCAAAAAAGTACTATTCTAGTGCCTAATAAAGGCACTAGATTATTGCTGCTTTCCCAATGTCTATGCCAGGGCGTTAATAGTTCTGGCAGATTTTATCTAGGTCTTGAAGACTAGGACGGGCTTAGCAAGAAACTAAGAGCACTGTTTCTGAAGCCAGCGGACCTGGGTTCTAATCCATTTTCTGATGGCTTCCTACCTATATGAATTTGGGCAAATCACTGAACCTTCACGGGCTTTATTTTTCTCATCTGCAAAATGAGGGAGTTGGACAAGATGTACTCTGAGGTCCCTTTCACCTCTTGATTTATGATCCAGTGAATGTCAGAAGACCAAATTAATTCAATTAAGAGAGGTTCATCAGCAAAATTTTGTCTGATAGTTGGTGAGCTTCTTGATCACAACTCATGAAACCAGAGAGAAGGGTTGTTGTAATCTGTGTCGTGGGTGGGAGTATCCAAACACACGAATTTATTAAGCATTTGAAATGTTATTCGGCGAAATGCCCAAGGTGTGATCAAGAATTCAGAATGGCTGTACCTAAGTGTCCATATGTGTTTCAGAGTTATTTGAAATGGGCTGTCCAGACTAGTGACCGGAAGCCGATTCTCTTAATAATGGAATTTTGGAGGTCTCGCACAAGTCCCCTTCCTAGGTAGGATTGTCTGAATGACCGCTTAGTTTCAAGGATGTCTGTCTCTTTTAGGAGTGTGTTTGCATCTAGAAAGAAGTGAAAATTTCAAATCCCGGACATTCAATCATTCAGGGTCACCAAAACACACTTGAATGATTACTTAGCAGAGGCCTTGTGGAAGATGGGATTCCAAAAAGTTGGTTTTGTTTTTAAACCAGAAAATGGAATATGTTTTTGAGTTTGACACTAGAGAAGATGTGAAAGTTCTTCAAAAAGGCACTTTGATCTTAACCTTGGAAGCTGAAAAGCATAGAGCCCTCAGAATCAAGGCATTCTCCTCATTCTTCATCTAGCCTTCTCTCCAGGGAACCAAACTGAGGCTTTACTACCAATAGAAAAACCTCAGGTATCTAACTCTGTGACAGTGACTGCTGACAGCACTTCAGTAGAGGAAAGGGAAAGGAAGAAATGGAATGGGGGCATCAGATGAAGTCTCCATTAATTAGTCGCCATGCCTGAGATGCCCAGAGGAAGGGCATCTTAAGTTCATTTCACAATAATAACAGCTGACATTTATATGGTGCTTTAAGGTTTGCAAAGCACTTTACATCCATTTTCTCATATGAACTTTACCCATCTCTGTAGCTATATCTACTCTAAGTATACTATTTCCCTTTCACAGATGAATATACTGAGGCTCCAATGAGTTGACTTGCCCATTGTCACACAACCAATAAGTGTCAGAGGATATTTGAAGTTGTCTTCCTTACTGCAAGTCTAGCACTCTTAACCATTCTTGCACCAAACTACTTCTCAGGATCTATCACCTGAGACTGTAGCATAACCAAAAAGGACCAATCACCAAGGGAGGCAGGACTCTATCCACTTGTACCCCTGTACCTGCTGGAGTCAGAGAAACTGGGTTCAAATATCATTTCTGATGCTTACACATTTCTGATGTGTAATATTGGGCAAGTAAGTTGTTCACCCTGGGTCTCAGTTTCCTTTTCTGAAAAAGAAGAGGATTGTCTTGGGTAGCCACTGAGATCCCTTCTAGTTCAGATATTGAGTCTTGGACTTCCTTGGTTATCTTGGCTCAAGATATCACGTTCTTTTGTGAACCTTTCTCACATCTCGGCTACAGGTAAGTCTTAGAATCAGGAAAAGGAAGTTGAGTTGGATTGCATGGCGTTTAAGGGGAACATGTAGCAGGAAAGATATTTCAGAGCCATAGGAGCCTTCTGAATGTTAACTTGGCTAGAGCAATTATTCTTTGTGACTTAGAGAACAGAGCAGAGTTTTTACAAAATAAAGTTCATTTACTTTGCAGTGAATGGTAACAATAAAAGACACAGTAGAGAAAGGAGGAAACTTAAGAAAGATTAAAAATAAGGAACATAATTAAAAAGGTATGAATGTACTGTAGTCTATTGCCTCTCTGAAATGAACTCATTATAGGATAAGAGAACCAAATAATGCATCATACTTTATTGGTGTCCTCTCCCGAAATTACTTCTTCTGCATGAGTTGTAATCCCTATCTTCTCCCCCCCACCTGCCAAGTAGAAAGTAAGCTTTCTGAGGGCAAGGATTCCTTTGTTTTTGTCCTTGTCTCTTCAGAGCCTGGCACTAAAACAAGTAGAAACAAGGCTGACTTTGGACTGAGAAAATCCTGGCTCAGTTCCTTAACATTTGTGTGAGCTGGGGTGAGTCAGTTAATCTCCCTGAGCCTCAGTTTTCTCGACAGTAAAATTCTAGGGAATAGACTCTGTGTCTTTGGACAGTCCGTTACATCTCTGGTGATAAATCTACAAACCTGTGAAATAAATGTTCATTGAATTGAATTAGGATTGAATTGAGCATACAACTGGAATAACACTGATGCCCACATGTTATGATGGGCGTGATAACTGTTGTAGAGACAGTAAAAATAAGAGAGTTGGCACAAAGCAAGTTCAAGGGGTTAATGTGTGCTGAGCAAAATATGAGTCCATATTTTACCTGCTGGTGGGCCTATGTGACAGGAAATAGACATGTTAGGAAGGAGCTGACCAAAGCCAAAGGGTATAGATATTAATTTGTCACCCTAGGAACTAGATCGGCCCCAGTAAAAAGCTCTATCAATGTGACTCTCTTAGGAAAAGGGAAATTAAATTCAATAAACATAAAACGAAATATAATAAGATGCCAAAATAAACTCGATTTGCACAGGCACAGCTTCACAGGAGGAATATGGGTTCAATATTTGTAAATTACTAAATGCATTTCTTTAAGCCATCTATTGCTATGAATAACTAAGGTTTCTTTAAAGAAACTCATTATGGGACTGTAGTAAGAAGAGTATTTTTAAGAGGATTTCATTCAGAATCTGTATCACTCATCATTAGACCTAATGGATAGACTACCGAGCTTGGGGTCAGTAAGACCTGGGTTCAAATGTCATCTTTGACATTTATTATCTGGGGAGTTACCTTCAGCAAGTTTCAGAAAATTTTCTAAGACTTATCTACTAAGTCATAAAGGACTGCAATCTACACTGGTGGTGGAGTTCCCACACAGGCTGAGTCAGAGATTTTTTTGTATCTTCACATATTGTTCAATCTTGCATTGATGGCGTCAATCAATCAACAATTTCTTAAACACCTACTCTGCATCAGGCATCATGCCAAGCAGTGAGGGTGATAAGACAAAAATGAAATTGTCATTGACTTCAAGGAAATTACATTCAGTTGCAGGAGATAGCACATATATCTATAACCACAGACGAAATATATACAGAATAAATGTAAGGTAATTTGGGGATAAGCATTGGAAGCTGGGAGTAGCAAAGCTCTAATGTAGGAGGTGATATCAGAGCTGAGCTTGAAAAAAAAAAAACAGAAACAGCTAGAGATACTAAGTGTCCACAGTGAGGAGGGGATAATTCTTAGGAATGAGAGACAGACAGCACTGTTGGTTGCATGAGGATAATAAGAAGAGCAGTTTAACTTCTTGATAAAAGCAGTGTTAAATGTGTCTAAGTTTGGGGCTCCCCAGAGCTCATAGGCCAGAGTGCCAGCACAGATCAGCAAGTGAAGAAGAAAAAAGATATTGTTCAGCCCCTCCAATTTCTTGAGCACTAGATATGAAAATTCTCAAGGAAAAAGACAGGATACTGACATTTTACTGTAAATGACTAATAGCATTTTTTAAGGAAGCTAGATCCTCCTGATATTTTTTTGGTGATTTATGAGTTTAGTGAAATAAAAGTCCGCAAAATAAAAAAATAATAATCTGGAGAAAAGTTACAAATTTTAAAGCTAACACTCTGAAAACTGGTCTTTATAATTGAACAACAAACCCATCTCCATCTATGATGATGATGGAAGTTACTCCCTTCACACAAAATTCAAGTATACTACATCATGCTTGTTAAGCAAATGGAGGAAAAAAAAGGCATACACTGTTTTCTTCTTAGGTCATAGGGGTTCTTAATCTCTTGTTATTATTATTCAGTCATTTCAATCATGTCCAACTCTTCGTGACCTCAATTGGGGTTTTCCTGGCAAAGATACTAGAGTGGTTTGCCCTTTCCTTCTTAGTCTAGGGTCCATGAATTTATTTTCTTAAGTAAATGATATCTGTATTTCAGTATAATTGACTTCCTTTAAATCCTCTGGATTTTATTTTATGCACTTAAAAACATTATTTTAAGAAGGGGTCCATAGGTTTCACCAGACTCTCAAAGGGTGACATAATTTGTTAATAACCTCTGATTTAGGAGATGTAGGATGACCAATTCATAAAGGGCAAAATAAGTAGAGAGTACTGTCCGCTTTTTACTTTCTTTCTTTTTTAATTTTTAAACATTTTAATGATTTTTAAATTTTTAATAATTAATTAATTTTATTTATTTTTTGCCTTCTACTTTCCATTTATCTCTATGAGCAGAGATTCTGCTTTCCGAATCTCAGTAAGATGGCTCCTGTACACTACTATATTCACCAATCAGATATTTTATTTCTGCCCATCAAGATCTGAACAAGTACTCTAGCATTCCAGAATCTCACAGTGGGCAGAGACCAGAGCTGCCAGGCGATATCTGAAGAAGAATCACCCCTATAACATATCCGATAACTGGTCAATCATGACTGTGTTTGAAGGTCCAAAATCATCATCACTAAAGGGAAGCTCTGACTATGTCACTGCCCAGCTCAAGAAGCTTCTATAGCTCTCTGTTGCCTTTAGAGTAAAATAGAAACCTCTCTTTGACATTTAAAACCTTTCAAAATCACTCTAACCTATCTTTCTAAACTAATTTCACATCACTCCATGTTCCACCCAGTTTTGTCTACCTGATATTCTCTAGAGGTGACCTCTCCAAGCCTTTGCATAAGCTGTCTCCCATGTCTAGAATGTTCTCCCTCCTCATCTCTATCCTTTAGAAGGCCTAGCTTCCTCCAAGGCTTATTTAAAATGCTGCCTCTTAAAGACCTCCTTTTCAATCCCTTTCCTCCCCTCCCTCCCCACCACACACAAACACATATCAGTTGTAGGTATTTACCAGCTACTCCCTGAAATTCCTTAGAATTTGCCTTGTATGTATTTCATATATATATATATATATATATATGTATATAAAACATATATTATATTTGTATGTGTATTTATATATATTTAATTGAATGTATGCATGTTCTCTATCCAGGAAAATAGAAGCTTTTTAAAGGTAGGAATTATTTTGTTTTTGTCTTTGAATACCCAGAGCCTAGCCCTGTGCCTGGTACATAGTCGACATTTAATAATTGCTTGTTGAATTGAATTGGACTCACTGCCTCCCAAGGTAATCCATTAAACATTGGAATAGCTTTCAGTGTTAGGAAATATTCCCTTATATCAAGACAAAAATCTGCCCCATTTGGCAATCCAATTGATACTAGGCATTTTGGCTATGACTTCATAGGGCACTACACATCCCTTCATTGAGATTGTGACCGATACCGTGTGAGAAATAAGCAATGCTCAGCCTCAGCTTTTTGAGCTTAATTGTAACTGTTAAAATCCCATAATGCCAGAGAGAAACCGGCAATGCAATATATTCAAGTGCTATTTATTTCAACATTCAGGAAAACTAATTTCCAGCCTAATATATTCCCATAACATACTGGCCTACAGAAATTACCTGAAATAAACAATACGGAATCAAGGCTACATCTGTTAAAGATGAAAATACCAGACTTATCAGAACAGAGATGTATACACCCCAAGGCATGAAAAGGACACCATAAATCCCTGGGATGTCTTACCTGAAGCACATCTTACACAAGGGCCACATTAGCTAAACATTGATCAAATAAACCTAAATCCAGGAAGGGTGAAACCCTGAGTCAAAGCTGTCCAATGTTCCACCAAGGTCACTTCCCAAATGCATTGGATTTATTTTCTCATCTGCTCCAATCTGCTCATTTCCATCCCAGTATCATCTCATCTATGGCCCTGATTGTTGTCTTAAGCGATTATGTCCCTGTCTTGGCAAACAACCAGACTGAAAGATGTATCTACTGAAGGTTCACCCAAGCTTCCCCACCCATCCATCTGCAAAATGAAAGAACAAGGAAAGTATTTCCTACCAAGCATGACTTGTGGACTTTCTGCAATTGATGTGAGCTCTGTTTCACTTGGCGAACAGAAAGATAATGAAAAATGTATGTACAGATGAAACAGAAACTATAATCAAGGGACAGGCACATTCTATGTGTATCATATAAGCCAATCTTCTACGTCCCAAGGGGGCATGGAAATGGTCCTTAGAATAGGTCCTGTAATTTGTATGGCATTAGAATTTTAAAGGTTCTTGTAAATAAGTCCCCCCGACCATTTTCCATAGGCTCTACTGTTACTACTACCAATAATCATAGAATATCATAGTCCCTGAAGAATTAAAACTGCAAGTCACCCAAAGGGCCAAGAAGTGTGCTGTTGATGTTAACAAGATGAAGCATATTAGGGATGTGGCACAATCATCAGAGTGAAAGACAGATGGGCAAAAATGTTGAGAAGTCAGACCTCAGCCACTTGCTAGCTATGTTGCCAAGGGAAATCGCTCAAGGTCTCCAAGCCTCTTCTTTAAAATGGTAGTAATAATATAGTCACCTTATAGGATTATTGTGACATTTGAACAAGGTAATATGAAGAGCTTTGCAAACCTGAAAGTACTATATAGATGTAATTATTTAAATTCTTAGGGCTCTTACATTAGGTCAGCTGTTCTACATCTGTATGTATACATGCATGTACATATGTATGTATCACTGAATTTCCACATAATTGGCTTTCTTTGTAATCCTACATATTTTGTTTTACACATTTAAAAACATTATTCTAAGAAGGCTTTGCTTGGCTTCAATTAGACTGACAATGGAGCCCACGACACAAATGAGGTTGTAAACCTGTACATTAAGGGAAATGTACCACTGCTACCACTGCCATGTTAACCTAGTCAATATGTGATTGCTGACCAAAGTCTAATCTCCCACCTCATTTCTCTGACAAGTGTATCACTTTTCCAGAGGGCAGAAATCATTCTTTACCCCATCAGAATGTGAGCTCCCTGAGCAAAGACCATCGCTTTTTCTATTTTTGTCTGCAGTGCCCAAACCAGGGTTGTTTTTTCTGTTTTGTTTTGTTTTTTTCACACAGTAAACACTCAATAAATGAATTTTTTATTCATTCATTTCTCACAAAAATCGAAAAGCTCAGAAATAGTCTGGGATAGCTTTGGAATGCTTTCAAAATGCACTGGTGAACGAACCCATCTTTATAGGAGGGAAAAAATATGTGGGGTATTAGGGATGTGGAATTTTGCATGCTGTCCAGCTTAGTCACTGTTTTAGTTGTTTTTGATTAATTGTTTTTCTTTGTTAGGAGATAAGGTTCACTGATTGGGAATGGGGAGAGATATGATGATTGATGTATAAGCAGAAGACATCAATAAAATTTTTAAAGCCATATTCTATTTCTATTGAGAGTTGAAAGGGGGAGAGAGGGAGGGAGGGAGGGAGAGAAAGAAAGAAAGAAAGAGAGAGAGAGAGAGAGAGAGAGAGAGAGAGAGAGAGAGAGAGAGAGAGAGACTTATCACCTTATCACCTATGGATGATTAATAAATGATGACTTTATGAATACAACTAACCCTCATAATTTTTCTTCATGACTCTAACATAGGAAGGGGAGAAAATAACAGTTCTTTCTATGAGGAATTGTTCATTCTTTGTTTCTAAACCAGGAATCTAAGTCCCCAGGACATATTACATATTTCTCCACTTATTTGGAAAATGTCTTCTCTCCACAAGGAGTAGTTATCACGAACTTTGAAGTTTAGCATTGAGGAAGCTATTTCTTTATTTCTGTGATCTGTCTCACATGTATGGATGAAGAAACAATATATCTTCCAAAAAAAAAATCTATTCCCACCATCTAGGGAGTTACACCTAAATATCTTGATGTTACTTAGAAAAACTTCTGCCTGTTTATTTGAGTTATCAAATATTAAACTTTGGGATATCAAAATATCAAATATTTTGAAAAAACAAAAACAAAGCTGTTAAAGAACCATTCAAATGTTCTAGATAACCAGAGGGGAATAGGAGTGAAGGCTTGGGGTCCAGAATATTTCACTGATGTAAGTTTCAGGCTTATTTACTACATAAGATGATGGCATATATATATATATATATATAAAATACACACACACATACACACACATACATATATATGTGTATATATATATATAAATAGATATATAGATATATGTATCTATGTATATACTCGTTTACCTGGGTGAGTGCTAGGTCATTAATATTCAATATTTTCTCACATTTTGTCATTGTCGTTGGAGGTGGAGAGGGAGTGAGGAATCTGTGGCATGTTCTGGACTTTCAGCTTCCTTTTATCTATCTATCTATCTATCTATCTATCTATCTATCTATCTATCTATTTATGCCTCTGGTTATTGGGCACATTTGAGCTGCTATTTACCAACTCTTTCCAAAAATGAGCTTATGGAGATCCTGAAACTACCTTACTATTTCTGGTTCCTAATGGGAATGAGAACTTATGTGGGACCTTGTTGGAGGCTTTACTCTATATAACAGGATAAGTTGAGGGGGAATGTGAGTAATGTTTACTCAAGAAACTGAATTGAGGGGCAGTTAGGTAGCACAGTGGATAGAGCACCAGCCCTGAAGTCAAGAGGACCTGAGTTCAAATCCGGCCTCAGACCAAACACTTGACACTTACTAGCTGTGTGACCCTGGGCAAGTCACTTAACACCAATTGCCTAAAAAAAAGAAAAAGAAAAAAGAAACTGAATTGAAAGGGGAAAATGCTAAAGCAAGTGTTACAATTTCTTTGTGGTTAATATACTAAAGGTACTTTCATACGAGCAAGACACTTAGAGAAAGTTAACCATTCATGCCTGCCCATCCTATGTGATATTCGTCTGTGCCCATTCTCTCCAAGCTTGCCATAGGAAATCCACCCAATATGCTGGAAGGTCTACTCAATATCTCTTGACATCACGAGAATGCCTACAGGGCCAATAGGTTGTCCACTTGTCACATCTCCCTCACCTCCCATGTGATCAATCAATCTTCTGATTCTATCACATATTTCCTTGATGACATCTTTTATTCCTGTACTTCTTCAAAGTTTCTCATTTGGCATATATTACAGCCTACTCTCAGCCATCATGTACCTCTCCATTGGCTTCTATGTGATTTTCATTTTCAACCCTTCAGAGAATGTTGTGCTCTATATTCAGACCTGTTTCTATTACACCATCCTGACAACCTCAAGACTTAATGTCCTACCAAAAATGTGGCAGTGAGAACTGAACACAACATTTCAGATACAATGCTACCAGGGAAAACTATGAAGTTATTACAATCATTCTTCCTTTCTAGGCACTATTCCTATGTAATAGGAAAACATGACTCCTACTCGACTGCAAAGGATTTAGGCCATTTGTGATTTCTCATCTCCATTCCTCCACATCTTAAAACCTCTCTGTTTCCTCTTTCATATTCTTCTTCCTTTTCCCTAGTCTCAGAGAATGAAGTAGCCTACTTCATTCCAAATACTAATATGTCTGTCTATACCTTCTCACTTCCCATGACATTGCTCTATTGTTTATTTATGCTCTTTCCCCTCTCTTTTCTCCTCTTCTTTCTCCCTTGCCTTCCCTCTCCCACTTCCTCTCTTTCTGTCTATCTTTCTTGTCTTCAAGTCTGTCTCTCCTTTTCATCAAGAAAAAAGTTCTTGGTAGTTAGGAGTTGCCATAAGTGGATTTCACTGCCTCAAGAGGTGATGTGTCCCCCTTCATCCAATGGAGGTCTACAAGGAGGAGGTGAATGACTACTTTTTCAGGGATATAATAGTTCAGAAGCTGCTTGGGGGTACGAATAGGGCTTGATGGTCGCCGATATCCCTCCTACTCTAAAATTAGGAAGTCGATGATTCTTTTTGCATTTAATCTGGTTTTAAACGGGTTCCTTGTGGAAGAATCCGGAGGCAGAGAACTGGTGTTCTCTTGGTTTTGTGAAGGGGGAATCATAGGACAAAAGTAGAGTGACTAGAGAGAAAAAAGGTGTTACTGTGAAATGTGTACCAAGTCAGTATACATCGAGCGGCCTGAATATTGTTTTCTTCAAAATTTTTACAAGTTTTGTAAAAAAAGTTTTTCCCTGTGTCTGGAATTCTCTCCCTCCTTATCTCTGCTTCCTAGTTTCCCCTGAGTCTCAGCTAAAATTTCACCTTCTGAAAGAAGCCTTTCCTGATTGCCCTTAATCCTAGCCCCTTCCTCCCATGTTTATCTCCAATTTACCTTGTCTGTGACATGTTTGTACACAGTTGTTTGCATGTTGTCCTCTGAATAGATTAGGAGGTCCTTGAGAGTGGAACAGTTACCCTTCTTTAGCACAGAGTTTAACACAGAGTAAGCACTTTATAAAGTTTGTTAGCTTCAAGATACTTGTGACGACCTTCTCGACGAACCATGGGTCATAGGACGTGAATACTATTACATGTATATCGCCGCTGAAGTTCTATAAAGCATTTCCCCCAATCAACCAGCCAACACTCAAATATCTAAAGACTTAAATGGATCTGTAATCTCACCGATAAAGGAGTTCCCTCTCCAACAATGTACATCACCATCCATCCATGCCTGCCCATCCTGAGTAGCTCTCATCAACATTTAATCCAGGGGGTCTGCTCAATATGCTGTAGACCTTCTTTGCTTTCTCCCAACTTTGTGAGGATAGAAGGAGAACACTGACTATCTACCTGTGTTCCTTTGCTCTCATTCCAGGAACATAGCAAGAAAAGCAAGACTCATCTGAATTTGTTCCTGCAGTAATATGTTGACTCAAGTATTTATTAAGCATCTAGTATGTTCCAGGAAATATTCTAGGCTTTGGGGATAAAAAGATTAAAAGGAAATGCATTCAAATGAAAATTCATTCAAATTTGCACTGAATATTTTCGTTTGACTGGAAACAATAACCATATTTTATACAATTACAATTTGGAATAATGCAAATTTGAATGCATGAGACCTCTCCACAGGATTCATTATCCCCATGAATTGGGGCCTAGCTGTAGTCTTTGCCCTCAAGGAAGTTATATTCTATTAGGCATGACAAAATGCGCGTTAATAAGGATATAAAAAAGAAATACAAGGTAATGTGTGGAGGGGAGGCCTCATGTGGAAGATAGTGCTTGAAAGAAATTTGGGATTCTGGGATATAGGATGGGGGCTCATTATAAGTATGAAGTACAGCCCATACAAAAGCAGCTATGTGGTGCAATGGATAGTGTGCCAGGCCTGAAGTTAAAAACACCTGAGTTCAAATCCGGTCTCAGATACTTACTAACTGTGTGACCCTGGGCAAATCACCAACTCTGTTTGCCTCAGTTTCCTCACCTATAAAATGAGCTAGAGAAAGAACTACAAACCATTCTAGCATCTTTGTCAAGAAAATCCCAAATGGGGTCACGAAGAGTTGGAAGTTGACTAAACAACAACAGCCCATACAAAGTCAAGGAGGCAAGAGATGGAAAGCTGTGTGGGAGGAGCATTAGTTTAGCTAAATCCAGGAGCATGTGGAGGGGAGTAATGTTTAATAAGGCTAGAAAGGTAGGTGGGAACCAAGTTGGGAGGGAGGGGCTTTAAATGCCCAATAGAGTGGTCTTCGTTTAAATCTTAGACATCATACAGAACCACTGGAGCTTATTGGGCAGGAAGGTGACATAGTCAGACTTGACTTTGGCAGCTTTGGAGAGAATGACCCCTAAGAGGAAAAGATCTGAGACAGGCCAGTGACATCAGCAAGCTCTTGCAATAATCTGGGGGAGAGGACCTGAACTAGGGCTGTAGCTGTGTGAGTTAAAAGAAGGGGACAGATGACAGAAGTGATGCTGAAGTAGAAATGATAAGACTTGACATTTATTAGCAGGAGTAAGGGAGTGTGAGGAGCCCAGGATGACTCCAAGGTTGGGAATATATTTGGCTAGAAAAATGGTCATGCTCTTGACAGGAAGAGGTAGGGTCAGCAACATCAGCATTGAATTTGAGGATTAAAATGTTAAGTGATTTGCTCTCAATCACACAACCAGTGAGTATCTAATGTAGGATTTAAACCCTGGTCCAATGTTCTATCCACTATAATATGTTATCTCTTAGTACAGGATGGTACTAAGGAAGTAAAATGAGTCAACGGAAAGGCCAATACATGGAAAATCACTCTGGGAAGCTAAAAGTGGGGTATGGTTATTATACTCCCATAATTCCTGCTGATACACAGTCTGATAGAAAGGGTAGAAGGCCAGCCTTGAAGTCAGGAAAATCTCTAGTGGTGCTATGTAATCACGGACAGGTCACTTATCCCCTCAAGCAATGCTCTAAGACTATAAATAATAAAAGAGTTGCTACCTGCACCAGTGCAGTAAGTTTCCAACCTGGGAATTCCCTTTAATCAATGAAATTATAGATACCAGTCTCACTTCTTTTTCATGATGAATTCACATCTTATATGAAGTTCGAGCATTTTTTAATTTCAATTAGTTTACACTGGTCTGCATTTCCTAAGAATTTAAGATCTGAGTGAGCCTTATGGGTGACGCCAATAACTTTAGACTCATGAAGGTATTCCCTAGTAGGAATCTAATTAGTTGTTTAATTAGTCTTCATGGAGTACTGCAATGAACTGCCAATGTAGCATTATCCCTTTCAAGGCTCATCTCAGGCAATTTATGCAGACAATAACAACTGTGATTAATCCAGCATAGACAATCTCCGTCTACCATTATCTTAGGGACAAGACACCTGTCTTAGAAATTCAAATTCTCACTATGAGATAGGTTAACTTTGCTGAGGAAATCACATGAGTAGGGTATGAGTACGGTTTCAGAATAAAGCAAACAAATAATAATATTTATCCAATTTTCTTTTCATTTACTCAAAATGTAGTTATAGTAGTAATAACAAAGGACAAACATAAATTTCATTCACTCAAGTCTCATAGATTTCATTTTATTAGGCAAGAGCACAGTAAATGAGGAAAAAATTAAATATTCTCTCATTTTACACACAGCTTGAAAACCCATTTCAGGGAAAACAAGCTAAGGGCAATTTTATATAGTTCAAATGCAAATGAGGTTCATTTTTGTAAGCAGTATTGCAATACCAGATTTTAGTGCCAAGCCTTCACCTATATACCTTGGGCCAGAGGCCTTAGAAATGATGTCTCAGTCTTATTTCCTCTTTCTTCCTTTCCTTTGTTCCATCTTCCCCTTCTTGTTCTCTTTCCTCTTCCTCCTTCTCATCCTCATTTGTCATATTTTCCTTTTTCAAATTTAGGGGCTCCCATTATGGACATCTGGCACATCTTTTTTTTTTTTGCCAATCCTCTAAACATAATTTGAATTTCCTCAGGAGGTAATTTTATCAATTCAAAATATATTGGTACATAAAAAGTGAGAAGTTTAAATTCATCAAGTCTCAAAACAACAAAGGATTATTAAATCAATACACAATAACTCTTTTGTGTAATCAAATTGTTATTCCAAACTTTCAGGAAAACTTGGGTTCAAGTCTTACCTCTGGCAGGGGTATATGAGGTTGGGAAAATTCACAATGACTCAGGGAACTCATTAAGATTGTACATTGAGGGGCAGCTAGGTGGTGCCGTGGATAGAGCACTGGCCCTGGAATCAGGAGGTCCTGAGTTCAAATCCAGCCTCAGACACTTGACACTAGCTGTGTGACCCTGGGCAAGTCACTTAACCCCATTGCCCAGCCCTCCCCCCACAAAAAAGGAAAAAAAAAGATTGTACATTGAATAGAAGGGGAAGCTCTGAATATGCGGGGGGGGGGGGATTCCTCACCATCAGCTCCCTACACAGATGAAATAACAAGTTCAGTAAAAATAAATAAATCAATAAATTAGTGAGCAAACAAATGGAAGAATCATCAATCACATACATACAGAGAGAGAGATGGAGGAGAGAGAGTAAAGAGACAGGGGGAAGGGAGAGAGAGGGAGAAAGGGGGAGGGGGGGAGAGAGAGAGAGAGAGAGAGAGAGAGAAATACATTCTTTACCCAAGGGCCTCTTTATCTTTTTTTTTTTCTTCTTCAGATAGATTCGTTAGCTCCAAATTGGAGAAAATAGATTTTTTAAAGCTGATCGTCTACATTAAAATGATACAAGCTGCAAATGAAGGCAATCTTGCCCTTTTACACAAACTGTGTACTAACATTTTCAAATGTGTTTCCTCTTTATGAATTTCAGAGAATGAATTTAATTTATTTATGCTATTTCTATTTTCTCTTTCTCATAGTCTCATTTTTCTACGACGTTTTTCCTAAACTTCTATATCTGAGGATAAAGTGTCTAAGTTACATTCTCAGATGAATTTTGGGAAATTTAACCTACTATATGGTCGTAGGGAATAAATCCAATCTATCAATAACCATATGAAAAATGCTATAAATTACTAAAAATTATAGAAGTACAAGTTAAAATGACTCTGAATTTCTACCTTACACCTACCAGATTGGTAAAGTTGACCAAAAAAAGAGAAAATGATAAATGTTGAAGGAGCAAAAAACAAAACAAAACAAAAACAGTTGGTTTTGTTTTTTTTTTTTGCTTTGTTTTTTGCACTATTGGTGAAACTGTTAACTAGTCCCTCATTCTGGAAAGCAATTTTGTTTCAGAGGACCAATGATAAAACATACTATCTATTACAAAAAGGGTAAATTGAGAGCATAGAATTTATAAATAGATATAGATAGATAAGTGTGTATACATACATATACCTGTGTATTTGTGTATATGTATATATGTATATATATATATATATATATGAATTTGTCAACAGTCACTGAATGAATTTGTTTTGCTTAACTATGTATATTTGTTATAAGAAATATATTTTCTTTTTCCAATGCATTGGGAAGGGAAAGAAAATAGACTTTTTTTTTTAAATACAGAGATGGGGTGTGCTACAGACAAATGAGGTTGCTATATTGTTAGTTTTGCCTGTTTCCCTTTTTTACGACAGTGAGAGTAATCCATAAATATTTCTAATTTTTAAAAAGTCAACAATTTTTTAAATTCCTAAGCTGTTTATACTTTTTGATACAATGATATTACTAGCATGACTCTAACACACATATATGAAAAAAGAGGAAGAAAATAAATACAAAAATATTTATAGCATGTCTTTCTATTGTGGCAAAGAGCTGGAAAATAAGGGGGTGCCCATCAACCAGTGAATTGCTGAACAAATTATGGTATATGAACATAATGAAATGTTATCGTGCTATAAGAAATGATGAGCAGGACAGTTTTAGAAAAACATGGGAAGATCTGTAAAGACTGATGCAGAGTGAAATGAGTAGAAGGAGAACGATTTATACACTAACAAGAGAACTGATAAGACAAACAGCTTTGGAATGATCTGATCACACAATGATCTGATCAACACAATGACCAATCATGATTCCAGTAATTCCAGTAAATTCCATGAGCAATAGGAAGAAAGAAATAGTCACAATGGGAGGAAAAAGAAAAAAAAAAAGTTCACACTTTCTTCCATGCCATGAACACCAGTTTCATTGATATTTAAACCCCTTGAAGACAGCAACAACACTACTAAAGTGTTCTTAGTATTGTGCTATGCCATAGTTTTGGTTATAAAGAAACATATATACATACACACAGCCAGAGTGCCTGACTAGAACATTGGAATCTTGGTCTGAAATGGATGAGACAAAAGCTATGGTATCTAAAAATCACTGATCTAAAAATCTGAAAGGCTTAATAAAAATTCTAGGATTCGTCAATGGTTTGTGGATAAGCAAAAGTGAGTTCAAGGGGAAAGAAATATTCCACCCTCTAGGAAATTTCCAATGACCTAGAGTTGACACCTTAACAAAGTCACCTGTGAACCAGAGAGTAAGCCATTCTCTCCTGGCTTCCTTTAAATAAATGTAAGCAGTTGCTAGTGACCTTCCAGGACTATCTACTTCCATTTGTGAACCAGACATGAAGGGAGAAGTTGACCAACATTGGTTCTTAA
The DNA here is from genome assembly GCF_900497805.2 of Vombatus ursinus. Classification (NCBI taxonomy): domain Eukaryota; kingdom Metazoa; phylum Chordata; class Mammalia; order Diprotodontia; family Vombatidae; genus Vombatus; species Vombatus ursinus. The sequence continues at coordinate 3,085,011 of NW_020954562.1, forward strand.
AAGAGAGTGGCTCCATAATTTCATAGTTGTGGGTACTTCTTTCACTGGTACCAACAGCAGCCCATCTTTATCCTTTCATCTTTGGTGATTCCTATTCATACTTCCCATAAATCCTCCATAGACAATTCATCTAACACCATGAAGGTCTTCCTTTAGTTCTCTAAATATCTCAAAGCTACCAATAAACCAGGCTGCCCATTTTTTTCTGTCTTTAATTCTCACTATGTAAGTGACCCACCTCCTTTTGATTTACCTGGATATAGATGTTATTCCTAGTTTTTATCATAAATAAGAAATTGATACATTCCAAATCCTGCTAGTTTAATGAGCTAAAACTTTGTGCGGCTGTAGTTTTTATTGACTAGTCTTTAAAACTGATTTAAATTTTGGCTACATAATGTTCATACTCATTAAAAGCTTAATTTGCTTGTTAAATGAACTCCATTCTGTTTTCTAAATTTATTACTCAAAGTATCTTCCAGATACTTTCCATAGCCTTTCCATGGTTAGACAGTGACTGGATATATGAATTATGATCTGGGAGTATCAGGGAGATGAAGAATGACCATTCCTAAAACTGAAAATTTCAAATCTTGGCCCCTGTGCTCACAATTTCATCTTTCACATACAGATATCTAATGCACATATAAAGGGAACAAGAAAATGACATTCTTTTTGGTATGCACTCTTGACTGCTCAAGTACTGACGAAATTGTTGTCATTGAGGCATCTTTCGCTGTCCACAGCTGTGTACCTGAAGGCAAATGCCAAAGCCCAGCAAAGGTAGAGGGGAAATTTCACATAGAGTCTTTTCACCTTTCCTCTTCCCACCTTATGAACATACATACCTCAGAAAATGCGGGGAAATTGAACTCCCTGTGAATAATGAATAAATCACAAGAAGTTTTGGGAACTAGAGATAGGTTTTTCCCTACACAGCAAGTCTTTGCCCAGGATTATACTCACAGCTGTGTGCTATAGCATTTCATTTCATTTTACTTTAAAAAAAAAAACAAAAACAGGCATCTCTACCTGTTGTTCCTTAGGTCTTAGAGATCTACTTTTAAACTATTCCTGTCCTCAATTGCTTAATTAGATACTAAATCTCAATAAAGGGCAACAATACAAGTCTAAAAGTCATTTTGGTCCCAGCTAGATTCTGCAAAAAGCACATTTACCACACCATTTCATAAGACATTGACCTAATAGAAGATGGGTGAGCTATTTATAGAATCTGTGAGCTCTCTAGTTCTACAAATTTAACTCTCAGTAGTTAATCAAGTTGTGGGACCTCTAAGGGGAAAAAATCCCATTTATTTTGTGAGTACTTGGAAATAGCACCCTATCTACTACACACAGAATTTGGTGAGGTATCTTCAATCAATTTCTGAAAACTGGGTATATTCAATTCAACAAGAATTTATTAAGCCCCTATTATATAAGGCACTGTGCCAGGCAATGGGATAATAAAAACAAAAATGGACCCTAACCTCATGAAGTGTACAATATCTTGGGAATGTACAACAGGTAACAGAGAAGTAAATATAAGATAACTTGAGGAGGGAGAGATCAATAATAACCGGTGAATCTGGAAGTACTTTCTATAGAAGATGCCGCCTCAGTTGAGCCTTGAAGACTCAGATGTCCTTTTGAGGAGTAGCAATAAAGAAGGAGCACATAACAGACGTGGAGGCTTTGGCTGTAATATTGAGCATATGAAAGAGAACAATTTGAAAAAGAAAAAGCTAGGAAGGTAGGTAGGGATAAATTATAGATACAATCTCTGGCCAGTGCTTATCAGAATTAACCAATACTTTAAAATAATAGTTACAAACAATTGCAAATATAATCTTAGATCAGTGCTTGCGACTTAATCAATAATGGATACCAACAATAAAAAATCCAAATTATCCCAGAAAGGTGCAAGACACACACACACACACACACACACACACACACACACACACTACTGTATTTCCAGAAGCTATGGTCTAAAAGAAGGAGAAAGGGAAGGGGGAAGGGAAAGGGAAAGTGAAGGGGGAAGGGGAAAAGAAGGGGAAAGGGGAGGGAAAGGTATATATCAAGAGCTGAACTTGAACTCAGTTCTTCATGTGTCATTGAGCTTTTCTGTCAGTGATTCATAGGAGGAATGCTCATCTTTATGATTTTGAATAGATAAGGGACCTGAATAGATACCATGAACCCATGTTTATCATAGCTGAAAAGGGGGCTACATGATGGTCAATTTTAGACTGATACATGGAACTTGATGGTATTCAATATTCAGGAGAACAAATAATGCAATCTTCCCAGTGCTGGTATTCTTTTCTCTCTCTAAGTTTGTATGTGGCAAGAGAGGAAGGAAATGGGAATGGGGAAAGTAATAAGCATTTACTAAGCTTCTACTATGAGCTCGGCATGATGCTATGTGCTTTACAAATATCTCATGTGATCCTCACAACAACCCTTTGATGTAGGCAGTATTATGATCCCCATTTTATAATAGAAGAAACTGAGGCAGACAAATGTTAAGTGAGTTGGTCAAGGTAACACAGCTAGTAAGTCAATGAAGCCGACTCCAAGCTCAATGATTTATCCACTGTACCATTTAGCTGCCTGACAGTTATTAAAGCCAACCAGAGTAGCATATGCAAATATAGAAGAGGGGAAATGTTGTTTATGTTTACTATCATTGAAGAGTCTGCATTACAAGGCTTCATGAGAGAAGCAGGACAGTTTTTGTATGGGCAAGAGAAAGGAAGAGAATCCAGACTTGAACAGTGGCTCCATGATAGCTACAGAGCCCTCCAAGGCTCTGCAGCCAGAAAGGCACAGGTACAAGTATACAGGAAGGACAACATGTCACACTTGCATACTGTGGAAAGCCTTTTATCCTCTTTCTTTACCCTTCGGTAGCCAAATCTACAGTGTCTTAAAATTAATACTGCTTAAAAACACTCCAGTGACTCCAGCTGTTAGTGGGAAGCTAATATGAATTTAGGGGGAAAGAAATATTCCATCTTCATAAAAAGGACAAAGCATCAATGATCATCCAGAATCCCAGAACAGAACATCAGTGTCACTGTAGAGTTCCTTCTGGTTCTATTTTTACAGATGTGAAATTGAGATCCAGAGAAGGAGAGTTACTTGCTTTAGACCATATGCCTAGAGTGGAAAAGATGAGATTTTTATTTGCACTGCTCTTCCTCATACATCATACCAACGATGTCTGGAAATCAGGGCTGATTGGGCTAAAAAGATACTTCTCAAAAAAAAAAAAACCCTTAGAATTTGTAATGGGAAGTACTCTTTCTACTGGACCTGAGCAGATGATTTCCTATAAAAACACACGACAGGTCTTTCTGTCCAGTGGGTTGCAGTCTGAGTACATGGTATCAGAAGTTTCTTCTGAAGAGCCATACATAAATCAGACAGAATAAAATCGGTCCTCACAAAGGTCTGTGTTTTTTTTGGTTGTTACTAGACTGGACTTTTTGGAAAACCTTGTAGATTTACAGATTATTAGATTAGTTTGGATTTGGGGTATATGCTACAATTGGTGACAGAGAAAGCTTCATTTGGAGTTAGATTGCATTCTGATTTTGCTTGTTTGAGGGATTTTTTAATATATCCAGAAACTTAAAGGTGAAATACCCCAAATGGTTCATCGAACTTGCCCTTAGTATACTATAGGATACAGAGTTAAAGTTTTTTTTCTACAAATTTCTGATTTAATTCTTCAGTTCTAATGCTATTCCTGCCATGTAATAATATTTATAAAGAATTAACATTAATATACAGCTTTAAGGATTGCAAAGCACTTTATGTATATGTACATATATATAAAATCTCATATGACATATGCATACCAGTGTCTTAGCCTGTGCTCAGTAATAGCCTGTTGAACTTTATGAGGTGGAGTGAGGGGGAGTAATTAGAATAATAACTGTCATTTATGCATTACTTTAAAGTTTACAAAATGTTTTTATACTGCTGATTTCATTTTAGCGTTAACAACTCTGTAAAATAGTAACTGCATTTAATTATTGTCCCTACTTTAAAAATGAGGAAACTGAGGCTCAGAGAAGTAAACACAACTAATGATTGTTGGAGGTGGTATTTGAACCTAGGTTCCACCGTGCCACTGAAAATAGAAAATCATTCTAGTTTATATATCCTTATGCCTAATATGGGAAGAATTTAAGATATGACAAAATCAAAATCCATCCTCCAAGATTCCTACAATTATGCATAAGAGTTTCCAGATGTTATGATCAATACTTTTTTAGGATAGCGTGTCTGTATGATGGAAATTGAAATGATGTGGTATTCATGTCATAAATTTAAAATGTCTAAAATAAGTTTCATTGCTTATTTCAAAATTGTTTGGTTCCAGAACCCTACAAACTGATACCTGTGGCATAATGCAGTCTTATTTCTAATAATAGTCTTGGGTTCAAAGTACTATGAGTATCAAGCAGAGGGGATATTAGGAAAAGAAGCATTCATGACGGGAATTAGCCTTTATGCTGAATGACCTTAGCAATGCCCAGCCTTGAGTGTTATAAATCATACATTTAGCCTAATTGAATACAAATATATCTGATGGTCTACTGCTGACAATATTGGACAGTTGGTTTCCTGGAACCAGGTAATAAAACACATCCTGGAAACATCCTGCCTGGGTTCTGATACATACCAGGTGCATCCTTGTTTCCCCTTCAATTGGATTAGCATTTGGTTTGAAATGCTTGCAGGGGTCATAAATATGTCTTGCTCTCAAAGTAAGCCCTCTGGATGTTTTGTAATGTCACACTTCTCCAAATCAGCTCAATTTGCCCAGTACATTTATTATAATGACAGAAATCCTTGTGTTGGAGTAGGGTATAGTAGACTAAGGTTTCATCTTGGAGTTACAAAGACCCTGGTTAAAATTCTGCTTCATTTATTAGCTGTGGCCCTGGTCAAGTCATTCAACCTGTCTGTGCCTCATTTTTCCCTCTGTAAAATAGGGAACATAGTAACATACTTCATGCAATTGTTGTGAGACTCAAACGAAGTCAAATATGTTAACTCTTTTGCAAATCAAAGGCAATTTAAATCTGATTATTATTGTGATGAGAAAGGGACTTAGAAGAATTGAGTGGGGATGATGGACAGAATATGTCACGATTTTTCCCAAGGACCAACCATTCCTCTCTTCCCCCCAGGCTCCATTCTACTAACTGTCCATGCCTAGTTTTCATTTGCATGGTCTTACATCATGGCCATTCTTTGGCTGACTCCTGAAAGAGATAGACCTCCTGTACCACAGCTTGCTGCTTGATGGGCTAAATGTACATCAAGATAAACCACTGGAGTTGTGTTTCTCAGACATGCTTATCTCTTGCAGCTTGGATTGATCAGAGATTATATCATTCTCACATATCACATAACTGGCAACTCTTTATATGGACATACACAGGTCCCACTGAACTAAGAAATGGTTGCTAATTTTTGAATCAAGTACAATTGACTCACTGCATAGTCTTGGGTAAGTTTCTCTCTCTCTCTCTCTCGCTTTCCCTCTCTCCCCAAAATTGGGAAAATTCTATCTGTCCCTTCTATCTTGCAATAATTTTATGGAAAACAAATGAAATCAAAAGCCCTCTAAAAAGCAGATTAAAAATATGAAATGCAATTATATCATACTACCCACAGTATGAATGAAGACTAAATCTTCTTCTTTTCCTTGGGGGGATGAGGGGAAGAGTAACTATAGATCCAGAATGTTGCATATGCTGTTAATCATGGTGGTTGTGTTGGTTGGATTTACTTAACTGTTTTTCATTGTTATAAAGAAAGGTTGGAGGAGGGAGGCTCTTTAGAAATGATTGCAATGTAAAAACAAAAGGCATAAATAGAACATTAATTTAAAATGAAAATAGAAAAATGAAATTAAGGAAATGGCAGAGGGGAGAGGAAAAGAATTGAAAGATAAATTATTTTTTTTACAAAGTGAATCATTCATTCCTTGCCTGCTACTGTCAAACAACACAGCGACCCAGGCTAGACACTGTAAGATCTGTGTGTCCACAGATACACACACAAATGAATTGAAAGGCTAGCCTAAAATGCTCTCTCATTGAAGAACTAATCATTTTGAAAATAAATAGTATTATTGGTTTGACTTCCATTAACACAGGAAGCTCCATGTGCTCTTTATAATCTAGTCAATTGTCTTATCATAAGTGAAATAACACAGAAGTAATATTTTATTATCGGAGCAGTTAGAGATAGCGAGCTAATATCCTGCCATTTACTGTTCTTAACTACCATAATGGAGCCATATTCACTCTCCAGCTGGCCACTGAAACTAACTCAGCAGGACAACTCCAAGGGACCCCTGGTCGAAACAGTGAAGTGGCTACCCAGGCCACTTCAACAAAAACAACAACAACAACAACAACAACAACAACAAAAAGAGTACCTTTGGTTGCAGGGAGGTTTCAGGCAACTGCTAATTGTGGCGTCATTGTGACTCCTGACGACATACAACCAAGGACCAGTTCATGTCACAGGAAGCACCAGGACTCCTATACTCTCACGGTAACACAGGGTTCCCAGACATCTCCCTTTCATAAGACCAATTAGTCTTTGTCTTTCCAGGTTAGAATCAGTTTCTAGTCAAACCAAAAGCACCATTAAATAGTAAGGGACGTTCTAACTCCCAGTATGGTAAGACAAAGCAAAAATAAATAAATAAACAAATAAAAAATATCGGATCTCAAAGGCATGGTATCTGAAGTATTACTTTTGCTAAGTACTTCATATGTCTTCAACATAAAATCCTCTTTTGCTTCTAGCCCTAACAATGCAACTTTCTTTATGGGGATTGACATAAATTTGGTTTAACAAAATCTGGAGGCTTCTTTTTTTTTAAACTTGAGCAAAGTAAGGTTCAAAAAAACATTGGGATTTAATCTTAGTGAGCTTCTGCTATGTGACTGGGAATCACAGAACATGAGATCTCAGAAGAATAAAAATTGTAGGTGATGAAAAGACCACCTGACTCTCCTCAGGGGTCAGGTGACTGTGGCAAGTCATCCAAGATGACTTGTGGATGATAAATGGCAGAAAAGACATTCCAAGGACACATGTGACTAGAGAAGGAAGTAAGCTGGTCATGTAGTGATAACTAGAGTTCTGGCCCCAGGCACTTCTTAGCAGTAAAACCCTGAACATGTTCCTTAACTTCTGTTTGCCTCAGTTTCCTTGTTCATAAAATGAGCAAAATAATAGCACCTACCTCTCCCAAGGTTGCTGTGAGGATCAAATGAAATGATAATTGTAAAGTGCTTAGCGTAATGCCTGGCACCTAAGTGCTATGTAAATATTTGTTGTTATTTATTATTATTATTATTTTTATTTCAGCAGGTGGATAGCCTGGGCATTGCACTAGGGTCTACAGAATGTTAAAAGAACCATGGGATGGCTTTAATTCTATTAAGTAAATCCTCTATGAAGAAAGCCTAGGAAGACATGGACAAGAAAGAAGGCATGGGTGGGGGCATATGTAGATCTGATAAAGAGAATGATCATATTGAGACCCCAGATTGACCAATTTAAAAGTCTATATCAAATGTTTCCTATGTGCCAGGAACTGCACTAAGGGATAGTGCAGGGATACAAAGAAAAAGCAGCTCCCTGTTCCTAGAGATATATCCTAATGGAATGGAATACCAATGTATTTCAATGAACATCAATTCAATTCAAGAAACATTTTCTGATCACCTACCATGTTCCAGGTACTGTTAGGTGCTAGGCATACAAATACAAAACTTTAATAGTCTCTCAAGAATGAACATGCTAGCTATTGACTAGATTTTGGCTATGTACACCTCAGAATTTACACTTCCAAAAGTGTAATAGTAGCAAAGGTTTTTTTTTTCTTGCACAGATCCCAAAATGCTTCAGTGAAAATGGAAATGTGGTGAAGAATGGACACAAATGGGATTCCAACTGCCTTTTCACTCAACAAATACTGACTATAGATATAAATTTCATCATCAGGGCCCTTGGTATAAGAAGTTATAACCAAAGTTTAGAGTATCCATCATAAAGCCTTTTTCAAAAACACTGAAATAAGAAATACATTAGACTCTACCATTGAATGTGGTACCCTTAAACATCTATAAATAATAAGAAATGTATTGGACTCCACTACTGAGAGTGTTGCCCTTAAACACCTATAAATAAAGTTGCTTCAGTGTTTCCATCTAACACCTGCTTTCCAGCGGTTTATAAATTAACTTAGAAAAAAATCAGTTCTGACATAAGTCTAGCAGAGAAAGCCTTAGGTCATATGCAATTTCAATAAATAATCGAGTCAACAATTCTTTCATCTTGGTCATTCTTATTTATTGCCATGTCACATCATGCATACTGGTCCCCGAACAATTTAAGACACTTTCGGTGTTCATAAATTTTTAAATGACTTCAATTTTAAAAATGAAGCTGAGAAAGAGATTCATATGCAATATGATTTAATTGTACCCTGTGTTTCAGAGAGGTCAAAATATTTTCGCAAGCCCTATGATTTAATTTGGGGAGAGGGAAAATGCTAGCTATGGAATACTCCTGACCGTCAGGTATTTATTGGCCTTATGCTTCTAGTACACACCACGAGAAAGAGAATTGAATGCCCAACATCTAATAACATATGTTTCAAAATTACCTCCTTGGAAATTGATACAATAATCTCCATTTGGTTGTTGATCCATGAGGGGAAAAACAAAAGCAAAATAAAAGCCTAGACAAAGTAAGCAGCCTCCATCTGAAATGTCAAACAGCCCATTTTTGTTGTCCTTGGACACAATTTGAAAAGTTACAATGAGAGAAAAAATTCTGTCTTTTCTTACTCATCTCAGAAGACCAGAAAAGCTTTATAAGTATGACAGGCTTGGAACTGTTTCCACCATCACTGAAGGGCTGCCAACCAACATTGAGTCCTGAATATATATATCTGGTCTTTTGTGTTCAACAGCATACAGCTGCACCATACAACAGAGTAGAGCAGAAAGGGAAGCGGGCCACAGACATCTGCATGGGGAACTTGTTAAAACACACACACACACACACAATTTCATTGACAAAATGTTTTGCCAAGGAAGGAGCAGTTTGTACTACCACAAGCTGGTTTATGTCCTTCATCTCCAGAAGAATTTTTTTCCCTTCTTAGAAGAAACAACCAAAGTAAACATTCCTTTGACAGAAGAAGGATTGGATATTCTTCTGCTTTTGAATTTGTTCTCTAAGAACTATAAATATTTCATTTATTTCCCTTGTATGTTCCACCTTCATCATGATAGCTCTTTAACTCCCTGTAATTCAGCAAACACTGACTATGTGCCTATTTCTTCGCTGGAATGTATAAGGGTGAGGGGTAAAAAAGAAGCATAGGACAGAGACCCTGCCCTCAAGGAGCTTACGGTCTAGCTAGGGAATCCAAACTAAAAGATTTTAGACAATCAGAGAGCATTATTTGTGGTACTGACGCAACAAGTATTCAGAGAATGGAAAGGTTCCCATGAACTAGAGCAGGCATAGGGACTTTCCCAGAAGAGAAGGAATGTGAGGTGGACACTGAATAGGATGATGGACGATGACAGGATGTGAATGAGTACAGGAAGGGAGGGTCCAAAAGAGAAAACTCATGAGCAAAAAGCATCATGCTAGAAGTAAGCATGGTGCATGTAATGGATTGACTCAACTACAGCTAAAGAAGTTAGATGGAAAATAAATTGTAAAGGTAGGTGTTGACTCTTTAAAATCCAGGCAGAGAAATTTGAACTTCATGTCATAAGTCAGAACGTTATAGATTATCAGGGGAATGACATGATGAAAGAGGATAATTCAGTCAGTGATGTAGAAGATGATTTGGAGGTAGTGGGACAAGGTAGGAGATGAGTACGGTAATCACAGAATTATGTAAGGGCTCAAAATAGAGTGAAGAGAAAGGTAATGAATCCAAAAGACATTCTAAAGAAAGAATGATTTGATATGAGGTTTAAAAAGAAAGAAGAGTAAAAGTCAACTCTAAGATTTCTACAATGTGAGCTTAGAAGAATGGTGTCGTTCAATGGTTTCAGTTGCGTCCAACTCCTCTTGCCATCCCATTTGGGGTTTTCTTAGCAAAGATACTGGAGTGGTTTGCCATTCCTTCTCCAGCTCATTTTACAGATGGGGAAACTGAGGCAAACAGGGTCACACAGCTACTAAGTGTCTGGGGCTAGATTTGAACTCAGGTCTTCCTGATTTCAGGCCCAGTACTTTATCCATTATGACATCTATATGCCCCCAGAAGAATAGTAACATTGCTGATAATAACCAAGTCACTGAGTAGAGGGTCTGGTTTGCAGGGAATGAAAAGAAGTTTGGGGTCATTTTAACCCTGAGGGGAAGGCAAGACATCTATGTGGAAATGGCCTATAGATGGCTGAATGAGTGTTGCAGTGAGAGACCAGAGCCAGAGCTATAGACTCTTGGCATATCAACGTAGGCGAGAGTTGAATCCATGGGAGTTAATACAAGAGCTTCTTTGTTTCTAGTAGAATAGCTGCCAGGGTTTTCTGTTTTGTTTTGTTACTTTTGATTTATGTTGAACCGCTTCCCAACCTCCAAGTATTTTTTCAGTCATTAAATTCTCCTTGCAGTCCACAAACTCCACGAAGGCATGTCAGCCTTGTAACCCTCCATCATTTGATGCTGTCTCCAGACTCCTCCCCCACCTCTCAACACACACACACACGCATTTCCACGCTCCTTTTGCTTTCAGCCTAGAAGCTTTGCAGGGAAGGCAATTTGTCCAGCAAAATTTCATCTAACACTGAACACCACATATATTTGCAGAGTTTTATAAATAATATATAAGGACAGTAATAGCCAAGAATTCAGCACTTAATAGTAGGAATCCCTAGTCATTAAATATAGAATAGTTATCAGTATATGTACAGTCTGGCCACTCTAAAACACAGCTAGCAAAAGAACAATGTAGAGACAGACCATTTAAAGTCACAATAACTTGAATAATAGTCAATATTCACTTCTCTTCCAATGTGCATGTGCATATAAAGGGAGGAAATAACACAGACAAGTCGTCGTCGTCGTCGTCTCCTCCTCCTCCTCCTCCTCCTCCTCCTCCTCCTCCTCCTCCTCCTCCTCCTCTTCTTTTTGGTGAGGCAATCAGGATTAAGTGACTTGCCCAGGGTTACACAGCTAGTAAGCGTCAAGTGTCTGAGGCTGGATTTGAACTCAGGACCTCCTGACTCCAAGGTTGGAGCTCTATCCACTGTGCCACCTAGCTGCCCTTCACAGACAATTTTTGATTAACTTTTGGTATTAATTATTCATTTATTTTGGCACCATAGACTAGGATCTGGTGGAAGGGGAGAGGAGGGAAGAAAGAAAGCCCTGCCTATTCATGCAATGAGTGGATGGTAGCCAAGCCAAGATGGTCATTCCTTAGTTCACATTTTAGCACGTTAATGATCAGTTTCAAAGGCCAAATGATTGATTTGTCCATGGCTATCAGAATCAATTGTATAAATGTCAGGAATGCACAAGTCTGCTGTACACTAGTGACACCAGGACTCGTGGAGTTGTATTTTATGTCTCACTGGAGTTCTGAATCTCTCATAGTATTTGTAAGGCTAGTTTTATGCTCGAGAGAAGCTTGTTGGGTATTTTTTTTTGTTTTTTAATGATTAAGGACATATAATTCTCAACCTATGATTGGAACAGTGGGTAGCACAGATGCTAATGAAACTTCCCCCTCCCCTCCCGCAGGAACCATTGTAAAGGGCCACTGTCACCATAGACCATCACTGTCAGGTGGTTCCATTATCAAGATCCCATTGTGGAACAACTGCTTTCCCTTCCTCCCCTCCTTGAAAATTTTACTCCTCTAGAGAATAGTGGCAAGTGCTTATTGTCCAGAGGCAATGCCCTGCACTAGGTGCACAGACTGATACAATGGGACAATGTGGGTCAGATGTCAACTATGGAAGGGAGGAATCCATTGATAGGAGGAGATCCCAGCACAGAATTTTAACTAAGGACTTAGTTCCTGGGCACCCAAATCTAGAGAATATTGACAGCATTATACACTCCTGTGATTTTAGAAACTACTATGCTTAGCATTTAATTAGCAAGAATAATTGGTCAAAATAGTAAACTACCAAATTTTTTTTTTTTTCGCTTTGGTGGCCAAACCCCACTACTATGACTTTCCTCCCTTGTCCTTTAATGAGGACAGATTTCTCTGAAGCATCCTCTCAATAATCTGAGAGTCTCTGTGTCTCACTCATTGGGACAATAACCTGGGTTATCTCTGGCTTCATCTTAAAAAGCTGAATAGACAGCATATTTTGTGGTGTTTCCCTGGCACCAAAATCACTAACCAACACTGCTAATCACTGTCAGGGCCATTGGGCACTGTTCTTGTCCACCTACTATTCCTACTACTTAAGAGTAGAATTCTTGGCTATTACTATCCTTCTATATTGTTTATAAAACTCTGCAATCAAGAATGTATGGTAAAACAAAGAAACCCCATCTTTCTTTCAAACCAAAAAAAAAAAAAAAACAAAAAGGTCACCCTAAGGCATTAATCAGTTTTTTTATCAATGTTATTTCATTTATAATATGCATAAAATTTAATTTAAATAAGGATGTTGTGAATGGTTCAGTCTCTTTCAATGCTTTGGGCAGTCAATTTTCATTGGTTCAATAATCTGCAATCATCTTTATTTTTTTATAATCAAATTAAACTGTGCAACTGCTTAACTTACCAACCACTACAAATGTATTTTTCAGAGACTAGAAATTGCATTAAAATTTGATTTATTTTATTGATTTATTTAAAAGAAGAGTGACACATCAAAGTGCAAATCAATCAACAATGATAGTGAAAGACCCATGTTTGAATCCTGCCTCTGTGGGCATATCACTTAACTTCGTAATTAAGCAATCAATAATCCTTTATTAAGCATTTACTATGTGCCAGGCAATGCACGAAGTTTTGAGGATCCAAAAAGAAAGCAAAAGAAAAAGCCTCAATTTCCTCATCTGTAAAATGGGGAGAGTACTTGTCCTGCCTTTCTCACAGGGTTATTTGAGGAAAACACTGTATAAATTCTAAAGATCCATATGAATGCAGGCTATTAATATTATTATCATTTCTTTTGACACTTCAGTGGATGTATAGTCACATCAACATAAGTACTCTCCAAAACAGTGCAGATCACTCCCTGTCCATGCCTTCTTATGATGTACAATTCTTGGTCATGGGGTCATCCCAAAGTAGTGCAGCCTTCCTTTAGATCTCCTGCCATTGTATGACTACCACTGAAACACAAGGACTTTCCTTCAATGATCCCATAATCTCACTATATGACTGGCCCATTTCCTTTTCCAGCTGTATTATTATCATTAATAGAAGTAAATATAAATAGTATACTCATTCTAATACATTCTAATACTGTGTTTAGGGCGATTAGGCAGCACAGTGGATAGAGTGTTTAGCCTGGAGTCCGGAAGACTTATCTTCCTGAGTTCAAAGCTAGCCTCAGATACTTACTAGCTGTGAGAACTTGAGCAAGTCACTTAATCCTGCTTGCCTCAGTTTCCTTATCTGTAAAATAAGCTTGAGAAGGAAATGGCAAACTATTCCATTGTCTTCGCTAAGAAAACCCCAAACCCCAAATGTGGTCATGAAGAGTCAGACACGATTGAAACAACTGAACAACAATCTTGTGTCTACTATGTACTGATGTGTAACCCAGAGCAAATCACATAATCTCTCAGTGCTTTAGCCAACTCTCTAATAGCCTAGATTGCAGGAAAGGTGCCATCTGCAATGGTAGATAAAGTTTCTCACCAGGAGCTTACTGCAACGATAAAATCATCGACACAGTTCCCATCCCTATTCTTCCTTGGCTATGAACCTTCATACAAAAGGGATGGGGTGAAGCTAGGGGTGAGGGCTATGGGAGGAGAAAAAACAATACTCTAAATACATGACAACCAGGTACTTCTTGCAAATAAAAAGTCTAAGATTTTATAAGAATGAGACATGAACAAGTAACAATGAGTAATTCAAACAACTGCTAATATGTATAAGCTTAGATTAATGGAAGGCTGGAGACTATAATAAAGGAGTCTTTCTGGCAGCTATTAAAACCACTAACAGCAAATTGCAATTTGTCATACACACATTTTCCCTGCAACTGTGAGAATTTTAACACTTTATCCCCCCCAAAAATCATTTTTTAACATTGCTTTTTATCCAGGGTTGTTACTACATTCCTCCACCCCCACACTCAGCCAAGGTATTTCTGCAGAGCTCTGCTCTAGGGCATGCAGCTCAGTGAACTGGAATAAGTTGCATTTCAAGTCATGGATATCAGTTCAAATGTCAGTCCTATAACTGACCTGAGTGACTTTGGGTAGGTTACCTCACCACTCTACATCTCAGTTTTTTCATTTGCAAAATGAATAGTTGGATGAGAAATTTTCTAAGGTCCCTTTCCTTTTTAAATCTGTGATCCCACAATCCTATGACATACAAATGATTCTTAAAATGTTGGCACAACTTAAAGCCAAATCTTCCACTAAGCAGCATGGCAGAGTGGATGGAGGGTAACTATGAAGATAAGAAGATCCATATTGAAATCTCACCTCTCACATTTGTTAGCTAGATGATCATCTATAAGTCCTTTGATTTTTTTTTTGAGTCTTATCTTTAAAATGGGGATGATAGTATTATAAGAAATGATGAAGAGGATGGTTTCAGAAAAACTTGGGAAGATTTATTTGAACTGATGCAAAGTGAAGAAAGCAGAAGAGAATAATATACACAGTAGCATCAATATTGTAAAGATCATCAATTGTGAAAGACTTAATAACTCTGATCAATACAATGATTCACCCAAACTTCAAAGGACTCATGATGAAACATTCTAACCACCTGCAGATAAAAAACTGATGGACTCTGAGTGCAGATTGAAGCATATTATTTTCTTGCTTTTTTTGGAACATGGCTAAACACAGAAATATGTTTTCCATAACTTCACATATAATGAATATATTTCTTATCTTATCAAAGGATGGGTGAAGGGTGGTGGGAGAGAGAGAATTTGAAACTGAAATTTGAGAGAAATTTTAAACTATAAAAATAAAATTTAAAAATAAAAAATGGGGGTAATAATCATGATACCTATAAGAAATACCTTGCAGGATTGTGATGAGATTTTCATAATGTAAATAAGGTGTTTTGTGAACTTTAAAATGCCATAGGATGTCAGTAGCATTTTTAATAGCCTTTTTTTTTTGACTACTCCCTCAATGACTTCACACTTCCTTGTATTATTCCTCATAAAGAAGTTCTAAGGCTAATGGGATATACAAGGGAGACTGTTCTTAATCCATATGCAATCAATCTCCCTAGAGAAATAAAATTAACATGCATCACAAGAGTTAATAACCAAAACTTATATTCCGTGGAAAGTACTATGTGCAATAGGACTTTAGACAAAGGATATGGTATGATGTGGAATACTCTAAGAGGGCCTTGTGAAAAAGTTGAGGTATGAGATAGGTAAGCTTTGAAGGATGAACAAGATTTAGATGGCCAGAAATAAAGAGGACCATAGGCACAGAGAGCAGGATGAATAGAGAAGGAGAAATGAGCTTGGTAGGATTAGGAACAGCAGAGACTCCACCCACTCTGAGTGGAAGAGAAAAAGTGATTGAAAGTATCCAGTTGGATCAGTAAAGGTCAGAGCTAATTATCAGCATAGGGATGTTATCAGCATGGGGAGTTATCAGCATAGAGATGATGGTTAGAGCCACAAGAGCATATAACGATATTAATTCGTGTCAATATAATCCTGTAAAGTAAAACATTTTTTCTCATGACAGACTTCCAAGGACTCAGATGGTGAACCTACAGCCCCAAGACCACATGTGCCCCTCTAGGTCCTCAAGTGCCGCCCTTTGACCAAATCTCAGCTCATTATTCATATTAGATGACCACTGAGGTGTACTCCCCAAGGAACTAATGTAATGATCTGCCTTCATTTTTCATCCACTTTATTTTTTAAGTTTGGATGACTAGCTAAGTTCCTTTCACACTCCTGTGGCTAGGTATAAAGTGACAATGAAATTAGTACAATGTAATATGCAAATGGGAACATTTATAAAGCCTCATTGTCAAAAGAGAATCTATTTTTTCCATTCTTTGTAAGACATCTTCTAATGACATTCATGAACACTTTTGGTGAACAGATTTTTTTTTCTTTTTTTTTGCCTCAGTTGATAACGAATTTTTATTCAAAAAAATTATTGGCATGGTCACAACTTCAATGGAGGTTTGTAGGATTTTAATATGTGTGTGAGACATATTTTTGTGTAGCAATGGCATTTTGTTCTATTGAAACAATTGCTTTTGCAGAGTCAAATCTTGGTAAAAATCTTAGCAAACGTTTGCTATACTTCTCAGTCAGCTTCTTGATTGTAGATATCTAGCCTTCCATAGAAAAGCCCATGGGTCCCCTTCTTGTGTTTTCATCAAGGTATCCTTCAAGCAAGCATAGACTTTTATCACAAAGATTTTAGAAAGAGGCAAAAGTAGACATGAATTAGTAGTCGGTTATTTTTAATATGTTTTCAGTCACATCTCTTGGATAGGATCACCATCACTTTTTCTTATTCTTTTGAATCTTTCCTCTTTTGACCATGAATGCCCTTATACTTAACTCTAGTCAGATTTTTTTTCCCCAAAAGTCTGATTAATTCCACTTGTTTTTCCAAATTCGTTTTAAGTGCCATTGCCACTACTTTATCGTGGATAGTGAGGCAGCATAATCCAAGTATGGTGCTTCCAATATTATTACTAACAAACATAGACCGCAGTAAAAAGGCAGATCTGCTCATTTTACATGTTTCTCTGTCCTCCAGTTTCATCTACAAATGATCTTGGGATGGTCTAGCTTGGATGGATCAGAAGCTAAACTCTCTGCATGCTCATTTGTTCCTCAACTACTTGCTATTTGTTTAAAGGCAATAGTGCATGGTCTTATGTCATTCCCTTCTATAACATCTGGCAAATGAACCTATACTCTAAACCTTTGTTGCCAGAGGTCTGTATTTCTGGTAGTGTTATCAACTCAATCACTGAACAAAGATTGCTCTTTAAGAGTGCCAACATTTAAATTAGTATTTATAAAATCCAAAGATTTCCTCATTTTCTTCCACTACACCATCATGTAGAGCCATGGGTCTCTTTAAATGAGCTGCTTGGAATGAAGGCCATTTTGTGTATTTGCTTATTAAATGGATTACCATGGCTAAAATAAGTCATCCCCTGCTAGTCTACCCTCTGTTGATGAAACTGTTCATATTTAGCCAATCTGGTCCTTGGACAAAAGACACATAGTCTGCTGCTAGGTTTATACTCAAAACCTTTTCGGTTTACAGTCAATCAAAGTTTGTACTTCACAAACATTACCTTTGAGAACAAAGGGTCACAATCACACCAGAATGAGGAATATGGGTTTGTGGTTCTTATGCTCAGTATAAACTATATTGAAAACAGAACAGAAATATGGTTAACAAAAAGTTCAGAAGAGAAAGGATTTGGCTCCAGCAAAATGCCCAGGCATCAAGGCATCTGTGACATAGAAATTTGAAAGTAATTTGAATTTAAAAGTAGTAATAGAGGAAGGGAATGAGTTCAGATCTGGCTATTCTACACCAGTGCCATTTGTGTTTCATCCAACCATTCCACTGTGCTCCCTCCTGACTTTTGACATCTTCAGAAAGCCTTCAGTGTTTTAGTAGCTGGTGCTTCCTATTGGAGGGCAGCTAGGTGGTACAGTGGTAAGAGCAATGAGCCTGGAGGTCCAAAGATCTGAGTTAAAATCTGAGCTCAGACACTTACTGGCTATGAGATCCTGGGCAAGATACTTAACCCTCTTTGTCTCAGTTTCCTTAATTGTCAAATGAGGTATAGAAGGAAATAGCAAACTATTCTAGCATCTTTGCCAAGAAAACTCCAAATGGGAGAAGCTGGACATGACTAAAGGAAAACCTGCCCATTGTATTCTAAGCCATAAGAAAAGCACTATCTTCTTAGCCCTCACGAGGGATCTAGAGGCTGCCCTGCAGCACTCTTCAAAAATAAATGTAACTCATGTAAAATATGTCCTCAGGAAATCAGTGAATCAAGAGAGAAAAAGAAACATTAACAAAATTATTTACTGCCAGTGTCCTTGCTAAGCCCAAAATTACAGGCCTGTTGCTGCTAAGTGTCTGCATAAGGCACCCTTTTACCTTTGGAAATCTTTGTTTCAAAATAGGTCATAAATACACCGGCAAGCCAGCAAAGTAGACGGGATCAGCCTCATTTGGAGTGAATACAGACCCGTGTGACAAATGCACCTAATGGTCTATAACAGTCCTAAGACTCTGCTAAAGACACAGACAAGCATCTGTTTCTAGACTGGAGTATAAGAAACTGTCAGCTTTCTTTAAGAAAGACCTAGCAATAATTCTTTGCATTTGTCAGAGAAGACAAGAGGACCACACTTGGAGAATCAAAAGCAATTTGCTTGACAGCCTTACAAATATTCAAGGAAATCAATGTTGTCCTGCATTGTCTGTAAAGCCTCAGTACAATGGGAATCAAATGCCAGTCAAGTGAGAGTAACAGCAATGTTGTCCCTACCATGTAAAGATGACCCTAAGCACCCCAAGTCTGCAGAGCACAAGTCACAGCTGGCCATCTGGGAGTGGCAATCAATTTCAGCACATCTAGGTATTGCTTGCTCCCAAGTTCCCTAATGCACACACTTGCAAAGATAGCTGGTCAGGGTTAGAAATGGAATTTGAAGTTAGGGAGCAGGATTCAGTTATCTGCCCCATGAAGGAATCAGACCAATTACCTTGGCCTAATCGATGCCACTTGCCTAACCAAGTGAACTGAACAGTCAGTATAGATCCATAGGAATTCCAAGGCTTTTTTTGTTTTGGGGGTGTGGCAATTGGGGTTAAGTGACTTGCCCAGAGTCACACAGCTAGTGAGTATTATGCATCTGAGGCCGGCTTTGAACTCAGATCATCATAACTCCAGGGCCGGTGCTCTATCCACTGCGACACCTAGCTGCCCCGAGCCATCTTTTAAAAGACAGAGAGTTCACATGCTTCTAAATTCTTTTATCTATTTGCACATACAGTTAGAACCAAGATCTGATCATCAAAGAAAAGAAAATTAAGGTAAAGTAAAATCTCAGATAACCAATCTAACACAAAATGGTCCGCGTGATAAATTGCAAAGGAAACTATCAAATCTTAACACTACTACTCAGGCTTATAGATTTAGGGTTGGAAAGGATCCTAGAGGCTATCAGGACTAAAAAAATATCATTTTACAGAGGAGGAAATTGAGGCTAAGAAAGGTTAAGTTACCCAAGGCAACACAATCAGTATATACCTCCTGATATAGGATTTGAACTCAGGCCTCACTGATACCAAATCTTGCACTCTATCCATCATACCCCCTAGGTGTCTCACTTGTTATCCGTGTGAGTCTGACCAAGTTATTTGACTCCTCTATATTTCCTCATCTATAAAATTGGGAGATTTAACTAGATGATCTATTAAATCTCTTCTGGCCCTAATTCCCATGGTCCTGTAATACCACTAAGTTCCTACAGAAGCGCTGCATAGCAATATGTTTCCCTAATAGAAACCTTTCCTTATTTGCAAAGAACTCTCTGGCCTAGAAGAATTCTATGCTCATAATTATCCAGGAGAAAAATTAAGCATCTACCAGCTTCTCGACCATCTGGTCACGGGCATTGAAGGGAAAACTAAGGGATGTCTCCTGACATACCCCCTCCCCTGCCTATTTGAGGATCTGTTGTTTGAACACACCTTCCTTATTATCTCCTTTTGTCCTGCCCCCTTGTTGGGAAGGGACCTGATGGTGAAATTGGGAAGTCAATTGTCTTTAGTTAAGCTCCCCATCTCCCTTTTCCCTCTGTTCACCAGACCTCCCTGTGTTCCCCAGAAGTGTGAGAGACAGTTGAGCTAATTGTTTGGCATCAGGGAATTCTGTCAAGCAACTTTTCATAATTTGGTTACTGCTAAAATAATTTGGCTATTATTGGTTATTGTTTTAATGTGTAAACCTGCCAAAAAGCTTGTTTGTGTTTTGTCTTGTTAAGAATTTGCAATTATAGAGGAATAATCTCTAACGATTGGCTTTTTATACCAGGACAAATTTAAATTTGAGATGTAAATCCTGGAAAAGTTTTCCTAAACTGTGATTGGTGAAACTTGCTGTTTGAGGTAAAAGCTCATAGGATTTTATTTTGAGTTGTTTGATGGATCATAATCCATCGATAATCAATAATCCACCATCTGAGAGAAATGCCACAAGCTACTCAGGAGAATGTGATAGTGGTGGAAAGTCAGCATTGGGAAAAGCTGAGAGGACAATCTTGGTCTCAGTCTAAGATGGGATCCTCCTGACTCAGTTTCCCCACTATGTTCCTTTGAAAAGAAATGTTACCCACCTGGCTATTCCTGAGTCTGGCTATGAGGTGAATTTGATTGCATGGTTGGAAAACTGAATTATCTGAATCCAAACAGAGCTAAAGATGTTTTATCCTCTCATATTTGGGCCCTAAATCTAGTCCCTGCTTTATACGTAGGCCTTGCAATCTTTCTGTCAGATTTGTTTCTTGCAGACTACAGGCCATTCACCTACAGTTGATAGCAAACAGCTGGTACCAGCCAATGCCCCCCCCCCCAATCGTTCCCTGGATGCAGCCTATGCTTGGTTCCAGTCAACCTCCTCTTTGGGACTCCCTCGAGGCAGGGACAGCTTAACACCCCTTGCCAGCAGGAATCAGTTTCAGAAGCCAAGACCTTTGCCCCTCACCCCAAAGAATTTGGGTCCCATTTGTTTGAGGGGGGAATGATGAGGATGGGAGCTATACCCCAAAAAGGAAAAACCCTGGACTTTCCCACATGGCCAAATCTTGGTGTTCCCCTGAGGCTATAATCCCATCAACTGGCCTTTCATTGTGGCTACACCCAATCTCCCAATTCTGTTACCTTTAACCTAGCCTAGACCTCCCTATGTCCCCCAGCCACTTCCCACCCTTAATCCTATCTAAGCTCCATTCTCCCTTGGCCACCCCTGGAGTTCTATTACCTCATGGATTACTTGGCCACTCCTAGATCCCTCCCATAGTCTTTCTGTATATAAGGTCCATCTTGTCTCCATTAAGATGCTGGGATTCTTATAATCTAGCCACTGCTACAATCTAGTCAATAGCTCACAGATGCTCAGATTCCTTAAAAGTCTGGCTAATATGGCAGATCTTTAATAAACCTTATCTTTGGCTGAAAAAAAATTAAGCATTAATTGTAGTCTATTCCAAACATTTATTAGCATTCGTTTTTTAGTGGAGAGACGTATTCCTAGAGCAAATCTTTGGTTAAGTGAAATATGAACTCACTGTGGGCTCCCATTAAAAGTGTTGATTAGCAACATCTAAAGTAATGGTTCTTAATCTGAGATCTATGAATTAAAAAAAATTATTTTAGTAACTTCATTTCATTATGATTGGTTTCCTTTGTAATCCAATGTGTTTCATTTTATTTAAATTTAAATTTAAAAACATTACTCTGAAAAAAGGATCATAAACTTCACCAGACTGCCAAAGGGGGTCATGACACTAAGAGAGCAGCAATGTAAAAATCTATCAATTATGAAACATGACCAAAGATCACCCATATCACCTCAAAAGCCACTTGCTTCATGATTGCGTTTATACAAGGCTTATGCCACAAAGACAAACATCAGAAATCCAGCGAGTCGGTGGATGACTCAAAGACATTTACTGAGTACCTGGAAGTCATCTGTGGCCTGCCTCATTATGATGGCCCATCCACTGAGCAACAACCCAAAGACAGAGAAAAGCTGAGTGCATTGTCACTCTCTCCACCTACACAGAGCTTTGTACATCTGGTTTTTTCTCACTTCCAGATAAATGTCAATAATTGTATGCCCTTCAGAAAAAAAAAAAAAGAAAAATTCTCATCAGAAATTCAATCCTTTCTGGCCTTGAAGCTGTCTATGAGCTACTTGTGTATGCTCCTGATACACCTGCCAAATACATTTGTGAAGACCAGACGATGACATGGTCAAATAGATCACTTTGATTTGCTACAAACAATGTCCTTAATCTATCCAGGAAAAGAAAAATGCAGCAAAATCAACTATATGATGTTCCTGGTTATGTAAGCTATGAGGGGGCACTCATCCCTCATGTCCTGACCTCTGGATGCCTTTATGTCCCCTTTTCCCCTTGAAGAGAATTAAAATAGAAATAATAAAAACAATAGTAATAATACTAGCTAACGTTTGTGTAGTACTTTAAGGTTTGTAATCACTTTACAAATATCACCTCATTTTATCCTCACAACAACTCTGAGAGACAGGAAATATTCTTCTTCTTCTTCACATTTTTCCAATGAAGAAACTGAGGCAGAGAGAGTTTAAGTAACCTTCCCAGAGTCACACAACTACTAAGTGTCTGAGGCTGAATTTGGACGTAGCTCTTCTTGACTCTCAGTTCGGTGCTCTATCCACCGTACCTCCTAGTTTCCATTGGCTAAATGGAAAAATTAGATATTCCTTAGATCGACATTAGATATTATACTTCCAAAATCAAATGTTTTGATACTTCCATGGTACTTAATCTCTTTATTGTGCATAATCCCTTCACCAGCACAGATGGCAATCTACCGGTTCCTCTTATCCAGTGCCATTTTTGTGCATCTTCTTCCATAGATACTCCACTGAGAGATTTGACTTAGAGGATATAAAAATAATACTTCTGATCTTGTTCCTTTCTATTCCATTCCCATGGCAACCATCCTAGTTCAGGTCCTTTCCATCATACGACTACAATAATGGCTTCCCAATCAGTCTCCTTCTAGCCACCAATCTCAACCCTCTGGAGAAGACATGGTCCATAAAGCCATCTATGGAAGAGATCCCTGGCAGCAGCTCTAACCTTTACGCACAAATGGCCCAAAAAGCCCCAGGACCGGGGTGGCAGCTGAGAACCCAGGCAGGGTCAGGGTGCTTCAGGTACAGGTCTATTACCTCTGCCTGGATCTGAGCCCTGTGGGGACCTCCTGGAACTAGAGCGCTTGTTGGGATAGAAAGCTGGACTTGGAGTCAGAAAGACATAAGTTGAAATATTGCCTTAGAAGCTTATGGCATATGTAACCTGGGCAATTCACTTAACCTCTGCCTGCCTCAGTTTCCTCATCCGTAAAATGAGAGTAATCCTTAGCACCCACCTTCCACATTTTTGTAAAGATAAAATGAGATAATACAGGATGTCCCAGAAGTCATAGCAGTTTTACACTTTAATAGCTTTAAATTTAGAAGAACTTTGCAAATCTTAAAAGGCTATACAAATGTTAGCCGTCATTGTGTATTCAGTGTTTATTTTTCTAGTACATGAATCCTGGTAGGAGGGTTTTGCAGGTCCCAAATCTTTAGATCAAATTTAATAAAATGCCAGCGGCATATCACCCTGTGTTAATCTTTTGAAAGCACCCCTGTTATCATGTCAGCCACATACTGTCACTCTTCTAGGCACACATTTTCCTGCTGTGAGTATTTTGCCTTATTTTAGGCGATTGCCTCTAAAATGAGAAAAATCAAAGAACGTCAGGGCTCTAAGTACAATTACAGTTTTCCTACTACTTTTCCTGGAAGAGAAAAGAACTTTGCCCATGCTTGGGTTTGTTTGATCTTTATAGAGTGAAGAATACAATTATGGCAATTACCTGGATAAATCCGCTCCCAAAGCACTTCTAAACTATCTAGGTATTCAAGCCAAACGGGTTTTCCCCACTGTTCATTTCTTGATTTTCAGCTTTTTTTGCAGAAGCTAGGATTATTCCTACTTGTTGTAGGAAAGGACCAAGACAAGAGAAGGAGCGGACCTGTAAGACCGCTGTGTCCTGCTTTTGTCAAAAGGTCTCCATTCACAGAAGAAAAGGCTTGTGTTTTAAAGTGTTTGCAGAAGGAAGAGCCAGTAGCTTCAACTACCCAAGACCAAGCCCAGCTCCTGTAGCACAAACAGCTTAGAAATGTGTCAGATCCAGGACCTTCACAAAAGAACAACGCTTCTAGGGCATCCACTAGAACCCGTTAGCTTCCGGAAGCGCCTCTGGGGCAGAATACAAGAAAGAAAACCAGAAACGGCTGCCTGAAAGTCAAAGACCAGGACTTTTGGGGGGGCTTGTGGAAAAGGTATTTTCTCTGTCAGAACCTGTCAAAATGTTTATGCCTAGTGTCAATATTACAAACTGTGCTATGAGATCATGAAAAGAAGTGGAACTCAGTTGAGGAGGAGGGGGAAGGCAAGACGCAAGGGTACTTCGAAGAAGGAAGGAAGAAGGAAGGGAAAAAGAAGTAAGGGGGGGGGAAGAAATGCAAGAAGGAAAAACAAAGAAGTAAGGAAGCAAGGACCTCTAGAAATTACCATTATTAATCTTGCTAAATAGGTGTTAAGTTCTGTTGTTTACATTGCTGAAAAAGCAACCTGGTGTACCAGAGTGCAAAGGACATAGAATCTGGATTCAGAGGATCTGGGTTCAAATATGAGATAGTACTGCCTTTTTAAGCCCTCAGCATTTAATCTTCAGGAGCCTCAGTTTCCTTATCTGTAAAGGGAGAGGGTTATTTTCAGATAAGCCCCTGAATCCCCTTCTAGTTCCAGATTTATGATCCTGTGACCTGAAAGGGCACTCAGACCCCTCTAAATCTAGTGCCCTGGAGCAAAGCCTCAGTTATACATCTGTTTTTTGTGGCCCCAAATAATAATTTTTCCTGGTGCTCAGAAAGGTGAACATCAAACCCACAGATTGACCTCAATTCTAAGGGAGAATGGGGTCTTTAATTTTGTCTTTTCATTTAAGTGGATGGTTGTAGCCATTTTTATGGCACGAGATAAAGAGAGTCCTTGAACTTGTCTCTAAGTGTTATCATTTTCAATAAAATACAATCATTACAAACAAACGCTTGAAATTAAATCCCAAGAAAAGTTAATACTTATGTACACTAGTTTAAAAAGGTATTATCGGCTTTATTGTACTTAAAGAATCACAGTTTAAAAAATATTCCTCAATAGTTCGTCTTTCACCAGAACTTAGATTTTAGATACAGAAAGGAGCTTAGAGATCAGTTAGTCCAGGACCTTCATTTTACAGATGAGATAAATGAGCCTAGAAGTGTTAAGTAACTTGCCTAAGATCATGTAAGGAACAAGTGCCTAGATTAGCATTTAAATCTAGGCCTCAGCCTCTAAATCTAAAACTCCATAGGTAAAAATAAACACTACATTTTGAGAGATAAATTCTACTGTGTCTTCTCACACTGCTCCCACTCATTTTGACAACTGTGAACATTTCAGGATAGTTGTAACTGTGGCCATTGTCTATTGCCATGAAATAGAAAATTTTCAGGTGATACAAAGAACAACATAGAGATTCAAGGTACACATATGTAGGCTATGGCGTATTACTAACAATTACCCGCATGCCAGAAGTGAACAAAAAGCTACCCTCAAAGGATCACAGAGTTTGAATTGGAAAAGAATTTGGAGGTGATCCATCCCCAATGCCCTAATTTTGTGAGGTTATAGGGGTGTTAGGTGTTAGTTGACTTGCCCAACGTCACACGGATGGTGTCAAAGCTAGAATTCAAACTTAGGTTCTCCGACTCCAAAGCCAAAATGCTTCCCACTATATCCTGTTGAAATGGTACGTATCCAATACGTACCAGGCACTGTGCTAAGTGCCGGGGACACACAAAAAGAGGCATAAGACCGTCTCTGACCTCAAGGAGCTTACAATCTAATGGGGGAGACAATATGCAAACAAATACATATGAAGAAAGCTATATACAGGATAAATAGGAAATAATGTTAACAGAGGGAAGGTGCTGGAATTAAGAAAGGTTGGGGATGGCTTCCTGTATGATGATCAGAAAAGGAAGTGGGTAGATCATGGAACAAGAGAAGAGGGTCACAGATGAATGGCTTCAGCGCTGAATCATTACTCCTAAAATATTAAAAGAGGACAACTCCAGCCCTAAGGAGATCTCCTATGATGGAAGGAGATGATCACAGGATGAGAAGATGGTAACAGGTAGTCTGTACTGGTCTGTACTGCTGAAGAAAGTACTCATATCAAAAACATCTAGTTATAGAAGTTAAAAAGAGAAAGTTTTTACTGTTTATTAAGACATGGATTTTCCCAATGGTACTACTGGCCAAGCTAAACGGTGACCCCCCCTTGTAAAATTGATTGTTGGGGGGATAATTATGCAACATCGCCACCTAGTGGCCATTTCCTGTGACCATATTCTTTGCCTTACCTGTGCCGAAAATGATAGAGGCCAGGCTGATTTTCAAATCTAATCTTAGCAGTTGATATACTATATTGTCACGCATCTGGAACATCTGTCTGCCTCTCTATATACCTATGTATGGATGTATATATATATCCATATATCTATGTATGGATGTACATATAACTATATATCATCTATCTATACACCATATATACACTTATGTATACATGTATGTATATCCAGATACATGTTATATCTATATCCATCCATCAATCTATCATCTAGATCAAGCTAGCTATCATCTCTCTATCAATACACATACATGCACATATACAAAATAAGTAAGTTTCAGAGGGAGGAGGGGACCAACAGAGAGTAACAGCAAGCATCGGTGAGAAGTCCAGGGGTACGATTACTCGCTCCCATCGCATGAACGCCAAAGTAACTCTTCCAAATTCTTTTGCACATCACTCATGATCGTCATGTTCAAAAAGTGTCTAGGATCATAGGGTGCATTTGGAAAAGGCCCCAGATGTCTCTGATATCCTGAATATTAAACAGTAACAACATAGATAAAGAAGTCATTGTTTAAACTGCCTTTGCATGGCTGCTGAAACCTAGTCTGTATGTAATTCTGCACAAGGGTAGGACTGATCAAACTTAGCATATGTATTGCTCAGCCTTTTAGACAACAGAATAGGCGGCTAAGAAATTGGATCACTAGCGGAGCTGATTAGTCCTTGCTTCCCTTCCAAGGGTACCATCCTGGTTTATGTACCACCAACAAATCCCATAGTTTTTAGCTATGTTTCAATTCCTCGAGTTCTAGAACCAGTCTGATTTAGACTCTAAAATTCCACAGACCCTGGGGTGCTTCCCTTCATATCTCCAATTCCTCTTTAATGTACAGTCTCAGAGATTTGACTGGGGGTACTGAGAAATTAAGCTGGTCTCCCAAGGTCACATGAGTAGCAAAAGGCAGAAACCAAATTTAACCCCACACTACCAGAGTCTAGAGGTAAAAATAGTCACTAAATGCCATTTGACAGACAAATGCTACTGTGTTTTCTCATACTGCTTCCTTTTTACAGTCTATGTCAGTGCCTAAAGTTGAGTCTTTGAGGTTTCCTGACTCCAAAGTCAATCTTCCATTCACTTCATGAGGCTTCCTTTTAGTTTGAAATACACCACATAGAAATTCAAGGTGACTATTACCTAATGAAACAGCTTATATGTACAATGCAGACAAATCAATTTTTTCATGATCCTAAAACTGCCCATCAAGAACCAAAAAGGGCCTTGGAGACCATCTAGTTCAAATCTCTTATTTTACATAGGAGGAAACTGAGGCTTTGTGACTTGTTCAAGGCAAACCAAATGGAAGCTAGCAGCAGCACCGCCTAGCATTTGTATCATTAGTATCTTTAAGTTTGCAAAGGACTTTATATAGGTTATCTCATTTAATTCTCTCAACAACCTTGTGAGGCATGTGCAATTATTATCTTCATTTTACAGATAAGGAAACCAAAGCAGACAGAGGTTAAATTATTTGCCAAGGATCACACAGCTAGTAAATGTCCAAGGCAGAATTTGGTCTTCCTGACCTTACGTCCAACATTCTATCCACGATGGCACCTAGAAGTCTTGTTGTTTGTCCTTTGTTTTCAAAGAGGACCAGTGACATCACAAGGTGATGTCTTGACTTGTTCATGAATTGGATTTGTGAGGCAGCATTGCAAAAAGTCATCAGTCTCATTCTCTCTTTTGGTCATAAAAGTCCAATGGTAAGACAAGTCATAAGTGGCAGAACCAGGATTAGAACCAAGGACTCTGAATCTAGAGGTCTTTCTAATGCTCTCTTCACCCTGCCATACTAATCCCATCACATGTGGCTTATTTTTCTGTGAAGATTGATAAAAAATAAAAATCATTGAAGGACAAGGGACAATTAATTATTATCACTATAATTATTATTATTATTATTATTATTGTTAAAGGGTTATGGCAAATTTTAAAAATAAGTATTGCTTACCTGACATTCTGATTTCTCATTGCATTGGAATAGGAGGGGAAACAATTTCTGGTACCCAGGTGATATGAGATGATGAAGTCATACATTTAATAGTTCGATAACTAATGCTGGCTAGTCTGCCTTTTTAATCCTTTTCTCTTTGAACCTTAAAAGTCACCCCTGCTTCCCACTTGAGAAAACTCTTCTGATTTTAGCTTCTGAAGATTAGGGCAGAGCAGTTTTTAAACACTGAATAGATAAGTGGCCATTAATTCGTCTGATAATTGGGATAAATTAACCACCTGAAAACCAATAAAAGACTATGTAATCATCATTTGCTGCCTTTCTATGATTTAGGATTTTCTTACTCATTTAACAACAAAATCTTCATATTCTAAAAGGCAGTGGGGATAGCAAAGCAAGTGCTGAATTCTATGTTCCCATTCTTATTAATTTGCCCTGGTCCCCACTACTACCCCCTGTGGTGTAACTAGAATTCTTAGGGAACTTGATTTACTGAGGCTAATGGGCAGAAATGATTAAGTGGGGAGAAAAAAATTTTGCAGCAAGTTTCTCTTATAAAAGTTTCATTTTCCAAACATATAAGGAACTGATTCAAATTTGTAAGAATAAGCATTGAGGCAGCTAGGTAGCACAATGGATAGAGCACTGGCCCCAGATTCAGAAGGACCTAAATTCTCAGACACTTGCTAGCTATGTGACCCTGGACAAGTCACTTAACCCTGATTGCCTCAAAAAAAAAAAGCATCATTCCTCAATTGGTAAATGGTCTAAAGATATGAACAGGCATTTCTCAAGGGATAAAATCCAGACTATCTAAAGTCAGAAGAAAAAAAAATGCTCCCAATCACTGCTATTTAGAAAAATGCAAATTAAGACAATTCTGAGATTCTACCTCACACCTATCAGATTGGTAAAGATGACGAAAAGGGAAAATGACATAGAGGGGTTATGGAAAAAACAGGCCCATTGACAGACTTGGTGGACCTGTGAATGAATATAACCATTCTGGAAAGCAATTTGGAATTATACACAAAAAGTTACTAACCATTGGATTCCTTTTTGTCCAACTATTCCACCACTAAGCTCATACTTCAAATTGATCAAAGAAAGAAGAAAGTATTTTATATCTTCAAAAATATCTATAGTAGATCTTTCTGTGATAGCAAAAATCTAGAAGCAATTAGTGGAATGGCTGAACAAACTATTGCATAAAATGTGAATAAATACTATTGTGCTATAAGAAATGAGGAAACAAATGATTTCAAAGAGACATGGAAAGACTTGTGTGAACCAATGCATAGTGAAGTAAGCAGAACCATAAGAACTATATATAACATATATATATAACATATATAACTATATATAACCATAAGAACTACTATAACATCAATATCCTAAAAACAAATTTTGAAGACTTTTTAAAACTAGAGAAAAATGAAATGAGCAGAGCCAGGAAAATGATTTATATAATAACTATGTCAGTCCAAACAACTTTGAAAACTATGAGAACTGTGATCAACACAATGACCACTAATGATTCCAAAGGACCAGTGATGAAACGTGTGCTTTACCCCTGACAGAGGAATGATAGATTTAGGGTGTAGAACAAACAGAGCCAGTTAAGAATTTATTTTGCTTGATTATACATATTTATTGCAAGTAATTTGTTCTTCTTTCTTCCCAACCCCCTACCCCCAAAATATCATGGGAGACAGAAGCAAGAAAAAAAGATTTCTTAAAAAATCCATCGCTAAAAAAGAAAAAAGAAAAAAAAAACTCAGCTTGTCAGCGGACCTCTTATCCCTTATGCCAGCAATTTCATTCAACTCAATTAAGTAAGCATTTGTTAATGACCTACAATATGCAAGGCCCTGTGCTATTTGCTTGTGATAAAAAGGGAAAAAAAATGGAATGATCTATTTTCTTAAGTAGTTTATCATAGGAGGATGCAATGTTTATACAGATAATGCAAATCCAGGATAAATACATAATAATACAAAGTTAATTTCAGGAAAGAGAGATAACCAACAATTATGGGTCCATGGATCCTTTAGAAGTTCATAGGTAAATTTCAGGGGGCCCATGAACTGGGATGGAGGATAAATCACATTTTTATTTTAATACAATTGGTTTCTTTCATCATCCTTTGATTTTAGTTGATTATTTTAAATATATTATTTTGAGAAAGGTTCCACAGGCTTCACCAGACTGCTAAAGGCATCCATGACCAAAAAAAAGAGGTTACAACCCTTGAACTAGGGAGATCAGGAAAAAAGCCTAATAGAAGAGATGACAAAGAAGTTGGGCTTTGAAGAAAGCTAAGGATTCTGAGACTAGGAAACAAGAGGGGACTGAATTTTGGTCATATGTGATAACCTGTGTGAAGGCACAGATGTGGGAGATACAAAGGCATACACAGGGAACAATGAATAGGCCAGTTTGACTGGACTGGAAAGTGGGTGAAGAAGAAGGATATTAAATAAGACTGGAAAGGCCAATGGGGGCCATTTTAGAGAGGGCTTTGATATCAAGCTTAGAATTTGGTCTTTTTTTCTAGAAGCAAAAAGGAGCCCCTAAAAACAGACTGCTGACTTGTAGAAACTAATAAACTGACCTCTGTTCTAGTCCTGTCTCTGACACAAACCAGCCGTGAGAGGAGGCATGGAGTATTGGATAGATCACTGGACATGGAGTCAGGAAGACCTGAGTCTTAGACCACCTCAGTCACTTAGTATCTAGGGACTCCTAGCAAGTCACTGAACCTCTCTGTGTCTCATTTTGGTCATCTGCAAAATGAGGAGGTTGAATTTTATTCCTCCAAAGTTCCTTCCAGCTCTCAACCTATGATTGTGGCATCGACTGGTCCTTCCTGGGCAAACGTACAGAGAAGCTCTTGGCAGAAATGGTAGCCCCAGCTGTGTTGGCAACTAATCCTCATCTGCAGACTTTCACATCTACTCATGCGGAGCTGTGAAAAGTCTTTATACATCCCAAAGAATCAAGGTTCCTACCAGCCACAGCAAAGAGCAGATCCTGTTGAACCTCAGCATTAGCTATGTAGGTGCCATGCATATTGGTGTGAAAATGAAGGAATAATTTCTCAAGGATCTAGCCAGAATCAAGGGAACAAAGGGCACACTATGAGAGTGATCATTGAAGTACTCACGGTAGACCTTCCATGATTGGGTCCATGTCTATGTTCTTTATCCACAATATCCCACCTTGGATATGACCTAGATAGGTATTACCATCCTGTTGGACAACCTAGATCTCATGCATGAATCAGCAAGTATTTATTGGGCACCTATTGATGTGTTCAACCCTATGCTAGGGTGTCATGAATATATACAAAACAGCATAAAAAGAGTAATCCCTGCCTTCAAGGAGTTTTCAATCAAGTCACAGGGACCAAGATAGAATATACAGATATATGCTTATATGATGTTACAATTGTGGCAAATCTTAAAAATCAGGATAAGGTCAGGCTTTGTCCCATAAACACAGAATCCCTCTTTTCCTTTATGATTCAGCTCAGGCACCATTTTTACATAAAGCCTTTTTTCCTTATCCCCACAGCTGCTAGTGATCTCACTCCCAAACTTTCTTTTAAACTAATTATATATGTGTATATATATATATGTGTGTGTGTGTGTGTGTGTGTATACACATATATGTATGTATGTATATATGTGTGTATATGTATGTATATTATAGTATGTATATGTGTATACATATATGTGTATATGTATGTGTATATATATATATATATATACACATACACACACATTATTTTGTATTTATTCCACATTTACTTGCCTATTATGTATTCATTGTCTCTCCCGTTAGAATCTAGGCTCAGAGAGCAAGGATTGTTTCATTCTCTGTACTGTAACCCCAATGCCTAGTACAGTGCCTGGTACATTGATTCAACCCATATTCTTTTGAGAAGTCACTTAATCTTTCTGCCTTAGATTCCTATCATAAGAAGTTCAGTTAGGGAGGGGTCTTAGAGAAGCTAATACCCACATTTTAGAGATGGGGAAATCAAGGCGCATAGAGGTTAAAAATGGCTTGATCCCAAATCACAACAGCAAGAAAATGACAGAGCCAGTATTAGAACACAAGTCTTCATATTCTAAATTTGGAGCTTTTTATGTGTGTGTGTATGTATTTGTGTTTGTACACATATACATACATACATATATGCACCTATATACATATACACATATAGGCACAGTTTTTGAGTCATTTTAACCTCTCTGAGATATGTACTATATATACATGTATACAAATAGATACATATGCACATATATACATGTGAGCATATGTTTGTATGTATATATACAAACACATCCTCACCTATAACACAGAGGGAGTTATATCAAAGGTTGTCTAAGGTTCCTTTTGGCTATAACATTCTATGAATGTAATGATGTCTAGATATACTTCTGCCCCTAACCCTGTTAAGTGATTCCATTAAAACATGTGAAACAACATTATAGGGAGAGTTAGTTTCATAGCATCAGTGCTATAAATGGTACCAAATTCTGGAGACTGCAGATGACAAAAGCTTATTTTTTTTTCTTTACTAAAGAGATCTTAAACTATAATATGACTGGTTTGCTCATATAAAGTAATAGATTCACTAGAAGGATTCCTGAGGTTTTTTCATAACAGAACTGGTACAGAGTAGAGCAGGCAATAAAAAAAGAGAAGGGTGAAAAAAAAATAAGATATGAAGCAAAAGAATGTAGGGAAATACAAGAAGCAGGAAGAAAGGGCCATAACACATCAGGAATCTTCTAACCTCTTGTTTAAGACTGGAAGAAAAGACAATTCTTAAAAGAGTCCAAACACTTTTTTTTTCTGTCCCTCCCTACACATGGCTCCACATATACACATGAAAAAAAAAAGCGCTCCAGCTCTTGATGATACAGGAAAATTCAATTCAAATTTTTAAAGACCAAGTAATACCAAACTATAAAAATTATTTTCATAAATAAAAAAGAAAGCACCTTACCAAACTCTTTTTTTATACAAATACAGTCCAGTCATCTAAACCAGGGAAGAATAAAGCAAAGAATGAGAACTACAGACTGACATCAGTAATGAATATTGGTTCAAAAAAATTTAAATAAAATCCTGCCCAATAAGGCTATAGAAATTTATACAAGAAATCATTCATTATGACCAAGTGGAATTTATACCATGGAAATAAGGATGGTTCAATATTAGAAAAATAACATAACTAATCATATTAAAAGTAAAAACATCCTAAATGACATAATTATATAAATACATGCAGAGTAATCGTGATAAAGTACAACTCACGCTAAAAAAATCTTTACAAAACAGGTAGAAGGATCCTTTGTTTTATAGCATCATAAAAAGTATCACTCTAGGGGCAGCTAGGTGGCGCAGTGGATAGAGCTCCAGCCTTGGAGTCAGGAGGACCTGAGTTCAAATCCAGCTCAGACATTTGACACTAGCTATGTGACCCTGGGCTAGTCACTTAACCCTGATTCCCTCGCAAAAAAAGAAAAAGTACCACTCTAAAACCAAAAGCAAATGTTATACGCAATGGGGACATACTGAAAGCTTTCTCAATAAATACAGGAGTAAAGCAAAGATATCAATTCTCCCCACTATTATTTGATCCAGTTTTGCTACTAGCAATAATACATTGGGGTAAGGAAAAAAGAGAGGAATAAACGGGCCTCTGTGTCATTCCCCAAGAAGGCCTATTCTTTAAACTTGCTCAGAACCTAATGGTAAAAAGGCAACATTTCAGCCACACCAAGCCATCTGCTCTTCCCTGATCTCAGCGTGTCACCTCGCCACCCTCCTTCTCACTTCTCCCTGTTTCCTTCAAGGCTTAGTTCAGATGTTGAACCCATCCAGGTGCCTTTCCTGATTCCATTAGCAGTTGATCTTTCCTCCTTCCTCCATTTAGCTTATATAACTTGACTCTGCACATGCTATTTTCCCCCAGTGGAATGAAAGCTCCATGAGGACAGAGACTGTTTTTCATTTTTCCATCTGTGGGAAGATTTGTTGCATACCCTGTTGCAACCCCCAAGCCACAATGAGACTTGTACCCTAAGGGCAATGAGCATAAGAATTTAATTCCGTGGGAACATGAAAACAAAGTGGTCAAATAAAGGAGATGAAAAGAAATTGGGGGGAGGGTTAAATGTAAAATGGGCTTGCTTCAGGTCAATTGATTCTCTCTTGGCAATTGTCCAAGCAACCTGAAGCTTAAAGTACAACCAACTTTTGGGTTTAAAAACAGTAACAAACTTAGATGAGAAAAATAGAATGTCTTGATTTTCACTAACATCTAAATGAAATTTAGCATTTCCTTCAATTATGAATGTAGGCCATAAATCATTAGTCTGAGCAGGGCCTTCATCAACCCAAAGGGGTAAATGACACCAAACAGTGAAGGACCCCTATACCTACAGCACCTTCAGTGCACTGCCCATAACTAATAACTAATGTTTTGTAAATTCTTGTTGAATAAATTACTAGATGGACATGATTTTGTCAAAAAGATCAGATATTAATTTTTTTCTCTTGAATTATTTAAGTAAAAATCATTGTCATTATTGTCACTATTTTCTCCCATTTACGCTTTTGTTTATTTATTTTTGGTGAGGCAATTGGGGTTAAGTGACTTGCCCAGAGTCACACAGCTAGTAAGTGTTATGTGTCTGAGGCCATATTGGAACTCAGGTCCTCCTGACTCCAGGGCCAGTGCTCTATCTACTGTGCCATCTAGCTATCCCTCCCATTTACACTTTAAAAACAATAATAACATACTAGTTGAATGCTAGACTTTCTCCATTATTATCAACCCCCAGTGAGAGTAAAAAAGAAAATCCACTTCTTTTCTATTGCCTCTTCCTTCTCCTGCTCCTCCTTCTCCTTCTTTTGCTTTAGTGCACTGTGCACTTCCACTGATTTTCCAGGAAGCTTCCAAAAGTTCACTTTATGTCACAATATGATTACAATTCTGCTTTCTTCTGCAGATATTTATCATCATGATCCTAAGTAATGTCTATGCAGCACAACGTGGAGATAGGAGCATTGCCCTGGTTCCTCCCATTAATGTAGACAGTTAAATTAGGAAATCCCGGTCAAAAATAAGTATCCAGTTTGGTTGTCTCCACTGATTAAAGACATCAAATAATCACATAATCGTAATCTTCCCCCAGGGATCTGGTTTCTATTAGCAAAGCAACATCGTGTGAGGCACCTGACTAATTCTTGCTCTGTATTCTCAGAGTAACTTTTATGGATTATCCTCATAAAAGTCATAGTAGTTAATAATTTACATCTGTAAGATAATTCTGCAGATCGAGTTACAAGTGAGCTACCAAATGAAATCATCGCCCAGGAAATTCGTGGAGATTGCTTTATAAATGCTAAAAGCTGCCACGTGTAGAATATCAGTAGTCATCAACAATATATAAATACTTATTATTAAAATTAAATGTTCCTGACCAATGTGGAAATTTGTTTAACATGATTGTACATGTATAACCTATATCAGATTGCTTGCTGTCTTGGGGAGAGAAGAGGGGAGGGAGGAAGGGAGAGAGAAAAATTTGGAACTCAAAATCTTACAAAAATGAATGTTGACCTCCATTGGGGTTGACTGTTCATCCTCATGCTGCCAAACATGGCAATCTACATAACAAGGAGGGAGTCACAATAATGGCATGCACCTTCACTTATCTAGTACCCACTCCCATTACCAAATTTGTCCCAGGTATGAATTTATTAAGGCTCTTTTGAATAGCACCTCCTCCCCCATACATGATAGAGAGACAGATATTTTCCATTTTCCCTACTAGATGCATAGGCTAGAGTTCTGCAATTATTTGCAATATTTGTGAACATCCCTAACACAGCTTCTTTCAAGGGCAGAAGAGATTGGTCTGGAATGAACATAGCTACAGCAGCAAAATGTGGCTCTATATAACTCCATTCCCCTGCCAACCTTCCTTCCAGAGCCAATGCTCACATGGAGGCCAAGTGATTCATAAGAAGCAGTCAAGCATAAGGTCATATGCACAGGGGAGAATCAGGGTGACTGTGTTCAATTAACAGGTCAACAAATGGAATTAGCATTGCAAGGGAACAAGGGGATACTTTCCAACCAAACCAACCATTTTTCTTTTTAAAAGCACCAGAAGAAGTTCACTAGTCCTGTAGTATCACTAATCACTTCATTCATATTCCTCCAAAACCACCTCCTGGGGCAGGCTATTTTTTTTCCACCTTGTTCAATCCTGTTTTAGGAAGCTAAACACTGAGCATCAGTATCATCCCTCATTTTTAGTGTTAGATCAAGGTCGATGGCCATTGACCTTGAAACTGTATGTGGTTACTCTCCCAACTAACTGCCGCTGCTGTAAGGCCCTTTCCTTGGCTCAAGAGGATTCCTAGCCTGCGTAAGAGGAGCTTCAACACAATGCATACTTAGCTTTTTAAAGAAAGGCTCTAATGCAAGGACCTAAGACATTTCTAAAAGACTCATGATGGAAAAAGCTATCCACATCCAGAGAAAGAACTACGATCAAAGCATGCTATTTGCTCTTTTTTTTCTCCGTTTTGTTTTGTTTCTTCTTTCTTATGCTTCCTCCTATTTGCTCTAATTCTTTTTTACAACATTACTAATGTAAAAATATGTTTAAGGCTATGAATAGAAATGCACATGTAGAGCCTATATCAGATTGCATACTATCTTGTAGAGGGAGAAGGAGGGGGAGAAAATTTAAAATTCGAAAGCTTATGGAAGTGAATGTTGAAAACTAAAAAATAAATCAATTAATTAAAAATAAATAAATCCTGGGAAACCAGGAGTGATAGGTTAAAAAGAAAGAAAGATTCCAGGGCAAACCAAGCCAAAAAGTATTATGGTTAAGCAATAACATATTACAAGAAAATATATGAAATGACAAAGTAAAATAAGATCTGTAAAATGATGTATACGACTAAAACTATATGTAATATACATAGATATAGATATTGGAGAGAGAGAAAGAGAACACAAAATGAAAGTGAACTCTCTAATTATAATGGCCAAACTTGGCCTTAAAAAAACAGGTGAGAAAATTCACTTCCCTACCTTCTTTGTAGAGGTAAGGAACATTAGATATGGAATTTTCTATACGCTATCTAATAGTATATATTAACTAATAATATATAATATAGTATATACTAACTAATCTAATAGTAAATACTATATGTAGTATATATTATACTATATATTATATAATATGCATACTGTATAATATATAAGTGTATACCAATAGTATAATCTAATAGCATATGCTCACTAATGTGTTATTTAGTTTAGCTGAACTGCTTTCAGGGGCGATGGGGATAATCTTTGTCATAAGAGATACATAGCTAAATTAGGGAGGAGGAAAGGGATGGGACGTAGTTGAAAATGAAGGTGTTGGAAAACGATATAAATAAAAATGAACAATTTGCTCCCCCACCCCCCAAAAAAGGCTAAGAAGTACTGAGATATAAGTTGTTGTTTGTCCTTCGTTCTGGAAGAGGACCATGACATCAGGAAGGTGTCGCCATGACTTTCAAGTGAATTGGATTTAAGTGAGGGAGGGCAGTGCAGGGTCATCAACCTCATTTTCTCCTCTGGAGCCATCTAGGTCCAGTGGCCAGATGTAGATGAGGACAACTGGAGATGGCCCCAGATGCAATGGGAGACCTTGACCATTTTAAACATAGGTCTTTCCCAGGGTTCGGTTTCACTGAAGTAATGCCCATTCAGAGATTAAGGCTAGGTAAGAAATGAGGCAAAGAATGGCCTCTTTTACCTAGTCAAAGAGAAAAATCAATCTGGGAGGGGAAGATCCTCAGGATTCCTGGCCAAAACAGAAACAACTGCTATGTACGCTTACTCTGGGCCATCACTTTACTAAGTGAAGCAGTCTGGATCCCGATAGGTTCACAAAGTTAGGAAGGATATATATACATGTGGCCCTCTAGGTCCTCGGGAGAAGTCTTTTGGCTAAGTCCAAGTTTTACAGAACAAATCCTTTCATTAAGGGGATTTGTTCTGTGAAGTTTTGATTCAGTCAAAGGGCTGTGCTTAAGGACCTAGAGGACCTCACATAGCCTCAAGGCTGCAGGTTTCTCACCCCTGAGCTAGATAGTATAGTGAAAAAAGCATTAAGCCTGGAGTCAAGAAGATCTGAGTTCATATCTAGCCTCAAACAATTAACTATATGACTTTGGGCAAATTACTTTACCTTTGTTTGCCTCAGTTTCCTCAACTGTTAAATGGGGTTAATAATAGCACATACCTCTCCACGGTTGCTATGATGACCAATTGAGATAATATTATAAAGCACTTACTGTAGTGCCTAGCACATAAGTAGATGCTGCATACATGCTTGCTGTTGTTCAGCTGTTTTTCACTCATGTTCGACTCTTCACGTCCCCATTTGGGATTTTCTTGG
Source organism: Vombatus ursinus (assembly GCF_900497805.2). Taxonomy (NCBI): domain Eukaryota; kingdom Metazoa; phylum Chordata; class Mammalia; order Diprotodontia; family Vombatidae; genus Vombatus; species Vombatus ursinus. The sequence goes on from NW_020954562.1 coordinate 3,124,033, forward strand.
CAAAGATACTGGAATGGTTTGCCATTTCCTTCTCCAGCTCATTTTACAGATGAAGAAACTGAGGCAAACAGGGTTAAGTGACTTGCCCAGGTTCATACAGCTAGTAAGTGTCTGTGGCCAGATTTGAACTCAGGAAGAGGAAGTCACTGGGGGAAGACAATTGGGGGTTGGGGAGGGCATCCACAAAGATCTCATGTTCAAAATGTTTGATGAGCTACATTTTAAAGGAAGAGAGAAATTACACCAGGCACAGATGAGGAGAGACTGCATTCTAGGTATGGGAGATGGCTAGAACAAAGGAACGGAAATGTGAGATGGGCCACCATAGGAGGAAGAGAGAGATCAGTTTGCCTAGAGCACACCGCGCAGTTAGGGAGGGAAAGAAGCAATAAAAAAGATTGGAGCCAGGCTCTCAAGAGCTTGAAAAGTTTAAGAGAGAAGTCTGATCCCAGAGGTAATAGGGAACTGCTGGAGTTTATTGAGTGGTTGAGTGACAAGGTCAAATTTGTGCCTAAAGAAAATCACTTTGGTCGCCATATGGAAGACGGATTGGAGCGGAGAGAGATGTGAGATAGAGATAATGCTGAAGAGACCACTGCAATTTTCCAGGTGAAAAGTAATAAGGGCCTGAACTAAGATGGTTTCTGCACTAGTAAACAGAAGAAGTAAGCTACAAAAAATGTTGTGGAGGTAGAAAAAGCAAGGTTCGGCAACTGATCGGAGATATGTGGTAAGATAGATCGAGGAGCTGAGGACAATATAAGGGCTACAAAGTCGGGAGACTGAAGGAAGGGTGAATGTTTCAACATAAACATGGAAGCTTGGAAGAAAAACATATTTGGGGCAGGGGAAGAAAATGAATTCTATTTTGGACATGTAGAGTTTGAAGTATACCTCTGGGATGTACAGTTTAAAATATCTAATTGGTGATGTGGGACCAAAGCTCAGAGTAGAAACTGGGGTGTCACCTGCATAGAGATGACAATTGAACCCACAGTAGCTGATGGGGTTGCCAAGAGAATGAAGAAAAAAAGGAGTGAACAGAGGATTAGGGGAAAACCCACAGTCAGGGTACGTGATAAGAATGTAAAGAAGACTTGAGATGGAGCAGTGAAAAGATAGGAAAAGCATTTTTTTCATATGATCATAAATTGTTGCCCTGATATTCTAGAACCAGAGGGTAAAATAGGAATTGAAAGAATACATAGATCACCTCCTGAAAGAGATCCCAAAATGAAAACTGAAAAAAAAATAGTTTTGATTTCTTTATTGGAAAACTGCCTGTACTTATGCTTTGACCATTTATCAATTGGAGAATGATTCCCATTCTTAGAGATTTGACAAAGTTCTTTATATATTTGAGATATGAGACCTCTGAGAAGCCGTCTATAAATTTTTTTTCCTGATTTTCTGTTTTTCTTCTGAACTTGGCTACATTGATTTTATTTGTACAAAAACTTTTTAATTTAATGTAATAGAATTTATCCATTTTACACCTCACTCTGATCTCTATCTTTTTATTCATAAATTGTTCACCTATCCATAAGTCTGATAAGTATGTTCTTCCATAAAAGTAAGTTCAATGTTCTTCCAAGTTGCTTGTAATATCCCTCTTTCTATTTAGGTCATATATCCATTTGACCTTATCGTGATAAATGGTGTAAGATACTGGTCTATGTCCAATTTCTACCAGACTGATTTCCAGTCTTCCCAACAATTTTTTTAACTAAATAATTAATTCTAATCCCCGAAATTTAAGTCTTCACACTCATCAAGAAAGATAGGACTTTATAAGTCATAAAACACAGAGAGGAGAAAGAGACTACCTAGGAGGAGAAAAAGGTCAACAATGTCAGATGATGTAGCAGCAAAGTCAAGAGGAAGCATAAAGAAACATCAGACTGAAAGACCATTTATAACTTTAAAGAGAGCAGCTTCAGGTGAGTAATGAGATAAATAAACAGATTACACAGAGATGGGGAGTAAGTGAGAGGACAGGAAATGGAGGCAGAGATCATAAATAACTTTTTGTACAAGTTTGATTGAATATTAATTAAAGAATGACATAGAACAATACCTTACAGGGACGGTAATATCTATCCAAGGGGTATATTTTAAGGATAGGGAAGACATGGACATGTAGAAAAAGAATCAGGAAAGAGGAAAAGATTTAAGATTAGAGGAAGAGGAATGACTGAAAAGAAAATCTGCTGGGAAATATGAGACAGAAGGAAGTGAAACATACATATATCAAGGAGCTGGACTTGGCAAGGAGAAACACAGCATAATTATCAAAGACTAGGAAAAAAAAAAGGACATTATGGATAACGAAGTCAAGGGGTTTCTAGAAAAGGAGGAAAGGAAGAAAGAGAGTGCTTAGGGCAAACGGTCTCCTTAATTTTTGTCCATAAAGTAAGACATGAGGTTCTCAGTTAAGAAGGTTGAGGCAATGGGTGGTGTGGGAACCTTGAAGAGACAAGAAGCTTAAAATAGCTTCTATGGGGAATGGGATGGAGAATCAGTTAAGGATAAACAAGAGGACTTCCTCGCTACAGTGAGGGCCCAGGTGAAGTTAAATAACACAGACCTGTAGGTCAAGGAAGTCAGAAAAGGAAAATGAGTCCAACAGAACCAGGACCTCTGATCTCTGTACTGGCTCGCCCTCTCTCCTGAGTTACAGACATTGTGTATTTGTAACCAGGGGAAGGAAGAGCCTGCTGTTTGGTGTTAGTGCCTGATTGTAGTCAAGTTGGGAAGAGAGAAAAATCAAACTACCTCCCACTTACAAATTGATAGTTGACCCTCAAGTGAGGAGTCTGCTTTATCTACACGTTAACAAAAACATTATCATCAAAGATAATGACAACAGCTAGTATTTATGTAACACTTTAAGGTTTGCAAAATGCTTTACAAATATCTCATTTTGTCTTCACAAAAATCTTGAAAAATGGGAGTTTTTATTATCCCCATTTCACAGATAATGAAATTGAGGCAGACAAGCTAAGTGCCTTGCCCAGAATCACACAGCGAGGCAGTGAGAAGCCCTATTTTGAACTCCAGTCTTTCTGACTCCAAGGCCAACTTTCTCTAACCACTGGACAACTGAGTTGCCTCAAACAGGAAGATAGCACCCATTCTAGGGTTTTACATACATTTTAGTGCTGAAAAGAAAAGTTTCTTGCTAGAAGAACTCCAAGAACACTTGGTTATTATCCTTAATTCACACAGACTTTCAGCTGACTATATATACAGTCCTATTAACTTCTGCCTCAAGAGAGGTAACCATGAAAAATCTATGTTAGTTACACTGCAGAATATTCAACCTCACATTTTAAGAAATGTTCCCAGTTCCCACCTTCCTGCTATTTTCTGAGAAGGTTGATTGGCTGCATCTCTTTCTATATTAAAATTTAAGCACCCAAAGTTTTGGAAATACTCTTAAAAAAGAGGCAATAGCTAGCAATAAAGATAGAGCTACAAAGATGTGTGTGGATGTAACACACCATCACTGTGTTTATACACATAGGTATATTTTTTTCATGCCTGCTGTCCAGTCTATGACAGTAGTTGAATGACCACCCCAGAGAACATATATGTGTATGTATGCATACACATATATCTCAGACACTAAACATGGAAAGTGAATTGCACACAAAATTGAAAAGTAGTAGGGGCTCTGGTTGGATTGCCTTTGGAAAACTGCAAATGATTAATGACTCCAAACATTTTCCTAAAAGAAAGGTCCACTTTTTTAACACCAGCTCAACCTAGCAAATGTTTAATTATTGCCTGCTATGTATAGACATTGAATTAGGCATCACAGGTGCAAAGGTAGAACCTTTTTAAAGAATCTTGCTCTCAAAGAGCTCAGCTACATTCCATTGGGAAAAACAATATGCATGTAACAAATAAAATACAACATAGTTGTAATATTCAACATATGTTGAGAGGAGGAAGGAGGAGGAAGAGAGAAAGAGTGGAAAGGGAGAGAATAAGAAGGAGGGAAAGAGAGGGAGGAGGGGGAGAAAAGGGAGGGAGAAAAGGGTGGGAGAGGGAAGGGGAGACAGGGACAGAAAAGGGGAGAGGAAAATGGGTTAGGAGAACACATTGATTATAGGGGACATTCAGGTTTTATCGAACCAGGTTTGTGACTAGAGACCATATTTCAACCAAGAATCTATGTATGTGTATATGTATAGAAGAATTAGCAAAACTACCAAAAAGAAAAAAAGATCTTAAGAGCTACAGACCTCCCAGTATTACAGGCTCACAGCTAGAACTGGTGAACTTAAAGGGCATTTACTACACACCATTTTACAGATGAGGAAACTGAGATGAGGTGATTTGCCCAAGATCATAAGGTACTGAGAAAAAGAGCCAGTATTCAAATTCTAGTCTTCTGTCACCAATTTCAATGTTCTTTCCACTAAACTGTAGTAATACAATCTCTGAGAGGGCAAAGATTCGGTTTTTATTTTTATTTTTATTTTATTTTCAGCACCTAGCAGAGCCTGGCACTTAACAAATGTTTATTGAATTGATTTGAGACTAGTGCTTAATTTCACAGAACGCCTTTACAACTGGGTAGCTTAGTTCTTTATGTAATTAGATAAAGAATCAGCCGGAATCTATGATTTTTACCCTGCACTCAAGAGCCAGTTGAAAAGATCTGCATTATGCAAAATATTACTATGAAAAACACTGTGTGTATGGGTGTGTGGGGGGGGTAACCCATATTACTGAGCTTTCATACAAATGGCAACCAGAGACAAGCAGTTAGCTATTCATAGGGCCATTTTGCAGACCTGGGAAAGTGTTTGCCCAAGGAAATACAGTCTGCTTCTGCAGAGGCAGATGTTTTGTAAATAAAACATTTTATTTACATCACTGTTTTAGTTATTCACATTTGAATTAACTAGACTTTTTTTTTTAAATTTTTACTCATGCTTATTTTAAAAATAGAACTTTAATCATAGTGGTCTAGGTAAATATAATGATTTCCCAGGAAAGCAGTTACTACAAGGATTCAGATGTGCAGTCACACCATTTCCCCAACATAACAACAAATTGTCTCTTGTAGCATAGCTAATAATAAGGAAAGTGTTAGGATCATAGATTAAGAAGAGGTAGAAGGGATTAGAATAGAAGCAGTTAGGTGGGAAAAACACAGGACCTGGAAAAAGGAAGACCTGAATTCAAATCCAACCTCAGACACTTACTACATATGTGACCTGGTCAAGTCACCAAATTTACCAAGAGGCCCATCACACATACACACATGCGCGCACACACACACACACACACACACACGTTAAGAAACCTTAATGTAATGGTATACCTGAAGTCACTTCTGCCAAGGCCATTTGACTTCCTGAGCTCACTTCCCATTTATCCTACATGTATCTTGTATGTACAGAATTGTCTGAATGTAATGTCCCCCACTAGCATGTGAGTTCCTTGAAGGCAGGAAGTTTTTGCCTTTCTTTGTATCCCCCAAGATTAGCACAGTGCCTGGAATGTCATAAGTGCATTTAAAAAATAATAACTAATAAATTAATAAAGATTCTTAACTGGCTGACCTCAGGAGCTAAGCATTAAGCTAGACTTAAAGGGTTTTTTTTCTTCTTTGTTTTTTGTTTTTTGCTATAGGATAGACATAGTTGATTCTATCAGTCAAACAAATTAATCTGAATCTCCTCTTCTTGAAACAAAGAGATGTGTGTAATTAAATGTGTTCTGTAGGATTATAGCAAAAATTAATTAGCACCGTTTTAGGTGATTTTTTTTCAAAGCTGTAGCAATATGTGGGAGGGAAAAAATGCACCAAGTTGTTAATGAAATGAGTCCAGAAAAAGCAGATCACTAAATATACAATTTCCTTATAAAGTCCTGCTTTCTCCTGAGGCCTTCTCTTCTGTCAGTAATGTCATGTCTATAAAGCACAAAACATTAGCCTAAGGGGTCTAGTAAACTGAATCATGTAACATTAGATTCCTTGGTGTATGAGATAAGCTACCACCAAATTTAAACTGGCAAGTTTATCTAAGTCAGAAGTGAAGACAGGGTACTTAACCTGTAAACTTTACATATGTATATGTATATGTGTGTATATATATATATATGTTTATGCATGTATATGTGCATATGTATGTGAATGTGTGGGCATGTGGGTAAGTGCATATGTATATACATATATATGTATGTATGTGTATATGTGCATTGCATGCATGTGTATGTGTATATGTCTATTATGTATATATGTATTGGTATCTATGTGTATATGTATACATATAAACATATGTATACCTATAGATATACAAATCTATAGGAATATTTACATATATAATTTTTTTTTCAATAGAATTGGTTTCTTTTATAATTCTATGCATTTTATTTAATTAATTTAAAAACATAATTCTGAGAAGGGTTTTATGGGCTACACTTGACTGCCAAGGAGGACCAAGACACATACCAAAAAGGTTAAGAATCCCTAGGTTAAATTCAAAATTTTTTAGCCAGACCTCTGAGGAACTCCCACAACCTGCTCTGCTATTTGTCATGTAGAGAGCCATCTGGGTCACTGAGAGATTAAGAGGTTTAAGCAGCACCATATAGTCAATATGTCAGAGGCAGGATTTGAACCTAGGCCTTACTGACACCAAAGTCAACTCTCTGTCCATTTTGTAATGCTGGCTTTCAAGATGATAATTATACTATACCTCTTTATGATAAATATTATCATTACATAGCAAAGCATAGTCTTACAGGGCAGACTTCAATTAAAGACCCTGGGACACCAATTCCCCATGGGGAGAGAACTTGATACTACATTGTGGTGTTGGACAGGGGTAGTGGAAGGGAAAAGCCTATTCAAAGCTCTGTTGGTTAGAGATTCAGGGACACTAATAGGCCAGAGATGCTGGGAAAGCTGCTGCTTGGACAGTGGTGATAGGCACTGATACAGAGTAGGGCAAACCCAGAGTGAAGTTCACTTGGAATTTGGAAACAAGTCATCTGGTAGCTTCTGATTTTTAACTTAATTATTCTGACTAACTAGGTACTAAACTCAGATGAAAGGGCCAAAGGGCTGCCAAAATGCAGTGGTTACAAACCAAAAATTGCACATCATTTTATAAAGTCATTATATTCAATTTCAGTGCCCTGGGAAAAAGTCCTGATGGTTTCTTCCTAGTTACAGCTCTGCTTTAGGGTTGTTAGAATGACTGTTGCTTATGATTGTGCTAAAGACATACAGAATTTCGTCTTAATAAAGAATTCTGGTGGGTAAAACACTTAAGTTAGCTTTGACCATTTTTTGGTCTTGCTGTGATCGTATCTTCTGCCTACAAAAGAATATTTTAAAAAAGAAAGCATAATTAAAAGCAGTCGGGGACTCTGTTCCAGCATTTACATCCTTGCTTTCTCAGAAAGCATTACTGCTAAATTCATTGAAGTGATATAGGAAGGCATAAGTTTAAATCTATTTTCTTTTGATCTTCACTCAGTGCTCCAAGACACCAATTATCATTTAATAAAAATATTGAGATATCATACACTACCACCTAGTGATAATGACCAGTTGATTTCATGATGCATTATCCTTTAAATCTGCTCAGTATTCATCTCATTTCAGAAAAAAAGAAAGAAAGAAAGAGAAAGAAAGAAAGAGAAAGAAAGAAAGAGAAAGAAAGAGAAAGAAAGAGAAAGAAAGAAAGAAAGAGAGAAAGAGAGAGAGAGAGAGAGAGAGAGAGAAAAGATAGCATTCCCTCTTAAACCATTTCTTTTCCCAAACTGAGGATACACATGAGACTAGCCCTCTCCCAGGAAATTGCAGGGCTTTCATCAACTCCTATGCTTTGCCAAATTTCATATAAAATATATGAAGGGGAAGAGTAGAAGGAGAGAAAAGTTCAAGCCAGATGGGGAGAGCTCAGAAGCTTACATTGATTTCTTTCACTGTCATTATCTAGGGGTAAAAATGGCGGCAACTCCTTGAGCAAATATTACACAGCTTAGTCCCAGGACTGGTCACAATCACTCCCTATCTTTCTCTATCAATATAGTCAGTGTCTCCCTGGGTTTAAACAATAGGGAAGTCAGGTCAAAAGGCATCTTTGGGTAATAATATTAGTTTAGGATATGCTGAAATTGAAGTCCAGGCAGGGCATCTAGATGGAGGTGTCCAGTAAGCCAACAGAAACGTGGGTCTGGAAATAAGGAGCTAAAGATAGGAATTGGTGAGTCATAAATGTATGATATGGTTATGATATGTAGCTGGCATCCAGGGATTTTGTATTTCAGGGGGACAAACATTCTTTCTCTGGATTTACAGAGAGATTTGGGAGTAATGAAATCTTTGAGCCAGAAGGGAGACTTGAGTCACACCCCAAATACTTAAAGGGACACAGTCTGTGAGATCAGACAGAGAAAAAAAGAGGGAGTGGCAGCAATTAGGTGTCAGGAAGTAGGTGGTGAAGAATGGCTGAGGTCTCCTGGAAATAATGGGCCAGGAGAAGTGATCACTATTCTGGATTGTCTGGAATCTAGGGCAGCAGTTTCAGGTATAAAGGTGTTAAAAACCCCAAGGCATAGTCTCTGGCGTGAGGGGCAAGGCTTTCCAGGAAATGATGAAATGACCGGGGAGTCAGGGGTTATCAGGATAAAGATGTACTAGAGATGTGAAACTTCTCAATTGTGGAAAAGTTGCCCTTCCCCCAATGAAGTCACCAATGCTAGGACATTGACTAGTAATAGCCTATATTATTCTTTCCTGTTCCTTTTCAGAGATTTTTGGAGAAGTCTCCAAAAAATGGTCAAAGGTAATCTGAATGACCTGGCCCAAGTGCCAGCAAAGTTGGGAAATAAGAGTCAAAAAGGAGATGTAAGTATCTTTCTGGGCCACAAAAGGATTCAATGGTGCTGGTCAAGCAGAAATATCCCACTCAGAAATCAAGAAAGAAATGTAAAACTCAGTATCTTATAAAAGCGAATACTGAATTTTACATATATATATATATGTGTGTGTGTGTGTGTGAAAACTATATATATATAAATTTTACATATATATAATTTTACATATAAGTGAAAACTATATATATATAAAAGTGAACTACATATATATAAGTGAAAACTAAATTTTACATATTTTATATATATATATATATATATATATATATAATACACACACACACACACGAAATCGAGAAAGAGAGGAAATAAATGGAATGGCCTCACTTTACCTCGGCCAAGATTTGCAAAAGAAGACTTCGGTCAAGTAGGACAAGTAGCAGTGTTTCCAACAGTTGCCAAAGGAGATTTTGTGGAGAAAGGAGTGATAGCACGGGGAATGAAAGAACTATCACATTGTCAGCTAGAATTAAAGAATAATTCCCATCATTTCACCCACTGGGCTACTCATTCAGGGCTGTGGAACCTTCCCAAAGTTTAGTACCAACTATACTTAAAAGCAATCAGGTTTATAAGGATGTAGCTGTAACAGAAGAAGGCCTAGGACAGAGCGCTTGGGGAACACCTATAAGCAGGAGCTAGGGAGATAGGAGAGGAGTCACCAAAGAAGCTATGAAAGGGAAATGTAAGAAGAGAAGGAGATTATAATCCAACAAAAGCCAAAGGAAGACAGATCAAGAAGGAAGGAATAGTCAGGAGAGAGAAGAAGGTGAGGACTGAGAAAAAGCCACGGAATGTGATAGCCAGGAAATCATGGCATCGTAGAGCCAGAACTACACAGGCCCATAAAGGCCATCTACTCCAAATTCCCTTTTTGACTGACATTGAAGGAGATTAAGTGACTTGCCCAAGGTTCCACAGGTAGTAAAAGAACAAGTGTTTGGACTCAGATCCCCGACTGCAAGTTCAGCATTTCATATCCAAAGCGCCGTCCACTATCCCATGGTACCTCGTATCACTACTGACATACAAAAGAAGAGCATCAGTAATTAGTTGCAGAGGAATAAGGAATGGGTGGCTAACGAGGTGGTAGAATTGCCAGGGCTTTGAACAAGTCTGGCGTTTGTTCAAAAAGGAGACGAAATATTAAGGTAGCCCAAAGTGGTAAGTTAGGAGCAAGCAGTCTGCAGGAAGGATTTTTGTTTGCTTCTTGATGTGTTTATTTTCTGCTTTTAGACTGGGAAAGCCCTGGACATATTTGCAAAAGAGGAAGGAGTCTGGTGGGCAGCAGAGGAGGGACAAATTTAAGACATGAAGAGAAGAGGGATACTTCATGTAACAGGTCCCTAAAGAATTCAGAAGAGACATGAGATTAAGAGTGAATGGGGGAGAGGGGTGCAGCTAGGTGGCATAGTGGATAGAGTTCTAGCCTTGGAGTCAGGAGAATCTGAGCTCAAATCCAGCCTCAGACACTTGACATTTATGAACTGTGTGACCCTGAGCAAGTCACTTAACTCCCAACTGCTTCACAAAAAAAAAAAAAAAAGTGAATGGGATAGCCTTGAAGATTTAAAAAAAAAAAAAAGATACTTCTTTGTTGGAAAAAGAATTTCAGTTTGCTACTTACTAGTAATGTGATCTTGGGCAAGTAACTTCCTTAACTGAACCATAAATTCCTCTGTAAAATGAAGTCAGACCAAAGACACTTAAGGACTCTTCTACACTGAAATCCTGTGATCCTAACAAAGGAAAGCACATTCATCATAACTGAAATTCAACTGCATTATTCGGGACAAAGGCCGGTCAGATAAGCAGTGCTACTCCCAAGGCACACAGCCCATGGGACAGAAGATTAAAGTCCTATCCAGACTTTAGGAACTTATCACAACTCATTTTGAAGGGACCATTTTGTGACCCAGAACATATGGTGTTCTTTACCAAAATGTAAATTAAATCTCATTGCTAACACAGGGAAATGTCTCCTAATAAAATCAGGTGGTTTTCTCAAACATTATCTTTGATGCAAAATGTAAAAGTTCTGCTAATCTTCGAATAATTGTTCTGTTTCAAATTAACACACACTAAACAACTGCTTAAGATGCATCCAAAACTTAATCCACAAGCAAGAAATGAAATATTAAGCAGCAAGAGTATATTACAATTTTCCCCTTTTTGTGCTGAAAATTAATCTTGACTTCCAGGGCCACAGGTTTTTTTGTACTCATCTTCAGTAACTGATTAAGGAGGAAGCTGATTTCCTCTGAAACAAAGAATATATTACAGCAGTGAAATCTCTCTGCTGCATCAATAATAGCTAGATTATTTGCCACCCTTCCAAAACCCAGAAGTCAGAAAGATTAAATGAGATGCTACATATGCCAAGTAAAACCCACCGAGTATATTTGTCTCTTTACACATCATAAGCAATGTAAATCTTCCATGTTCGAAATGAGCAGCACTGGTATAAGAGAAATGTAGTGTGTTCATGAAAAAAGGGAAAAATACCTTTCATTTCTTTTGTTTTTCACACATAAAGACTGGAAAAACTATCTTGTTGGTGTCTAAGGATTCTATTAATAGAAATTAGCAACCCATTTCTTAAAGCATTGAAGATGCATGTTTACTACATAAAAGATACCTTGCTTAAATTTGCAAACTGAAAAGCCAAGAGGAGGGGGACAAAAACTTTGATTTCCTTAACATTCTCTGTTATTCCATTACAGTACCATGCTACTTCTTATTATATATTTGGGTTCTACCTAATTATGGCTCAATTTAGTTATTCCTATACTTATTACCATACCACTCTTTATGAAGCAACAAATTTTATAAGCCTAAGTTTTTCTGTTCTCCAGTAAATGAAATTATGCAAACTCTGTTCCACTACCACCCAAGTAATACCCTTCCAAATGACAATTATGCTTCCAGATAAGAGACAGAAAAGAAAATGAGAGGCTTCTTTCCAAAGGGGTTTAAACCTTTAGTGAAAAGTCACACTATGTAACCAAAAGGTCATTTTAAGTTATTATGAAATATGCATAGTTGTTGGTCATTTTCGTCTATTTTTTCACATGGAAATCAAATTACGGCATCAGTATCTAAAAATAAAATAAAACAGAAAACTTACAACTGGCATAACTTCAGCATCATTCTCTCTCCAGCTTCTTTTCCTCATTTAGTCACCAGTTCCCTATTGCTGTTGGCTCAAAATGGACTCAAATACGTTATTTTAACCTCAAATCTTTATTAACTTACAGACGGCTTAAACTAATAAAAAATATAGCCACCAGATTTACTTTCCTATTCAATATGGTGCTGTCCTAATTGGTACACTGTTTGCATAAATTTCCACATTGATTCCAAGTTATCCTAATTCTAGGAGAAAAAAAAATCTAATTAAATCATTAGGTCAATTCAATTTAACGAATGTTTACTAAAACCAATGTGTGTCCTCAAGGAGTTTACATTCTACTGGGGATGGCAGTTTTATTTAAAAGGCAGCAAGTAAGACTCAGAACTCTTAAAAGCAAAAGGGAGTCCTATGATCGATCTGATAAGTATACCTTGAGGTCAGCCATTGTTTGGTACTTTGATCGCATCTCATGTCTTGGTGGTGAATTGATTGACTTGGTCTCAGAATACAAAGAGTCAGATTTACCACTCTCTGCTTTAGAAATTCTTCATCATAGACTTAGCTCTCTGTGTTTGTGTTTGTTTGTGTGTGTGTGTGTGTGTGTGTGTGTGCATATGCGTGTGCACATAGGTGTGTTTCCTTTTCTGAGCACTGATAAAAGAACAGAGACTTAAGAGTGAACTTTAATTCCTGGTCAGCATTAGCACACTCATGAAGACTCCCACAGACAAAGGAACATCTTGACCCAATGTCAAGAATTGCTGGAAACATTGTGTGATGATCAACTATGATTGACTTAGCTCTTCTCAGCAATATAATGATTCAAGACAATTCCAAAAGACTCATGATGGAAAATGGTATCCACAACCAGAGGCAGAACTGATGGAGTCTGAATGCAGAGGAAATCATACTGTTTTAATTATCTTTGGGGGTTTTTTTGGTGTTTTTTTCCTTTTGTTTTATTTCTTCTTTTACAACATGATTAATGTGGAAATATGTTTTACATGATTGTACATGTATAACCTATATCAGATTGCTTGCTGTCTTGGGGAGCTGGGTAGGAGGGAAAGAGAGAAAAATTTGGAACTCAAAATCTTACAAAAAAATGAATGTTGAAAATTCTCTTTATATGTAATTGGAAAAAATAAATTACTATTACATTAAGAAATAAAATGAAAACTGGAAAAATGTATATAAATCTTCTATGTACATAGTTGTTTGCATTTGTCTTTTTCATTATAATCTGAACTCTTGGGGGGGGGCAAGGTCCTTGTTTTTACCTTTCTTTGCATCCCCAGTGCTTAGTACAGCACTTGCCATGTATAGTAAGCTCTTAATAAAAGTTTGTTGACTGAGTGATCAAAAAAAAAAATTGCTAGACTAAGATGCTGAACTCAGAGTACCTATGTGGTGCTAAGAGATAAGAACTATCTGGCTAAGTAGTAGGAAGACCTAGAGATAATGTAGCCTTTTCTAGAGAGAGAATTGGAAAACTACCTTGAGGTTCCCACCTTGGAACATTAAGTTAATGAATTTGGGGATCCAGACTTCTAGAAAGAAAAGGAAGAGTTCCTAGGCAGAGCCAGCCTCCTAGGGAGAAAAGGATCACGAATGCAGTCTCAAACCTTGAAGTTCCAAAGGGGAGTGCAAGCCACAGGATGTAAGATGTTGTCCTCCACTGTTACCATGTGTTATTTAGACAGGGCAGGTTTTATAAGAAGGGGTTGCCTGTCTGGCAACTCCATGTTCTTTTTCTTTCTGTGGTAATCCAAGCCCTCAGGATAATATCATAAAGCTAGATGCCTATATGGGCCTCTGAATTAAAGTGGAATTCACCAGAAAATTAGGAGGTGATCCATTTAGCAATCCTGATATGTTTACCTCCTGGAAGACTTCAAGTCATCAGAGTAATACCATAAGGTTGGTGCTCATTTTAGGTGTGTAGCCAGCACTCCTTAAACTTAAAACCCCCCATATGGGGTCATGAAAAATCTGGAAACCTTAAAAGGTTTCTGAATGTGCAACAACAAAAATTAATTAAAAATCAAATGTAATGAATCTGAGGTGATTCTGGCACCACTTACCTGTATTGCCTCACACAACTTCACTGTAGCTTTGGTTCTGAACACAAAGCATGCGCACTTTGCACTGTGCATGCCATCACACCATGCAACACCAACGAATATTGATGAAACGTGAAAAGAGGTCGCAAGTGGAAAATGTTTAAGAAGCTCTGCTTTAGATGAAAGTAGCACTCTAAAATGTTGAATTGCAATAATTTGTTTCCTTTGTCAGGTAAGATCGAGCCTTTAGGGTACCATGATGAGACAGGAGGACATTGCAGGTTCAGGAAATAAAAGTGGGAATAACTAGACTATCAGGGAATTTACCTGTCTAGCAATCCCAATTTATTTTCCTTTATGAGGGAAGTCCAGGCCACAGGATGTCACCATGAATCTAGGGAAGTACGTAGGGTCCTGGGAAGATGGGATGACTTACTTGACAGAGGAAAAAAAAATCATACTGATTGTATATTGTCTCTTGTGAATGTATAGTATGTATTTTGCTTTCACTATGAGATAAAAGAATGGCTATCTTATACTCTATAATATACTATTAACCTCAGTGCTTGGATAAGAGATAAGAACCCTTTTACCCCAACTTGTGAAGATCTAAACACAAACTATATTTCTAAATTCTGAGATTCCCAGCAGTTTGGGGTAGGGCCAAAAGCAAGCCACAAAATTCTAATTTGGGGGGGCTACAACCATTCTACACTGAATCAATTCAATGTAAACTCGGAACTTGGAGTGCTATGCCACGGGTCACAAAAGGTGTAAGAAAATTTCAAATCATAGTGGTAAAGGACTGAGGATAATCAAGCATAAAACTTGTTAGGCAAAAATTAGAATGAGTGCCAGCATGCTAAGATGACCTCCATGACCATTTAAGACACGCTTTATTCTATTCTACTCATCTCCAAGGGAAGCCACTATTATAGGGTATTAGCTTCTCTATCCTAAAAGTAAAGATAAATTGCACCTGGAAAAAGCAAATGGTCATCCCCCAAACAGCAGGTATCTGGTGGCAGGATTAGAATGTTGCCTACGACAGAATGGCTTGGGAAAAATCACAGACTCCTTCCCTAACATTTTACATGGGTAAAAATTCTATTAAACTCTTGGAAAGGGTAACATTCAACAGGAAAAAAATTCTCAAAGGGGAAACAGGCAGTTGTGTTACAGAAGGACATTATTTTTGTGATGATGGATAGTGGGTAATAGAGCAAATTTTGATTTTATATATATGGGTATCTAGTTTTTTGGGGGGAGGCATCTATTGGTTATAGACATTTCTTTCTATGCTACAGAACTTTTCTTCTTCATATGTGAATGCCACTTATTTCCCTCACTTGAAGAGGCAACATGGCATAATGGATAAAGTGGAGGACTTGGAAGTCATGAAGACCTAGGTTCAGATCACATCTCTGACATTTACTAGATAAATGACAATAGGAAAGTGATTAATTTAGCTAAGCCTCAAGGAGCTGACAAAGAAACAAGGAAGCTATGATCTGTGTTGTTGGGCGTGTTTTTACATTCAAGAAAAAACAGGTCCTTGAGGTACCGACATTCTTCAATGTAATCTTTCAAAAGAAATAGTGGAGAAACAGATCACAATGACTTTTTTTCGAAGTACAGACTTAATTACTTTAGTATTTCTCCCTACCTTGAATAGAGTAGACAAGGAAATATTGTCCAAAATTCCATAAGGTCTAAAGAAATACAGAGACACTGTATGAGGGCAAAACAAAAACTTAAAAGCTATCCTTTGCCTTAATCCAAATGAAATTTAATTTAACATCCAGCATGTTTATTTTTAGTCACTTTTTAAAACTTAATAAAGGAAGTGCAATGACAAAATAGAAGACAAGAGACCCAAAAGAGAACTTTCAGGATGAGTTTGAACCAACTAGAAAACTTGTCTCATAACTATTTACCCCGCTCTCCAGAGAAGTCAAAGACAGGGAAAAGTTAAATATACATATACACATGTGCACATATGCATATCACATATGAAGATGTTTGCATATGAATATATGTGTATTTATAGCAAATTTTTGTATGGTAATAAAGAACCAGAAAGGAAGTGTTTGCCCATTGATTGAACAAAATGTAATTTATGCATTTAATGGAATATGACTGTGCCATAAGAAATCCTGAGTATGAAGAATTCAGAGAAACTTGGGAAGATGTATTTGAACTGATACAGAGTGACATGAACAGAATTGGGGAACAGTTTACATGATGACCACAATTTTGCCAAGGAAGATAACTTTGAATAAATTTCAAACTCTAATCAATATAGTTAGCAATGATGTTTTCAGAAGACTGATGATAAAGTATGCCTGCTGCTTCTTACCAAAGAGGTGGTATAGAATATAGATACAGAGACATGCATTTTCAGACATCACCAAAAATGCTGATTTCTTTTGCTTGCCTATACTTTTTTGTTACAAGAGAGGACTTCTAATAGGAGGTAGAAAGTGACAAAGACACAAAAAGAGAAAGAAAAGAGAATCAATAAAAAAATAGAAGAAATAAAAAAAGTTTAGGAGAGAAATCAAGCAGGGCAATCCTATTACAGCTATGTTATATTTTATGTGCACATTCTCTAACTGAATTTCATATTTAATACTTTTTGGTTCTTTGTATAATAAAATGTTTGGGTTTCTTGATGATTGAGTTCATAATAAAAATAAAATTTAAAAGTACAGGGTCAGCTAGGTGATGCAGTGGATAGAGCACCAGCCCTGGAGTCAGGAGGACTTGGGTTCAAATCTGACCTTAGACACTTGACACTTACTAGCTGTGTGATCCTGGGCAAGTCACTTAACCCTGATTGCCTCACCAAAAAAAAGGTAAAAAAAAAAAATAAAAGCATATTGTTTTATCTTAACAAATGATGAATATGAAGAGTTTGGAGAATGTGGGAAAATTCATAGGAACCCTGATGCAAAGGAATATGAATAGAATTCAGCAAACAATTAACAAAATTACCAAATAATGTAAAGGAAAAAAAGACTGAAAGCCTTTGACATTCTGATTAATGCAGAGATCAATCATGATTTCAGTGTCATGTCAGGGAGGTGGTGGAATATGATATTGTTTGTCCTTCACTTTCAAAGAGAACCAACGACACAACTGAGTGATGATGTCTTGATTCTTGTGTGAATTGGATCTAAGTGAGGCAAACAAAGTCATAAGCCTCATTTTCTTTTCCAAAGTCATAGAAATCCAGTGGCAAGACAAAAGTCAGGACAATGGGCAATGACCTGGGATGCAGTGAATGACCTTGGCATCTTTGATGTCTGACCAAGCTCTAAGCTCTAAGCTTCACTGGAACAAATTGTTCTCATCCACCCTTTCCACTGGGGAAGTCTTTATGTGCTTGGGGTAGACACCCCCTAACTCATTAATGGGTTTGAATTAGCCATCGGTTACACTCAATGGAGTTTAGTCCATCGGCTGAGATAATTTTACCAGGGTGTGGATGCCATGTATGCTACAGCTTCTTGAAGTAACAGGTGAAAGTTGAGTGCCAGGTAGACACCAAAGGTAGGAGCAGCCCTGAAAAGGGCACAGCAGCCCTCATAACGGAGGTGCTAAACCTCCTGCAATGCTGGATGGATGTGGCTAATGTGGTGATTAGTTTTGCTTTACTGTACTTCTTTGTGATGAGGGAGAGTTCTGGTGGGGGGGGGTGTGATACATATTGGTGAATGGCAGCAATATTAAAAAAAGAAGGGAAAAAATTAAACAGCATTAGTGAAGATTATATATGTGTGTGTGTAAACATCTCTCTCTCTATATATACACACATATGTGTGTATATGTGTGTGTGTGTGTGTGTGTATATATATATATATATATATAGAGAGAGAGAGAGAGAGAGAGAGAGAGAGAGAGAGAGAGAGAGGTATATAAATATTGAAAAGTCTCCTCATAACCCCAAGGAGGAAAGATTCGTATACTGTCACTTATTTATAATCTCATAAGTCAACTGAATTTATTCTCTTGTGCTCAGAAGGTTTTAAATTATTTTTAGTATATCCCCTTCCCTGGTTATTTCTAAGCAGGAAGTTATATATGAATATGTTTATATAGGTATATATTTGTATTTATTTGTGTGTATGCCAGTCAGTCATCAACTAGTATATATTAATCACCTCTTTTGTTCCCAGCACTTTGTTAATCACTGGAAATACAAAGCAAGGCAAGAACAAGGTCCCTGCCCTCAAGGAGCATACAGTATAATGGATGAGACAATATACAGACAACTATTTACAACCAAGATACATGCAGGATGAATTGGGGGTAGTCTCAGAGAGAAAGCACTGTGATCAAGGATGACTGTGAAAAGCTTCTTGAAGAAGGTGGGACTTTAGCTGAGAACTGAAAGAAGCTTAGAGGGTGTGATGAGGAGAGGGATTTCAGACATGGGGGGCAGCCAGGGGAAATGGGCAGGAAATAGAGTGTGCAGGTGATGGAATGTCATGTTCAAGGATCAACAAGGAGACCAGTGTCACCGAATGACAGGGTACATAGGGGCAAGGGGAATCCAGGACCCTGTTGAGATTATGTAACATCAAATTGCAGTGGATTAAATGAGTTAACATATACAAAGTATTTTGCAAATCTTAAAGCACTATATAAATGCTAGTTAACATACTTTATTTTTATCATCACCATCATCAACATCAACATCATCATCATCATCATCATCATCATCACCATCACCATCACCATCATCATCATCATCATGGCTGTAGTGGCCCCAGTCAGCACTGATTAATGATCATGTCTAATTTCATTCAGTGGCATGTGAGTAGGAGCACAGCCAGGAGATGACAGGAATTATCCAAGGCTGGTATTTGGAAGGGCAAGATATTTGATATAAGAAAGGCACAAGGAGCTTAAGAGAAAAGGCCAGTAGAAAGTCCAATTGTTTTACCCAAGGGTCAAGATAGAGAAGGAAAGAGAACATAGTCAGTAACTGAAGAGCAGAAGAATTTGAGGTCATGGGGGGACAAAAAACAGGGTTTGAAGTTGTATGGCAGAAGGAAAGGTGGAATGACAATAAATTATGAGCAGATAAAGGAATTTGAGATTTCATGAATGTGGATGTGGAACATCGGCAGGGATGGCAAAAATCAAGGGTATGACCATATAAAGCAGTGATAGGATGAGAAGGTAAGTCATGGGACATGAGTAAATTGAGGAATTGGAAGGTGAGAGTGTTTTAAGAAGTATGAATATGTACTTTGAAATCCCTTAATATGAGGGTAGAAGTTGGAGAGGAAAGGAAGACTGAGCCAGACACTGACCTCATTAAGGAAGGAAGGTAAGTATCCTGGAAATCTTTAGACTACAGCTATCAGAATCTTGACTGGATGCAAAATGTGAATTGAACCTCAAAGAAGAAAAGGTTATTGAGTGATAGTGGCAAAGGGAAAAAAAGTGGCAATGGGGAACAAAAAGTAATCCAATGCCCCATTACAATCAATGAGTCATGAATATTAGTGAAAGTATAACTATTGTGGGAAAGGGAAGCTAGGAAAACTGTGTCATCAAATAACTATATGTCTGCCCATCTGCTCATATGTACGCATTATATGCATTTACACAGGTGGCATCTATAGGTATATGGGTACATATATGTGACATCTATCATATTTTATTTATGTGTGTATGTGAATATGGGTATGCATGTGTCTAATATGTGTATATATGTATGTGCATATGTATAAAAAGTCTTCCAGCAACTAGATCTGTGATTTCATTAGTATAGGAAACTCTGGGTGAGGAACTGAGTCTACCAATACAGAATGGCAACATTTTTTTAACTTTTTTTAACTCTTAGAGAGTTACACCAGACACTGAGAAGTTAAATGACTTCCTTAGAGACCCAGAGGCAGGTATAACATATATTAAAATGTAGTTAAAATAAAAATGATATTGCAGGAGTTTATAATTAAAACCAATGTGAACATTCCACACAAGATGAACCTAACATTTAATTTTTTTCAGATGTTGTTTATTCTATAAAATAAAAGTAATAAGACTGGAGTCCTTTTGTGAGGGCCGTATGAAGAGGAGGAAGAAAAGGAGGAAGAGGAAGAAGAGAAGGAGAAGAAGGAGAAGGAATAATTAACTTTTTTGTGTCACAAATGCTTTTTTTTTTTTTTAGTTTGGTGAAGCCTAAGGCCGTCTTCTCAGGATATTATTTTTAAATTCATAAAATAAAACTCACAGGATTGAAAAGAAAGCAAGTATCAATATATATTTATAAAAAAGCACAAGTTCATTAACTTATTGATATTACCAGGGTTATGAACCTTGTTCCAGATGAACAAGATACAAACAAGATTTATTTTATTTATTTTTGTTATTTATATTAAATTAGTATAAAATTTTTTGTGCTAAATTTTATATTTTTCACAAGTTTTTATATTTTCTGGGAAAATTCTTTCACTTCTCCAAAACTTAGTGTTCTTTATCTGTAAAATGCAGGAAATTGTGACTATTTTGGAAGATTGAAGAATTACCCACAGAAAAGACCTGAGTTTAAATCTAGCCTCAGATGCTTACTAGCTGCATGACCCTGGGCAAGTCACTTAACTTCTGTTAGTGTCGATTTCCTTGTCTATCAAATGGGGATAATAATAACACCTACCTCCCACACTCTGGGCTTGGGATATTGCCTCTGTTTGGGATGTCCTCTTTCTATTTTTTCATCTTTAGTATTCCAATTTTCCTTTAAAATACAACTAAGATATCAAATCTGCAGCTAGGTGGCACAATGGATAAAGTGCTGGTCATGGTATCAGGAAGACTCAATCTTTCTGAGTTCAAATCTTGCCTCAAACACTTACTAGCTGTGTGACCACCCCTCCCTGGCAAGTCACTTAACCCTGTTTACCTTAGTTTCTTTATCTGTCAAATGAACTGGAAAAGGAAACAGCAAACCACTTCAGTATCTTTGCTAAGAAAATCCCAGATGGGGGTCACAAAGAGTTGGACATGCCTAAAAAAACAATTGAACGACAACATAAAATACTGCAGGAAGACTTTCCTTATTGCCCCCATCAGTAACTCTGATCTCACAAAGATGTATTTTGTACCCCTCTAATTCTTCTGCTTATTCTTTAATGTATATTACAATGATATATGTGTCTGGCCTTTCAAGTAGACTATGAAGGCAGGAAGCTCCATGAAGGCAAGTTGTATTTATGCTTATATGTACATATTCACATATAAGTTTCTATGTTGGTATATATAAGTATATATTAAATGCAAGGTTTGTGCTTTTATCAAGGTGAGGAACTATACAGGTGTAAATAAGTGTTTCTGCCCTAATAGCTAAGTCCTAGAAACGTTCATGACACACACATAGAGTTTGAGTGACTTGCCCAGGAACCTTGAATTATGTTTCTGAGAGAAAGAAAGGCATAATCCTGTTGCATTGCCTACAATTAAGTTCTGAGAATTCAGCAATGAGCAGTAGTATATAGTTATTCTCTCTCTCTCTCTTTCTCTCTCTCTCTCTCTCACACACACACACACACACACACACACACACACACACACACCCCAAAGCCCTGATTGGCCAAGGACTGAAACCAGAAATGTTTTTCCATCTGATTTACAAAGAGCTGTCCTGCTGATATGCAAGGAATAGTATTTTTGATCCCTCATCATATATCTTGACATAATATTCAAGAATATGTTCTTAACTTTTTCTTTAACGTGGTTCCCTTTGGCAACCTGGTGAAGTCTATGGACCCCTTCTCAGATTAATGGCTCTAAATGTATAAAATAAAATACATGGGATTACAAAAGAAATCAATTGCACTGAATTAGTTTATACATATGTATATATATGTATATATGTATACACACATATACATATATATGCACAGGTGTGCACATGTATCTGTATATATGTACACCTGCCAATGTCTTGTACATATACATATATATATATACATGTTGTATATGTATAAACATATATAAGTTCATAGACCCTTAGCTAAGAACTCTTACATTAGAGTAGTCATAGTAGAACAAAAGGACCAAATATCCCGTATAGTTGCATGGAAACCATATTCTAAATTAAAAAGATTCATGCAAATAAAAGGTTTTCTATGTTACTTTCAAAAATATTCTGTAAACTGATGTTCTGTTAGCTGTGCGACCAAACTCCTCAAGACTTAAAGTCTGTGGTTGTTTATGAGCTGCACCCCCCCAGTAATTGGATCCCCCACAGTTACCACCCTGGTCCAAATGTATGCACATGCCTAGAATAGCGAGAGCCTTGGAGCCCCAGCAGAACTTCCAGCAGCTGCTGGAGACTTACTCATGCGAGGCAGTCAACTGTTTATGCAGCAGTGGAGGCTCTCCCCTCAAAACACTTCTTAATCCTGATTGCATCGAGATGTCATTGTAAATCCAAAAAGACATCTGCCTCATGGCTAGCTGATCAGATCTAAGCTTTCATTTTGGTGTAAAATGATGTGAGTCTGCAATCTGTGTTTGGCTTCACCTGCTTTTCTTCAGGAAATAATGACCACATTAGCATTATAAATTGGAAAAGCATTTGCATAAAACAACATGCAAGAGCTAACCTAACAATTATGTAGTTTTGTTATGTTACAGGGAACAAGGCCTTAATCAAAATATTTTTTAAATGAAAACAACAACAAATAAATGCAATAGATGACCAAATGTATTGACCAAGTAAGATCCAGACTCCAGAGTTTTTCTCAGCTTAGGTGAAAAGGATATAACAAAATCATCGAAGATATTTGATTGGAAAAGGAGGTGGGCCATTCATATAAGGAGAGTGAGAGGTAACAGATGGATAGCCCATGAGTTATACTGGTAGCCACAGAACTTTCTAAGAACCAAAGAAAGGTCTCCAGTGACTTGGGAAGACTTCCTATGGAGCAATTACAGAAAGATATGGACAAGAGTCATACCAGAGGGGCAGCTAGGTTGGGCCATGAATAGAGCTCTAGCCTTGGAGTCAGGAGGACCTGAGTTCAAATCCAGCCTCAGACACTTAACACTTACTAGCTGTGTGACCTTGGGCAAGTCACTTAACCCTGATCGCCTCCCTAAAAAGCAAAAAAAAAAAAAAAAAAAAGATCATACCAGATAAGAAGGTATAGATGTGTTGACATTTACCCTAGTGGAAGTTCTGTCCACATTGAAGGATGTGAAGTGATTAAAAGGTTGAGCAGTAGATGGGAAAAGCACAATTCTGTTCTTTAGAATTGTGTATCTAACTTAGTGGGAATTGTGCACATACCATTCCAGGACATGAAAGCTATTGGAATGCTATCGATTATGTATTCTAGACAACTATCTTCTTTGTTAGCAAGACTGCCATTGAGGGCAAAAGCAAGGAAGAGGGATCATTTTCAGTTTCATTGTTAAGATACTTAGGAAATATAGAAATATAAGAATGTAAGAAATGATACACTTGAAGAGTCCCAGGGTCCATGTAGGCTAATGTGTTGTGCCTAGTAATGGCATCAAGGAATATTTTTCATCCGAGTGAAATAATTTTCCTATCATCTTTAGAAAAAAAGAGTATAAATCTTTACTTTCCCTAATTTGTGATGATAGTCACAATTAATAGCTTGAAGTTTTATCAACTGAGGAAAGGTGGCTACTGTCTCATTTCAAATATATGTTATCAATATCAATTAGTCTTTAAAGAGAGCTTTGATTTGAGAATGAAGGGTTCTCTCTGCAGAAAGTGCTATTGGCTCAATCATCTGAAAAAAGTGAGGCAGAATGGATCTCACGTCAGGGGATTCTGGTTCAGCTATGAGCCCTACCACTAATTATATACCTCTTTGACTTTGGACACATCACTTCAACTCTGCGTGCCTGTTTCATCTACAAAATGAAGAGCTTGGACTCCATGAACTTTGAGGTGCCTTCTAGTTCTTGATCCATGAGCCCTTCATCGTAAGCTTTATCCCTATTTTTATAGAGATTTACATTTGTACTCATTGTCTCCGCATAAAGAATGTAAGCTCTTCGAGGGTAATACATTTTTCTTCATATTCCCAGCACTGAGTTTGATAACTGGCACATTTAAGGCATTTCATAAATGCTTGCTGAATGATTGATTAATCCCATACCAAAATACCCTGGCCATGATATTCCAATATGTATGGTCTTAACCTACTAAAATGGAAGCTGCTGGGGCAGCTAGATGGTGCAGTGGATAAAGCTCTGGTCTTGGAGTCAGGAGGACCTGAGTCCAAATTTGGACTCAGACACTTGATACTTACTAGCTGTGTAACCCTGGGCAAGTCACTTAACCCTGATTGCCTCACCAAAAAAAAAAAAAGAATATAATAAAATGGAAGCTCCTTGGGAATAAGAATTGCTTTAGTTTTTGTATTTGCACCCAACATGTAGCACAAAGCCCAGAGCACAGTAAGCCCTTAATAAATGCCTTTCCTTCACATATGTACACCTCCATTCATATTCATTCATTTCCTGGGTCCCTACAGCCTTCTCTTGGGATTAGTGAGTTTCCGATATAGACTATTTTCCTGAGGGGTCCAGGCCATGCTCAGAGGTTCCTTCCTGGCTCTCCCGACTTCCGCATCTCCCTGTCAGCCCCCTTTTCACCCTGGAGGTAACTCTGCCCTGAGGCCCTCTCTTCTGATTGAAGGGTGCCTTTCCCAGAACACCATTTTGTGAGGTCCCCATTGCCTCAAGCCATGCTTTTTTTATCTCTTCCACACTCTCCAGACTTCTCTGCTTTCCTATCAGGAACCATGATCACATAAGAACACCCTTCTTTCCTTTTCTAGCTCCCCTTTATGTCTTGTCTCCCCCATTAGTCTGTTAGGACTAATCCTCAGGACACAGCACAGTGCCTAGTACACAGTAAGCACTTAATTAATGCTCTATATATTTACTTATCTGCTTATCATATCAGATGGTAAAACTGAAACAGAAAGGTTCTACAATGTATTTAAATTGGCAAAGTCAGTGCATGGGTCAAGCTAGAAAATGAATGTATTTATACTAACCAGTTCAGTCCTAATTCATTCAACAAGTTGTTTTTTTTTTTTTTAAATAATCTAAGCATTATGTTGAATACTCAAGATACAAAGGCAAACAGTCTCTCACTTCAAGGACCTCACAATCCACGGGGAGAAGCATTTCTATACAAAATCAAATGCAAGATACCTTAAGGAGATTTTTTAAAAAATCTATGTGCACCTACTTGCAGAGACAGAGATAAACTATACTTTTTATTTGCATGGCCAGAGAGTATGCGACCAAGCTTAAGAATATCTTCTGCAAAAGTTTAGATTGGAGTTTCCAGTTTTCAATGTTCATGCCTGAAAGAACAGAATTCTTTGCCACCAAGATTCTCATAATAGAAAAAGAGGAAAAGTTCTATTTCCTGAGAGGGCCTTTGTGACCTAGAGAAAGAAGAAAAAAAGGACTTTAATATAGAAGAAATCTGAGAGAGCTCTTCAGCCCAAATTATTTTGCTTTGTGTGAATGTAAAGGAAAAGTTCTGGAGCTTTTCTGTTGCTGTTGCTCGAACAAGGATGAGGATTTTCTCATGTAGCTTTGGGAGGATTTACAGCTGAGAAAGTAATGTGTAAAACAATAACTTCTGCCACTGGATGATGGTTATAAGGCTTCAGCACCTTCAATAAAAAGATGCTTCTGTTCAATTTCCAGTCACATCAAATTCTCATTAGACGCAGCGAAAGCCCAACTCTCTCTCAGAGCCAGGCTGGAGCAGGCTGGATATATAGCCTTATGCATTCAGGTTTCCAATGCACACTACATTCCAACTTAGGGTCACAAAGCAAATACAAAGATGTTTTCTTACTGAATACAGGCAAGAGATGGCTGAGGTTACGATGAGACTAGGAGAAAAGGATGTGCTATTGACCCAGGTGCCCTTGGGAAAGAAGAGAGAAAACCTGTGGCCTTTTGTAAATGTCAGTGGACAGTTCTCAAACACCATGGACTTGTCTAATATCTTTTGGTGGCCCTAAAAAGATGACCAAGAGAAGGATTCTGAATTAGTATGAAGAAAAACTGGAGGAGCTATCAAGGGGATGGAAGGAATGGGGGATAGGAGGGGATTGAACACCTAGGAGAGCCTTCATGCACAAAACCCCCCAAAAAAAAACCATTTTATAATTCCACTTCCATTCTTTCCTCTCATGTTAATTCCAACCATTAGAGAATGTTACACACCTTTCTGCAGTCTGATGTGAGCATGAGATTAAGTGCCAACCTTGTTTAAAGCTCCTTAACCAGACAAGGGAAATCAGGGAAGGGAAAA
Source organism: Vombatus ursinus (assembly GCF_900497805.2). NCBI lineage: Eukaryota > Metazoa > Chordata > Mammalia > Diprotodontia > Vombatidae > Vombatus > Vombatus ursinus. Next base: position 3,150,479 of record NW_020954562.1, read on the forward strand.
TGTATGCACCACTAATGAATGCTCTGGTTCAAAACACCAAGATCTATATTACAGTATCATCAGCCTTAAGGGCAAACAGGGCAGCAGACAGCTAAGCACCAAGCAATGACACTGACTTTTACCTTTAATGTGGGCTTATTTTCATAATTAGGAGTCTTCCAAAATGAAACAAGGAGACATGATGTTTTCAAAGAGAAAACTCTACTGCTGACCTTATCGTAATCAGAGGTGGGGTTCGAACCCAGATTAGCTGACTCCCAAGCTACTTCTTTTATGTGTGTATAAATATATAATATATGTAATGTATATATATGTGTATGTATACATACATACATATGTACATAGACATACACACACAGAGTAGAAAGGAACTTTTTCCCCCAAAGAGAAAACTAAAAATCAAAGGCAATATATGAGGTTACTCAACACACTTGTTGAGTGAATGAATGAAGTCTACTTTGTGGACCTCTCATATTAGGAATATAGACAAAGGATGAAAAACAATTTATGTCTTCAAAGGGTTTAGATTAGCAGTGGGGAACCTGCAGCCTCGAGTCACATGTGGCCTTCTAGGTCCTTGGGTGGGGCATTTTGTCTAAGTCCAAGTTTTACACAACAAATCCTTAAAGGGATTTATTTTGTGAAGTTTGGATTCAGTCAAAGGGCCTTACTTGAGGACCTAGAAGACTACGTTTGGCCTGGAAACTGTGGATTACCCACCCCTGGTTTAGATTCTACTAGAAAATATGGCATATAGACAGATAACTAAGTACAAGATCATTTGAGGAGTACTAATCACTGGGAAGATCAATGAGGACTTCCCTTTGACGCAGAAGGGTAGTGAGCTTTAAAATGGAAACTCTGGCTACTCCCACTTTAGGCTCTTAAGGCCTGTAACAAGCTCCATCTTGGATGTGCGTAAGGAATGGTGAATTGGCTGCATCATTAAAGACTGCTGGTCAAATCCAGATGACTAATAATCAATAGAATTAACATATATAAAGCGCTTTGTAAGCTCTAAAACTATGTAAATGCTAGTAAAAATGATGATGATGATGATGATGATCAAATGAATCATATATTCAACTCTTCTCTTCTTGAGGCAAAATATGTTTTTGGGAGAAAAGAGAGGACATAAAATTAAAGGAAAAGCAGCAACATTTGACAGTAGAATGTATTGAAAGAACCTGGGCTGATTTGTGCAGAGGAAACTAACTAATTAGAGGTCTATCTTTGTTTCCATCACTCATTCATTCAGGCCCCAATTATTAGATCTCTATTACAGGGCTCTTCCTGTGGCACTGGAAAAGACAGAATAGGGATAAGAAAAAGAACTAGACCCGTGGTTTCACTGATATGGGAAATTATAAGATAAGAAAAATTCTCTACCAAAGCATACTGGCACCTTTGCTACCACTTATACTCTTAGAGAGTTTTCTGAGTCACTTAGATGTTAAGTAGTTTGCCCAAGGTCACACAGTTAACACATATCAAAAGGAGTTCTTGAATCTAGGTCTGGGAAACACATAACAATAATAATAAATGAAGTTTCTCCCTCATGAAGTTTACAATCAAGAAGACAACCTAGGACAAGTTCACAAATAACATAAAAAAGAGAACTCAAGTATGTCATAATAGCCTCTTATTCCATCTTCCTGCCCCTCCCCCAACCCATCCTCTCTACAGATGCCAAATCAATATTCCTAAAGCACAGGTCTGATCATGTCACTCCACTGCTTTGGACACTTAAAATGATCCTTCTTGTCTCCAGGGTAAAATATGAACTCCTCCTTTTAGCTATTAAAATCTTATTACTCCCTGTTGCACACTCAGCATTCCAGTCATACTGGACTACTTGTTCTTTCTCCCACCTCCATACCTTTACGTAGGCTGTGCTCTATGACAAGAATCCTCTGCCTTTTCACCTTTGCCTCTTAGAAACCCTAACTCTCTTTGAGATTTGGCTCAAGTATCACATGCTATAAGAGGCCACTCCTGATACCCCCCAACATACTTTTGATTGCTCCCCACCCATGGTCAGAAGTTGATATTTGATATGTCTATACTTTGGGTGGAGAGATAGCCTTGTGTTTTTGATAGAGAGCCAGCCTCAAAATCATGAAGAGAGGGTGTATGTCCTGCCTTTGACACACACTGGCTATGTGACTATGGGCAAGTCTCAATGCTTCTAGGCAATTCTAGGACTATAGAAGTTGCCAAACATGCCAACCTAAGTTCTCAGAGGTACTTTCCTCCGCAAGAGTTTCTGACACCAGTGAAATCACAGGTCTAGTAAAAACAAAAAAATGCAAGAAAGGGATTAATGTATGTTGGAGAAAAAAAATAACGTCTCATTAAACTGAAAAAATAGTTTGGGGCCAGGTTGTAAAGAGCTTTAAAAACTGGAGGAGATTATATTTTATCCTGGAGATAGTAGGAAGTCACTACAGTTTATTGAGTAGAGTAGTGATGTAGTCAGATGTGTACTTAAAACTATTTTGGCAGCTATGTAGAAAAGAGATTGGAGTATGGAGTGAATTAGGAGGTCATGGCAATAGGCCAGGCTGGAGGTGAAGGCCTGAATTAAAGTAGGAGCTCTGTGAAAGAAGAGGTCAAAAGCTAAATATGTTGTGGAGGTCAAAACAGCAAGATCAGTCAAGAGATTAGATAGGCAGGGTCAGAGTATCCATAATGAGGAATCCACAATAATGCCAAGGTTATGAAACGTAGGGGATCAGAAGAATAGTGGATAATATCATCAATAAAGATGGGGAAGATTCGAGGTGGGTTCAAATTTGGGGAAAAGATAGTAATTTCTGTTTTGGACATGATGGGTTTGAGATTGTTCTGGGAAACCCAGTTTGAAATGTTTAATGTGCAATTGTTGATGTAAGACTAGAGCTTAGGTGGGAAACTGGGGCTGGATATATACATACATACATACATACACACACATATATATATATATGGTACCTGTTTATCTGTGTATACACACACACACACATATATATATATATATATATATATAATATTCATGGAGTTGATAATTATACCCAAAGAAACTGACAAAGTCGCTGAAAGAAAGTACAGAGGCAAAAAAAAAGGAGGGCTTAATGAACATGGTAATGCAGAAGTTTATATAGAAATTGTTTTCAATTGGAAAAGGATGAGGGAAAGTTTTATATTTTATAGATGTTTCACATATTATAAAGGCATCATATGCTACATTCATTGGTAGGATAGCAAACCTTCTTTGGAGCCCCAGTTTTAAAACTTTAAGAATTCATGCCTCAGTTGTCATGGGCACTCAATGAAGATCACAATGTCTCTAAATTGGATGTTTCGTGAGCTTCTATGGCCCAAAAGCCTCCAAACAACTCATTGTCTAATGGTCAACCTTTTGGCAATGGGCCTCTCTAATCTTAGACAGGTTGGTCCTCTAAGGACAAATAGTAGGTGAAACTTGTAACCTCTCTGGTTTCGTAAGCCCTGCTGGAGCTTACTTTCAACTGGATTACAGGATGATAGATAATAGAATAGGAAGTGATGTTAGTCACCATTCGTCCAATCCCTGTCATTTTACAGAGGAGGAAACCTTGGCCGAGAGTTGAAGACTTGTCCATTTTCAGAAATCCATCAGTATAATAGTTTCACAGAGAGTAGATGGCACAGTCAGAATTTGAACTCAGATCCTCTGAAACCATCACTTTCCTATGTTCCATACCTGACATACTCTTTTAGAACCCAGTGTCACATCTATACTTTCCATCCCACTACTCCACTCCACATTTCCATCTCACCCAATAAAGCAGTACTTAAGTCTGTGAAAGTATTGGCAAAGGACAGGCCCTTTCTAGGTAAAACTACCAAATTATAATACTTACAAGCCAGATGTTTTAACATTATTTTTTATTGAATCAGTGACAAAGTGTAATAAAAAAAGAAAATTTCTATTTAAATATTTTGGTTGATAACAAAAGGGCAAACACAACCCTAATTAATTAGTCAATGTTTTTGTTTGTGGACATTAGCTTAAGCGGAGCCTTTAATAATATCATTGACACAGAGGAAAGGCTCAGAGTTTGATATAGCTTGAAATAGGCCTACTTTCAAAATGTGATTGAGCAGTTATTGCTTCTAATTTCTGTGTAAAGGAAGATAAAAATGAATATAGATAATAGCTGTCATTTCTGTTTACCCCCAGGAAATCTCATCCCAGCCAGTCAAATAGCATAATCAAATTTTTTTTTTTTTACCAAATTCTTTCTGTGAAACATGGTACCTGTTTGAAAAACTACTGCTCATTTGAAAATAACAAAGAGGGGCAGTTTTAAGATTTTCCAGGTGGTGAAGGTGATCATTCATTCAACAAATACTTATCAAATGCATTACTATTTGTTGTGTTCTCTGCTCCTGTGCCTCCCACCCCCTCTTATTTCTCTTTCCTTCAAGGGTAGCACAGACTGGGGAGAAGGAAAGTACGGAGGCTGACATTCCCTGAGCATCTTCCCTTATGAAGATAACCATCAGGGAAATGATATAATATGTGAGTGATACTTATCCCCAGAAGGGGCATCCTAAGGGGATGCCCTGTCACAGAGGACATACTGGCCTAAGGGATAGTTCTCTCAGCTGCCAGTCATTTTGATGCAACAACAAAAGAAAAACTCTCCAAGGCTAATGACAGAAGAGGCCAATGGTTGGAAGACTAGAGCCAGATACAAGAACTCCAGGGAACAATAAAGGACAGAGAGGCTTGCTTCCATAGGAAGGGGCCAATCAAGCTTTAAGTAGCAGCTTTTGCTTACAAATGATGTTCTCTGCACCACGGATCCACAGAGGGTTAACCACTACAGAAAACTGACAGAGCCAACAACTTTGGTTTCTGCAGACAGGTTCAGCTCCTTGAATGTGTGCATTTTATACGTTATAATAAATCAAAAGCAGGCAGCTCTACGTGAGCAACATTGGCTCAAAGAGGCATAATTTAATCTTTATCAGATCTTTTAGAACTACAACCACTTTTCTCTTTTTCCCCTCAAAGCACATTTTTAAGAGCAATAAGAAACCGACGCCTTGGGTTTAAAGTTTTTGTAATGAATTGACTGTACTGTTGAACAAAAACTAATTATTTTTCATCAGACAAACTATCCTCTATCTATGTACAGCTCTTTGCTGTATGCAGCTGTGTCAGGCTGTCTACAAAGACAGAAGGCATCCTTTGAGACCCTTCCTTTCCCCTCTGCCCCACAGGCAAAGAAACAATGATTTTAGATATGAGAACCTGCCTCACTGCTCAGGCACATCAGAGATGGTAGGTAAAGGGAGAAAGGCCTACTAGGCAGAAAAAAAAATGGCTGTATGTTAGGGGTTCTTTCACATTCTTTCTGAATTCTTACCTACCCCCAGCCACATGAAGTTTTGTTCTGAAGTGAGAAGAAGAAGATCAAATAGGTCTGCGTATGAGGTAGAATAGAACTCCCATAGGACCATAGAGCTGGAAAAGATCATAGAATCATTCTGCCAACAAGCATTATATGCCAGGCACCGAGATGAGTACTCTGTATACAAAGAAAGGTAAAAATATAGTGCCTGCCCTAAAGGAACTCACATTCCAGTGGGAAAGACAACATGTAAATAACTATGTACATGCAAGATATATAAAGAATAGGTGGGGTAGAAACTCAGGGGGAAGGCACTGGGGCAGGGAAGGAAACCAGAAAAGATTCCCTACATTAGGTGGAATCTGAGTTTTGTCTTGAAGGAGGCAAGGGAAGCTAAGAGGTTGAGGTAAGAAGAAAGTGAAGAGGAAAAAGAGCATTCCAGGCATGGGGGATAGCCAGGGAAAGGCTAAGAAATGGAGTGTTGTGAACAAGTAAATCGGTGAGTGTAGGGAGATCATGGAGGATGTGCAGGGGTGTAAATTATAATAAGAGCAGAAATCTAAAAGTCAGGTTGTAGAGGGGCTTTAAATGCCAAGAAGAGGATTTTATATTTTAACATGGAAATAATAGTGAACTCCAGGGGTCTATTTATTTTTTTATTATTTAATTATTTAATTTTACTTTGATTTTATTTTATTATTTAATTAAGTAGGGAGGTATCAGTTAGACTTATGCCTTCAGAAAAATCAGTTTGTCAAGCTTAGTAGAGGATGGATTGGGGTGGGGAAGGACTTAAGGAAGGAAGATCAGTAAGAAGTCTAGAAAGCTATTGCAATAGTCCAGGAGAGAGAGGCAATGAGTGTCTGATATAGGGTAATAGTTGTGAGAGCAGATGTGAAGATAGAAGCTAAGATTTAACAACATATTGGATATATGGGGGTGAGGCCGAGTGGGAAGTTGGGAGTAACACCAAAGTTGTAAACCCGATTGACTAGGAACATGCCAGTAACTTCAACAGTGATGGGAAAAGTTGGAAAAAGGGAAGGGTTTTGCAAGGGTAAAGATGGTAAGTTCTCTTTTGGACATGCTAAGTTTGAAATGCTTTTGGGACATCCAGTTTTATACGTCCAAAAGACAGTAGGTGATGCAAGCCTGGAGCACAGCTGCAAGACCAGGACTAAGATCTAGAAATCACAAGCACAGAGATGAAAAATGAATCCATGAGAGCTGATGAGATTACCAACAAGACAGTATAAAGGGAGAAGAGGGCCAAGGCAGAGCTTTGGGGACACCAAAGATAGTCAGTGTGTAGCTGAAAGAAAACCCAAGGGTCATTTCATTTAGGCCCCTCATTTTATAAAGAAACCAAAGCCCATAAAGTTGAAGCAATTTGTCTGTGGTTATGAAGCTAAGTTTGATAGATAAAAAGCCATGGAATTGGAATCTAAATGCTAGTCTTATTCTAAATATAGCATTCTTCCCACTATAGCTGGTTATCATTACAATTTATCCATTTACAATGAAAAACTAAAAAATAGCATTTGGAATTAGTAAACTACATTTCATTAGATCATCTTGCATCTCTGATTTCAGATCACCACTAAATACTCCAAAAAATCACTGCAAATACTCTGACACAAACACAAACATGTGTATTTGTGTGTGAAATAAATCAGAAGACCATTGATCAAAAGCAGGCAGGATCTCAGAGATCATCCTTTAATGGATAAGGAAACAGGCTCCAAGATGTTCAATGGATTTAACTAAAGTGATATCATTAATAGCTCTCCAAAGCAAAACTGAAACCAAGTCCTCTCTCAAGACAAGAATTATATTTTTAATAATCTAGGTGCCCTCCTCAAATCAATAGCATAATACAGCGGGATCTATGAGGGTAGGCAGACTGCTAATCCTTTCGAATGTGCCAAATGTAAGTCAGATAAGGTTAAACACGAGTTTGGTATGATTTCTTTGTCACCGGCTCCCCTCATGGCTTCATCAATCAGGATGCCCATATTGAAAAGACCACTGGTTCTTGAATCAAAGGACCTGGGTCTTGCCTGTAATGTTTAATACCTGCATAATCTTGGGCAAGTCAGTTAACATCCCTTGACTTCTTTTTAACCACCTTTAAAATTAAAGGGTCATAGGTACTACACTTTCCCTGAGTTCTCAAAGCAAAACAATTCTCCCAGTTTCTAAATTCTTCCCCAACCTTCCTCAAGTCTCTTCCCATTCCAATCCATCCTCCTGTCTCTTTTTTTATCACAACTGACTATTTTCTCATGGTCTTACAAATAAATAGCCAAACATTCTCTCATGCAAATGCAATAAATTTGATTCAACTAAACAAGCATTTTTATTAAGTACCTACTATGTAGCAGAAGCTGAACAAAGACAAAAGGGGAAACGGTCCCTGCCCTGAAGGAGCTGACATTTTACTAAAAATGTATGTCTAGAATATAATATATATTACATTATATATAAAAATATATTTATATATAATATAATATATTATATATTCTAGACACACATTTTATATATGTAATATAATATGAATATATAAAATATAAATGTCTAGAATATAATATATGTCTGGAATATATAATATATTATATTATATATAAAATATGTCTATAAATTTATATTTATAAACTTTATTTATATAAAATGTATTTAAAATAGACCCCTTCACTTTTTGCCTAGTTCGGAATCTATTTGTCCTGAAACTTACAAGTTTTTCACAAATTTGCTTTTTCTCTGTTCTCAACATTTGAATGGTTTGTAACAAGTGCTATAACAAAGAAGTTCCAGTGTCTTAGCTCTGCCAAGACTGGAAAGATAAACATGAGCGCCATTTTTCATTAAAGTTACATCCTCTCTCTGCAGGCTTTCTTGAGCTCCTGACTTTCGCTTAGATTTTTTTTTTTTCAATTTAGGTTAAGAACTAGTTCATTGCTATTAGAGGGAACAATAAAATTAGAGGCAGAAAGAGCAGTCTCACCTCACAAAACAGGTTGTTTTCCCCATGACTGACCAGTAATTATTTCAAAGCAATATTTGCAAGTTAATTCCCAGTTCTAGCCTCCCCTCAGAGGAGCCAGCACAGCAAAGAGATTTCAAAAACACAGATCTGAACTTTCAGTCCTTCTGGGATATCTTAAAAGTCCAAAGTACACAGAGAACCTACACCCAGGAATTGGCCCGTTTACAGCAAACATGACCCTCCTTCTTGGCTCCTCCTTCTCATCTCCCCTCCCTACTCTCCTTCCCTCCTTCTCCACTCCTCCTCCATTCTCCTTCCTTTCCCTCCTGTCCTCCCTCCATGTGTCTGTCTCTCCCCTTCCCTCCCTCTCCCATTTCCCTCTCTTTCTCTGTCACACAAACACACACTCACTCTCACTCTCACACTCTCTCTCTCTCTCCTAAAAAGTAAACAGCAACCTCAAAGCAATAGCTAAACGACATGTAGTAAAGAAATTTGCTGCCACCATTTCTCTGCCTGGGTTGCCATTCTCCTTGCCTTAAGAGCCCAACAAGCTACTAATATCTCAGCCTAAAACAGCCACAATCAGGAGAAAAGTGTAAGTAAGCACCATGCTATTTTCAAGTCTTGCCAATATTAGAAAGGTTAGTTTCACAGGCAAGGGGCTTTGTCATAGATGAAATTCTAGAAGTAGATGTAGCAAATGAATAATCCTTAGATAAGTCACTTCAACATCCTTGGCCTTAGTTTCCTCATCTGTAATATGAGGTTGAATTCAATGGCCTCTGAGTTTCCTTCTATCTCTAGCTCTGTGATACTATAATCCTACTAGGTAATAGGGGAGATATTTAACCACTCTGAAGATGTTCTTTTTTCATCACAAAGACTTCAAAGCACACGTCTGTAGGACCTAGAATCCCCAAAGAATTGTATCTTAGTTACAAAAGGTCACCAACAGAAATCTTGCTCTGGAGGTGCCAATGTAATAGCTCAGGGAAGCATTTTTGCAGACCTATGGAACAAATCAGTATAGTAATTGCATGTGGGTTGTTAATACTTATGTCAGAAGCCTTGACCTTTTCAAATTTAATAACTTTTTTTCTGTGTGGAGAACTTATAAAATTACAAAATGTTCACCTATTTAGCTCAAAAATGTCAAATATAAAAAGTTGGATATTTCATTATTTTATCTTTAAACACACTTTGAAATATTTGAATAGAAAATTAAAATTATCTGTTTTACATGATATGAGTTGACGTGCAAGAAGATTTATGGGTTTTTCATTTTTTTGGCTATTGAATTTACCTAATGCTAATATAGTATATGATTACATAAAATTTTGTCCTTTGCTAGTTTCAGAGCACTACACATCATTTGTGTGTGTGTATTTATATAACTAGTTTCAAGGTACATTAACAACTTAGAAATTACTTCAGGTATTACTCTCATTTTACAGATGAAGAAACTAAGGTTCAGAGAAGTTAAGGGACTTGCCCATGACTAAATAACAAGGCAAGATTAAAACCCAGATTTCTCTTGGCTGAAAGGTGTGATATTCTTAATACTATATCACATTGCTTCAATATGTGAAAATATGTGTGTGTATATATATATATGTATATATATATGTTTATGAATGTTTGTAAACACACAGTTCAACATTTCAAGGATTTGTAATTTCACTGAGAGAACAAAGACTGTCTTACTTTTCTATTTGTATCCCCCTTAGCACAATGCTTGGCACTGAATAAATTCTTTTTCATTTATTCCCTCCTTCCAGCTCTACAAACTGAAGCCCCTCTATCATTCAGTGGACAGCCAGAGATGGTAGCACCCATCTACAATCTCTGCTCCCTGGAAAGGCTGTGACTGGAGGTTCACTTGAACTCGGGGCTTCTGAGCTACAGTGGGCCAAGTTGAAAGGGTGTCTGCACTAAGATTAGTATCAATATGGATAGGCCTCACAAGCAGGGTGTCTATTGCCAGGTGGCCTAAGGTGGGGAGGGGAGTAAATCGGCCTGAAGTTGGAAATGAAGTGAATTAAAGCTCCCATGCTGATCAATAGTGGGATGGGCTATGGAGAGTTTCTGCATTCCAACCTAGGTGAGATGGGAGATGAGGAGTCTTCAAACAATAAATGCATTTTAAAAATAATTTAGTGCATGGTCTTTGACAATTGTGATGATGGTAAAATATATCATTTGGAGGCCAATTTGGTGATGATCCTCTAAAAACTTAGCTAGGATGGTTCTTGGACCACAGATATATGCCCTCCATCACAAAGCCCCCAAATGAAGTCTTTCCATTTCAGAAGCATCGGCCAGGGCTTTTTCTCCATTGGCATAACCTTGGAGAACCCAAGGTCACTTCTATATCATGGAGAGGCATTTGAAAAGAACACACAAGCACATGCACACATACAGAAACACATTAATAAATTCTAGGTTTCTTTATGATACATAAAGAGAGAGACAAAGGGAAGAAAAGACTTTTTTATCCATTTATGCTCTTTTGACCTTTTATTGGTTAGAGGTAAAGAACAATCTTGTATCCTTCTTGAACAGTCAATACCAATTGCACCACAATCTTAGAAACATTGACTTTTTACCACAGAATAATAAGAATCAGAGTCAAAATAATAACAACAAGAAGAATATTAGATCTTTGTATCTATCCTACCAAATTTCCTGGGTTTTTGAACATTTTCCCATACCAGCAATGAATGATACATTCCTTTCCTACACATAAGCGCCTAGTCAACCCTCCAAAGCCTAATTCAGTCCTTCAAAACTGAAAGATCACATTTTGAGAAGGGTGATTTCTTGGTCTTAATTACTTCAAGCATTCCAATTTATACTCAGAAGTATTTTAATTGAAATGGAATGGAAAGGCAATTATTAAGTGTTGACTACAGGTGCCATGTTTTCCCATCTGAGCCATTTTCATATAGAATGTTACATAGACATGCAAAAATGAAACACATTTCCACTTTGTCCTTGGCCTAGAATAGCAGTTCTCAAATCTCACAGTGGCACCACTTTCATATTAAATGAAACTTTGGTTGTAAAAATCATACAGTCAAAGATTTTTTTAATGATTTTTAATTACCTATTGATTAGATTCAACAAACATCTATTTAAAATTTACATGCCAGGCCCTATCCCAGGTGATCAAAATGAAAAAAACAAAACAAAACAAAACAAAAATGAAACTATCCTTCACCTGAAGGACCTCATAATCTGGGGACACCGTGATAAAAACAAAAGTCACACCAAGTAACAAAAAGGATAGTATTTTTTTTAAATCATCCATTTGCAGATTAACTTTATTCTGAAGACTATTATCAATTTACTGAAAAGGATATAATTGCTTGCTAATATTAAGTGCTTTATAAATGGGGCCAATATTGAATGTGATAATTCACCTTACAAGACACTTCTCAACAATTCTCCTTTTTTCATTTACTTATATAAGTCATTATGCTGGAGGTCTGTCTCAGGTAATCACGTTATCAGTTCAATAATAGGAAAGGTTTTGCTTTAAATTTTCCACATAATCACATTTTCAGTTTAATAATAGGAGAGGTTTCATTTTAAATTCTCCATGTTGTATTTATAGACGTCTTTGCTTTAAGTTTGGCAGTACCAAGGAGTTGTTTTAACATTTAGCAGTGAAACACATTCTATATGTTAGTATTACTGTTAGTAAACCCAACCTAGAGATAGCTATCATCACATTTTCTTTTCTTCTGGAATCTGGTACTTGAGTAAGGTGTGTAGATCATAGACGGAGACCTGGAAGGAGCCTCAGAGACTGACTAGCCCCATCCTCTCATTTTACAAATGAGGAAACCGAGGTCCAGGAACTTGGCCAAGGTCACGCGACCAGCAAGTGCCGGACCTGGGATTTGGACAGAGGTTTGCCGAATCCGGAGGGTCAGTACTTTTCTTACTGTGCCTCAATGGATGTTTCTTTCATTAGCAGACTCTAAGTAATTAATATCTCTTATATCCTTGACTCTTTATTTTTTGATTTATCCAAAAACCTATAATAAGCGTTGGCACACAAGCAAAAATTATAATCAAAATTAGCATGGCAATAATGATAACGAAAAGACCAGAAAGATGTTCTCAGACTACACGACAAAAAGGATTATACTTATAGAACTATTTCCTGGACAGAGAGCACTTCCGTGAACAGTAGTAAAGTGTTTAGATATGCCAACGGACTTATCAAACGCAACTAATACTGATTTGCCATTCAGTGAAACCCAGAGAATGGATAAGACCTAAGAATGGAACCACAAGGACCGCTGTGGGTAACATCTGTGTTAACTCAATCAACAATAAGTCAACAAGGAAGCATTAAACAAATGACTGGATCAAGTGCATTAATTTGCAGAATCAAGAGTTCTGGATAAGGATACAGGATCAGATCATTGCTACCAATCGATCGAAAAGCATTTATTAAGCAATTACAATATACTAGGTGCTAGGAAGACACAGAAAAAGTAAAAATACTTTCTACCTTCAAGATGCTTACATTCTAATGAAAAGAATAAGATATATAAATCAGTACTTAAAAGATAAATAGAGAGTAGAAAATGATGGATGGCCTTAGAGAAGAAAGTGTTAGCCGTGGTAAGGACCAAGAAAGGCCTCCTGGAGGAGGTGAGTCTTGGAGAAAGGCAGAGATCTGAATGACAGCATGCAGGAGGAAGAGTACTCCAGGCATAGGCAATAGTCATTACAAAGTCACAGAGTTATGAGATAAAGGGTTATAGCAAGGAACAGCAAATAAGATAATGTGGTTGGATCATAGAATGTGAGAAGGGGAATGATATATTAAAAGGCTGGAAATACAGTGAAGATCCGGCTTGTGAAAAGCTTTAAACATCAAGCAGAGGCATTTATGCATGGTCCTAGAGGTAATGGGAGTCACTGAAATTTATCAAGCAAGGGAGTGTCATGGTTAGGGCTGCCTTTTAGGAAGATCACATTGTCAAAAATATGTAGGATGGACTGGATGGGGAGACACTTAAAGCAGGGAGTCTAATTAGAAGGCTGCTGTAACAGTCTAGACGAGAGATGGAAACTCATTCTTAAGGAGCCTGGGCTTATTAATCTATATAGAGTTCATAAGGAAATAGTAGAAACTGCCTTATATAACACTACAGGTTGCAAAAATTTAGCACCTTCTGAATACCTGGAAGGACACGATCAAGTGTCCAGAATTATACCAGGGCCTCAGAATATACCAGGGCCCAGAATATATACCAGGGACTCATTTTTCTTCAAAAATTAGCACCTAAGAAATCCTAGTACTAAGCATGTAAACCTCAAAATATCAGGGAGAATATAAGAATTGGACTCATAATGTAGTATAATAATAATCTATCATTTATGATCACTCATACATAACAACAATAAATAAAAATTAGAAACAATGATTTTAATACATGTCAAACAAATATCGAATACTATCAATGTTTAAGCTTTCTGGAATAAAAAGCTTTCCATATATGGGGATCTAGAGGATGAAATCAAAACCACATGGAAATAAAAGAAAGTACATATCATTCATATCATCCTACAATCTGTTACTAAAGTTTCCCTGAAGGTACTTTCATTGAATTTTCAGAAGATGAGTTAACATATTAAAAAAAATTCATCATTGTATCTACCCACGCAAAAATTCACCAAACTTTAAACAAATGACAAGTATCAATAAAGCAACTTGCCTCAGGACCATTTCTATTGGAACTCCTTTGAACATTAAAATAAGAGGAATTAAATGATAATGATTATTTCTGGAAGAATTAACTTACAGTCTGGACAACTGGCCTGAATATTTCAAAAGGCTGAGGTTTTGTGGTGTCTATATAATTCTGGATATCATGGAGAGTTCACCTGGTGCAGTATGAAATCTTCCTGAATCAGGTAGGTGCCATGCTCTTGGTGTGACCAATTTAATCCCAATCCCTCTTCTCTAAGCTCAATAGATTTTTCACCTAGAACTTGGTTCATTTGAAGCTGTTATTTCCAAACAGACATTAATAATAACAAATAGTACTTCTGTGGTGGCAAAGATTAGATGTTGAGGGGATGCCATCAATTGGGGAATGGCTGAACAAGTTATGATATCTGATTATGATGGAATACCATTGTGCTATAAGAAATGACAAGGAGGACATTTTCAGAAGAACCTGGGAAGACTTATATGAACTGATGCAAAGTGAAATAAGCAGAACCAGGAGAACATTGTGTACAGTAACATCAATAGTGCAACAATGATCAACTGTGAAAGACTCAACTATTCTGATGAGGACAATGATCCAAGGTAGTTTCAAAAGATCCATGATGAAAAATGCTACACATCTTCAGAGAGAAAAATGATGAATTCTAAGTGCAGATTGAAGCATTTTTTTTAATTTTTCTATTTTTTTTGCAACACAGCTAATATGGAAATGACATTTTGCATGACTTCACATGTATAATCAATATCATATAGCTTACCTTCTCAAGGGGTGGGGGAGGGGCAGGAGAGAAGAAGTAGATTCAGAACTCAAAATTTTTTCAAGGTTTTTTTTTTAATTCTCAACATTATTATTTATATTAAGTAATAAACATCAAATGACATCAATATAGCTATAAATTTAAAGAATTATTGTCTCATATTTATTCCTCATTTTTCCTTCTAATTCAAGAGTCCTATTTATTAATCTCGCTAAGTTTCAAAGAGATTATTCTTCAAAATCTATGTTCATTTTTCTTGTTAAAAGTATTTCATTTTTTCCAATTATATGTAAAGACAATTTTTAACATTCTTTTAAAAAATTGGGGAACTCAATTTTTTAAAATGAATGTTAAAAAAAAGGTTTAATGTAATTGGAAAATATTTAATGAAATAAAAATATTTAAAGAAGAACAGGAATAATAATGAGCAGACTATATAAAGAGTCAGCCTCATAACAGTGAGGATCTGGGTTCATATCGCACCTCTGAAACATACTGACTCTGTGACCATGGGCAAGTCACCTCTATTTTCAGTGTCATTAACAGCCCTCTATGACTACAGGCTGTTGAGTATGTGCCATTCTGTGCTGGGAGAGAAAATCTTCTCCCTGTAAGTTCCCTAAATCAATAAAATCATAGTCCTGCAAATAATATGTACAACCTCCACAACATACTAGTCTAAAGACTCACCACGGTGGGAAGGTCACTCCAGGTGCTCAACAGCTATAACGGCAGAGCCCAAGCTTTTGCAGGTTCTATCAAGCTGAAAAAAGTTTAAATATTTATCTCAGGGACAGATGGCATCTGCCTAACACTTATATGCTCAATAAATTTTTTAAAAAATTAAATTGAATTAATTGAATCAGAATAATAAAACACAGAAGAACTCAATACCAAGAGACTAGACATAAGGTAGAGAATTATTGATGATGGTAACCCATGAATTAAAAAAAAAAAAAAGATATCATGTTCCTCAGGCCTTTATGGATCTTTCTGTTTTGGCAATAATAATGGTGTTTCAAAATGGGGAGAAATACGGTACCCAGAACTTCACATTTTTAAACATATGTATACATACATATCTATGTATTCATGCACATATGTATGTGTGCATGTAAATTTGATTGCTAGAATTCTAAGGGTGAATTCTTTGCTCAATGACCTAATATACTACTGGAAGCCTTAAACCAGGGGTGGGAAACCTGCAGCCTCAAGGCCACGTGTGGCCCTCTAGGTCTTCAAGTGCGGCCCTATGACTGAATCCAAACTTCACAGAACAAATCCCCTTAATAAAATGATTTGTTCTGTAAAACTTGGACTCAGTCAAAGGGCCGTACCCAAGGACCTAGAGGGCCACATGTGACCTTGAAGTTGCAGATTCCTTACCCCTGACTTAAACTACATTATATTAGCATTCTTTATGTAAGTGAAACAAAAAAGTAATAAGAAGTTGTACCCAATGGAAGGATGACTCATGTTTTTCCTTTGAAGGTCAAATAAAGGAGTTGGTATAGTTGGTTTTATCATCTACTCAATAGCTGTGTACCAGGACAAGGTGTGATTGGCAATCCAGGGCAGAGGGGCCCATGGTTCCATATTTCAAAAAGACTGGAATCAGGATCACAGGATGACCAACTTAGAGTTGGAAAGGAGCCTGGCAGGCATGGAGTCTGGCCCCTGTCATTTTGCAGACAAGAAAAGCGAGGCACAGAGAGGTCTCACTGCTACAAATGCCTTTGTTCTTCCTGACTCCAAGTCCAGTGCCTTATCCACTGCACCTCTCAGTACTGTATAGAAACTTCATGTATTTCTCTTTATCTTGAATAATAAACCCTTTGTCAGAGCCTTTCATAATGGCTTATGTTGCTCAACAATTATAGCCCAGGAGTTCTGGTAGTTTTTTTTTTTTCCCTACCAGGCATTCATCTGGAAATTAACTTAGAACTCTTATTACTTTTGTTCCTATAAACCACAGAAAAAAAGTTTCACTGTATTACTAAAATTAATGAAAAAAATTAACATCATACAGTCCTTTTATTAGGAAGTAACAGAGCTAAAATTTATTATTAAGTTATAATTTGAGAGCAAAAAAAATGAAAGCTGACATTTAGAGGAATAAAAATTTTCAGGAACTTTAGGGAAAAAGAAAGTTAAGGAAGAAGGCTTTAAGGAGGAAGGGACTTTTGCCCTATTAAAGGTGATTTATAATCAGTATGTGCTTGGTTACCTAAGTTTTCTGCTTGGACACATCCCCTTCCCCTCTACCCTCCCCCTCCAAATTATTCTCAGCTAGAAGAATATAGAGGTGGGGGCCTAGGGTGTCCCCAGGTTCAAGGCTCAAGCTACTGATAAAATCACTCTATGGAGGCACTACTCCAAAGTCAGCCACATGAGCTGAAAGAGGAAAATATTCTGCCAAGAAATATGAAGGTCAGAAGGAAAGGTGACTACACAGGTGTCCCACAGCAGACCCCAGGAACCGTTATGGACTGGCAGGCAAGCAAGGTGGTAATTATTTTTGGATTATATCATGGGCTTGAGTACATAAGGCCCCATTAGGTTAATATCGAGCCGAGTAAAGAATACTGAGCAAAAAATATTGAGGGGGCAAAGGGAGGAAAGAGCATAAAGAATCTGTGTGTGTATTTATAAAAGTATAAAGAATAGATAAAAATAAAATGGAGGGAAATATGAAATTTATGGTTATGTCTGAGAATGTGAATAAGGAGAGAAGGAAAGGGAAGAAGAGGGGAGAAGGGTAGAAAGGGAGAGAAGGACAGAGGAGGAAAGGGGAGGGAAGGGAAGGAGATGAAGGCTGGTTCACAGCACATCTATTCTCTTCACTTGGTGCTACCAAACAATGGATAGAATTTGCCTAATAAAACACAGTCCTCTTCCCAGATTAGACAGTACTGTACGAAGTATAAGATGTGACATCTGAGCACATAGATCCAACTCCTAATTCCCTGTGTGGAAAACTACCTTGGGGAAATTATTTAACTTCTCTGTGCCTCGGTTCCTCATCCATAGGATGAGGTTGGAGCGGTAGGCCACTGAATGCTCAGTGGAATGGCAGGCAATGGCAGGGAGAAATTTCTAAAGAGATGACCTTCACTTAAATACGCCATTTGGTTTGCTACATTATGTGAAACTACTCAAGGGAGGAGGCAAAACGAAGAATTGTTTTTGGCTCCATTCTTAGAAGTTTAATTTCTTGTTTAGTCATTCTTCAGTTGTACCCAACCCCTTTTGGAGGTTTTTTTGGCAAAGATATTGGAGCGGTTTGCCATTTCCTTCTCTGGTTCATTTGACAAACGAGGAAACTGAAATAAACAGGGTTAAGTGACTTGCCCGGGGTCACATGTCTATTAAGCGTCTGAGGCCAGATTTGAACTCAGGTCTTTCTGACTCCAGGCCTAGAGTTCTATCCATCATGTCACCTAGCTGCCCCATTCTTAGAAGATAAAGGATTAAAAGACAAGGAGTCATTTCTATATCCAAAGTAGAGGGAAGGGAGTTTTCTTACCGAGACAGTGTCTGCCCTTATTCTTACTTAAAACCCGAAAACTAAAACATCTATAATCCAGGGACTCCCAAAATGTAGAGACATTTCAGAGAAACCTCAGAACAACTTCTTGCTCCACACAATCTCCTTCCTTCCTACCAGCTGACCCCAGAAATCCTTGGTTTGACTAAGTAATGGTAATACTATTTATAGTCATTTATACAAACTGTTAAGCACTTATGCCTAATTATCGTGCAGCACAATAGTGATTATGCATTTCATTAGGTATGTCTCATTAATTTTGTTGTAAGTTTTATTTGATTGCAACACTAAACTCTTTTCATATATGGAGCGCTTCAGAGGATCACAGGGTTTAGAGTTAGCAGGGACCTCACAACTCATCCAGGCAAACCCTTTCATTTTACTGATGAGGGAACTGAGACTCAGAAATACAGCATACTTCAAACTTTGTAGCTCTGTTAGGATGATCATAGGTTCACAATTTTTCTGAACCATCAGACATGGGAGGGTGAGACCATGACCAATGGCCATGATATTAAATGGAATGCCGAGACAATGTGACAGCAAGGTATCACTTAGAATTATACAATTCAGAAGATTAAGGCTGCAAAACCTTGGCATTTGAATAGAAAAAAAAAATGGATTATGTTAACCCAGTGGCTAAAACTACAGTATGTCTTTCCATGTAACCAACAAGGCATCAGGCATTTATTAATTGCCTACTATGTGTCAGGAATACAAAGAAAGGCAAAAAGAAAAAAATCTCTGCTCTGGAGGAGCTCATGGTATAATGGAGGAGACTATATGAGAACAACTATGTACCACATAGATACATATACACATGTGTATTTACATATATGTAAGTGCATGTACGGACACACTCATGTGCCTACATATATGTAGAGGTATGCATATGCAATAAATTAGAGATAATCTAAGAGTAATAGCACTAAAATTAAGGAGGACTGGAAAAGGATTTTTGCAGAAGATGGGATTTTAGCTGAAACTTGAAAGAAGCCAGGGAAGGTAGGAGGTGGAGATGAGGAAAGAGGGAATTCCAAGCACAGGGGATAGCCAGTGAAAATTTTTAATAAATGAAAACAAGATGAGACTTCTTGCTTGTTAGTGCCTGGAATACAGTAAGAGCTTAATAAATGCCTGCCTGTATTTCCCAAGTTCCATTGTGTCATCCCATTTCTAAACCAAAATGTCAGCAATATCCAGCCATTACTCCCATTCTCTTTCTATGCACACCACTGTAATCAAATCACTTCTGAAATAATTGTTTGTTTGATTTTCAATAGCTACCACTCTTATTTTTATCCATTTTTCCCAAATCACCTATTTCAGAAGACTATTCTTCACAATGTATTACTGTTTAATTCAATTACGACTGATAAGCCTGCAGCCACTGTCATTCGCAGCTGGGAAATTCTACTCAATGGCTGGAAGCAATCAAAATTGAGGTTCTTCCAAGTTTCCTAGGTGATTATACACAAATGGAGACTTACTGAAAAGTCCTGAGAGCCTGACTGTGGCTATTGTCCTAAGCTACTTAGCTTCTCTCCCAACATGTTCCATTTCTGGCCATTCATTTTGCAATCATCAGGACAGTTTAGCCTTAGTGCAATGGTGGGGTGCTGATGTTCTCTGTCTCCAAGTGATACTGTAGAGTGAGAGGGAAGACAGAGATAGCATGTTTCCAAGAAATGTGACACAATGAATGGGGATAGGCAGCAGAAAGTGGGGGAAAACTGGTGATAAATTTGTATGTAAACTCAACTTATGGAATAGAACCTCCCATTTGGAGAGGAAAAATCTCTATAATTAAGTCCCCATAGAATGAATAACCTCAGAGTACTGACAAACTCTTCAAAATACATATTATTTCATTGCAGTAGGTACTTGCTCCAAAAATACTCTCTGTGCCATCAAGAGGTGGTCTTCATGAGTTGTGAATTTTTTTTTTTTGAAGAAAAGCATTGCCTGATGACCAGCCTTGTAGTTAGCAAGATTTCTGAACTTAGCTGAGTTTTTGATGACAGATTCCAGCCTGATCAGATAAGTCAGAGCTTTTATTCTACTGGTAAGCCTTCAAGAATTCCATGCAATAAGAAGACTTTGAATTAGGACTTTTGTGGAGGGTACTGGAAAAAAATTATCAAAAGGAACTATTTGGTTTTTGATAAGGTAGAAGGGCTTAGGAATCTTTATTTTCCTTATTAAATAAATTTTTGTTGTTAAGTTTTATTTTTATATATTTCCCCCTGTATCCCTCCCTCATCTCCCAGAGAACCATCTCTTATAATAAATAAGTTTATAAACGGAAAAAATGAAAAAAAGAAAAACCCATAAAATTTATCAATTAATCAGAAATTCTGATGGTAAATGGATTGTTCCACATATATGATCCATTTCCCCAACCTCTGCAAAAGAGTAGAGGAAGGTATTTTCTTATATTTCTTTTTTGGGGCCAAGCTTGCTCTTAGTAATTTTGAAACATTCATTTTCTATTGTTTTGTGATAATTATTTCCATCTACATTGTCATTTTGTTTGTTTTCTTGGCTCTGCTTACTTCACTTTCCATCTATTCATTTAAGTCTTTCCTCTTATATGTTTTTCCTTACAGTATAATATTCCATTACTTTTAAATACCACAATTCATTTCACTATTCTCCAACCAATGGAAATCTATTTTGTTTCCAGTTTCTTCCTACTTAAAAAATAAGGTGTAGGTATAAATATTTTAGTATATATGGGATATTTTCTGAAATCACTTACCAGCTTGTGATATATGCCTAGCAGTGAAATATCTGGGTCAAAGGGTATGTATGTAACATTTTAACTATTTTATTTGCATAAGGTAATATTTTATTTTCATAGAGAATCTCTTGTGATTCTGTATACTCCAATCCAATAGACATTTAAGTGCCCTCTATGTGCCAGGCACTGTGCTAAGCACTTGGGATACAAATAATAAAAGAAAGTCTCTACCCTCAAGGAACTTACAATCTAATGGGTGAGACAACACACAAAAGGAGGTAAGAAAGTTGGGGCAGGGATTGGGGGAAGAGAAAGAAAAAGACTGGGGGTACCCAACAAGATGGGGATATCTTGCTCACTGGAGTTGAAACCAGGCAGAGCAGCAGATGCAAAGGAGAGTGATCCGAGAGTCCAGTTTCTGTCTTCTATAAAGGATGGCATTGGGAGGAGTTTGGTACTCTACCCTCCAGCTCTCCAAACAGAAGGAAGAGGAAGCTGAGGGAGGTGGGGTCAATCATGGCTTGAGTTAGCAGCATGATGGTGAGTTTAGAAGTGATAAGCTTAACCTGAGAGGGGCATCTTGTTCAGCCAGAGCAGCAGATGCAAAGTAGAGTGAACTCTGCACTTTTATTTGGCCAAGAAGTCTGAATTAAAAGTTCTAAGAAATTCTAAGAAGTTGCGAAGAGGGAGATATAGCTTGACATAAGGACAAACAGACTAACAGTTTAGAACTACCCAAAAGTAGAATAGACTGAATTGAGAGGCAAGGGGGTTCTTCTCACTGGAGGCCTTCAAATGAAGGCTAAATGATCCCTTGTTAAGTGTATCATGAAGGGATCTCAGAGGTCATCCTCTCCAGTATCCTCATTTTATGGATGAGGAGACTGAACCCCTAAGTGCAGAAGTGACTTGCTTTAAGGTAGTAAATGGCAGAGCTAAGGTTCAAATCCAGGTCCTTTAATTCCAAATTCAGTGCTCTTTCCTCTGTAGCACACTGCATCTCATGGTCCAACAGGTTCCTTCTAACTCTGCAATTCTATGATTCTCATTCCAGTGAAGCAGAGAGATTGCTCAACCTATAGTCATAAGACCCAGGCTCATTTGACCCTTATTACCTGTGTCATATTCAGCAAGTCACTTAATGTTTCCTCATCTGTAAAATGAAAAAGTTGAACTTGATGACATCTGAGGTCACTTCCAGCTCTGCATCTGTGGTCCTACAATTCTGTCTGACTGGAGGATTATGGTGTGCATTATTACTGAACTCCAAGAGAATAGTGAAATAAGGCTAGCATCGTCACTTATACAAAGATCATGTTTCAGCAACCTCAGCTGTGCAGAATACATAGGAGAATTTGGAAATAAACAAGGAGGAACTCTGAGTTTCAGAAATTTTTCATAAGTTTATACACTAATGCAATGCTTTAGGACTTTAGAAAAAGTTCCAGGAATATAATTTCTGATCATGATGACTTTGTATTTACACACAATAGTTTTGTGTGTATAACCCTTGATATAATATGCTTGACATTGACTTCCACATTCACTTGCTGAGGTAGATTGCTCACCCCAAATAACTTTCAACCTGGCATGTTTCAAGTACTGAGGGAAGAACTAACATCACTAACACCACCACCACCACCACCTTCCCCCTACATGTCAATTCTCTCAGAGTCTTAGGGATAACCTGTTGTGGAAGAATATTTTTCTCTAAACCCTATTATAGCTCTAAAGCCCCTACCAGTGTTCTTCCATTTACACAAACTCAGTTACTCACAATTATGACATATTAGATTTTAATTAGTTAGTTCTTAATTGGTCATTTATTCAGTAATAGTAGAGAGGCAACTGGTGGCTCAGTGAATTGAGCACTAGGCCGGGAATCAGGGAGATCTGAGTTCAAACCCAGCTTCAGGCACTAGCTGTGTAACCTGGGCAGGTTACTTTAATTTCTATTTGTCTCAGGTTCCACAACTGTAAAATGAGACTAATAATAGCACCTACCTCCCAGAGTTGTTGTGAGGATAAAATGAGATAATATTTGTAAAAAATGCTTATCACAGTACCTGGGAAATAGTAGGCACTATAAAAATGCTCATTCCCTTTCCTCTCTTCCTTTCCCCATAAATAAATAATAAATAACTATTAGTAATAAATAATAATAATACCATCATAGATACTCATATGAGGCAAATGTGAAAATAACAAATACAACACAGTTCATATATAAATATGGGTCACATTCCTCTCAAATTCCCTCAGAGTCTGTGGAGAAGAGTGGGTATACGTTTAGACAACTCTACCAAGGAGGTACAGAAGGGAAACTCACATGCCCAGGGTAACTCACAACTCTGAAACTTTGACGCCTTCCTTTTATGTCAGGAACTGTTCATAAAAGTCTCTTAAAGAATGCAGCTTCTGTGTTGAGCAGATGCTTCCACTACTAAGCATGGTAATACACTGGGCTTGATGCATACGTCACAGCGCATGATCTTAGCCAAACCAATCAGTCCATCTGGTGACTTCTCTAATTCTCTTTCCTCAGGCTATTTCACTTTTCACCTGGATTTACTTACACCTCAAGTCCTATTTGTCACTTCCAGCTTCAGGATCAGCCGATGCCTTCAGTTATAGTAGTAATACATTCTTTTAGGTAAAAGAGAAAGATTGACTTCTATCTTAAAGTTTGCTTGTTTGTTTGTTTTTTTAGGCAATTGGGGTTAAATGACTTTGCCTAGGGTCACGCAGTTAGTAAGTGTCAAATATTTGGTCTGAATTCAGATTTGAACTCAGGTCCTCCTGACTTCAGGGCTGGTGCTCTATCCACTGCACCACCTACCTGCCCCATCTTAAAGTTTTAAAAAGAATCTCTCCAACTTTCTCCTGTTGCAGGATTCTCTTTCTCACACTCCACCTCCTCAACAGTAGTCAACAATGCAAAGAAGTATCATCTGCCTTTGTTTTTCTCAGCAAAAAAGTCGTAACAGAGAGCACAATATATTGTCTTTATTTCTTTTTCCTCTCAAAAGTAGTAGATTGCACTGCAGGCTCTCAGCGGGTAACCAAACTGCTCAGCAACAAGTGATGGTACAGGGAAAAATTACATTCTCTCTTTAACACTGTTGTGAAACTTGTCCTTTCTCCTCTCTCATCTTTCTGGGTTTGGAGCCAGGGGAGCCTTGAGGCCACATGTGGCCAATGATTCCCCACCCCTGGTTTACACTCTGTGTCCTCCCTGAAAATGACCCCACCTTAGCTCACCATTAGAGACCAAATTTTCATCTTCTATCATCAAATTACAATTATTTCATAAATATAGAAGATCTCTGGTGTTCCACTTCCCCAGTTATTAACCTAGAACATCTTCAACTCTTCCTTCTATTATAAGCCAATCACTAAGGCATACTATGTTTTCCATTCACTACAATGTTCTTTAGTTTGTCACATTCAAATAATTAAAAAAAAACTCATGTTTCAGAACTCTGAGTCATTTAACTCCAGTAACTCTAAGCAGACCTATGCCCCAGAGAAGTGAGCTGCCAAGACAGACCCAGCTCAGTAAATACGTCTCTCAGAAACTGATTTATGACCCCAGACAAATGAATTGTCAAGGAAGAAACAATTCCACAATTGTCCCTCTCAAAAGCATACATGTCCAAGACTCTCCCTTAAAAGAGTCACTTCCCTACTTTCACAATCTTGTTTATCTAACTAGATCTAGAATAAGGCATACTAGTAGGGGATAGGACTATAAGAGATCCACACTGACAGCAGAAATGAGAGTCAACAGCAAAGGAGATAGAAAAACCCTGTATTGCAGTTATTATCAGTTGAATCCTTATGATTGTTGCAGGTAGAAAACAAAAATCACCTTTTGGTGAGGTTACTGTTTAGTTGTTTCAGTTGTGACTGACTCTTCATGACCATTTGGGGTTTTCTTGGTAAAGATACTGGAGTGGTTTGCTTTCTTCTCCAGCTCATTTTACAGATGAGGAAACTGAGACAAATAGGGTGAAGTGACTTGCCCAGAGGCACGCAGCTAGTAAGTGCCTGAAGTCATATTTGAACTCAAGTCTTCCTGACTCCAAGCCCAACACTCTGTCCACTTCACCACCTCGCTGCCCTTCTGGTGATGACTTCTTCAAATACAGTCCTCCAATGACAGACATACTAGTACAATGCTGGGCCCACATGTGAAAGTCCCTCCAGTTCAGTCGGCCTGACCATAGCTACAGTGCCAATGACACAGCCTTTAAAAATTCAAAGTCACAATATGGCATCATGGAAATAGGACTTTGTTAGAGACATAAAAAAAAAAGAAAGAAAACTCACTGAAGTACTGAGGACCATCACAACAACTGATAGAATGATGACCCTAAGCCATTAAAATAACGTTAAATTGTGTTTAATGAGGTAAGAAGTTGCATCCAGTCATCCACCAGAAAAATTAAAGCCTACCCCAGGCATCTTCTCTGCTGCTTTGCATGTACCCCCGCTTCTTCTATTCCAACACACACACACACACACACACACACACACACACACACAC
>NW_020954562.1:3176213-3191689 GCF_900497805.2 Vombatus ursinus
CCCCAATCAATTCAATCCTAAAATTGATACTCCTGAAAAGGACATAGCAATCAATTCTCTGTGGCTCTGATAATGGGCTCCAGGGTAATAAGGCACCTGCCCAGGTGGCCAGGACAACTCACCACACTGGAGCTGTGGACTTTGATATTTTCTTTCTGTCTCAAGAATTGTCCATAAAAGTCCCTCAACAAGCTTGGCCCTTGTGGGAACAAAGGCCTCCACCATTAAGCTGAGCTGATCCATACTCTACTGACCTAAGGCCACCCTAGGCACAGCATGTTGGCAGGACAGGTTGGTACACGGGGTTGCTTTGCTGATGCTCCATTTCTAAGCCTGTCCTTTATTTACATGTTTGTTTGTTTTTTTCTGCAACAGCTACTTAGCATCCACCATTATCAGCTTCAGGCTCAGATGAGGCCATTGGCTTAATGGTGTTATGTGTCCTAGAAAAAGTCAACAACCCTTATTCTAATATTGGCAAAAACCTCTCCAAATCTGCTCCTTTGGCAAGATTCATCTTCTCTCCTCCTCAGTCACAATAAGCAGAACACACAGAAGAATCTTCTGTCTTCTCTCTTCTCTTTTTCCTAATCATAATAATAGCTAGCATTTATATGTCATTTTAAGGTTTGCAAAGCACTTTCCAGATTTTATCTCGTTTAATCCTCAAAACACTATGAGGTAGGTATTATTAAGATTCTCATTTTGCAGATGAGGAAACTGAAGCTCAGAGAGGGTTAAATGACTTGCTAGAAAGTATATGAGGCAGGATTTGAACTCGGGTCTTCCCAACTCCAGATACAGAGTTCTAGCCAATGAACTACTTTGCTGCCTCCAAGTGACCAAAAAAAAAAAAAAATACAATATACTCTCTTCACTCCTCAGTAATAGGTGGCAAAAGAGAGAGTAAAGGATGTTCTCTATAGTCAGTCAGTTGCAAATCAGGAAACATTGTCTCAATATACCCAACAATTACTTTCTTCAGAACTAAGCAGAATTAAGCCCCAGACAAGTGAACTGTCATGGGTCACTACCTTAACTTATGAGTCACTTACACGTTTAAAGAATGTTATTGTTTAGTCACTTCAGTCCAACCCTTAATATGTTAAGTGTCCAAGTCTCCATGACCCTATTTAGGGTTTTCTTGGCAAAGATCATTGAGTGATTTCTCATTTCCTTCTAAAGCTCATTTTACAGATGAGGAAACTGAGGCAAACTGAGTGAAGTGACTTACCCAAGGTCACAAAACTAGAATCTAAAGCCAGATTTGAACTCAGGAAGATGAATCTTCCTGATTTCAGGCCTGGCACTCTGTCCATTATGCCACCTAGGTGCCCCATTTAATAAATATTGCCATCAAAAAATGGTTACAGCAGGAAAAAATGATAGTCTTAAAGGAATATGTTTCATTTATCTGAAAAAAAAAATGTACTGATGGGGAAAACTTGATTTCCCTCCAATGCCTAGCAAGTAAAATATTTAAGTGCTGACACCATTTCTGCTGGTTTCCACAGATAGGACATATGGCTCAGCCTTAAAAAGAAGGAATCCACATTTCCAACCTCCATTTCGAACTTGTCACTTTATTGTTAGTTCAGAAGAAAAACATGAACTTTGAAGAAGCAGGAGTATTATTGTGTGGTCTGCCCCCATCTCCAGTAATACTAAGCCTTAAACACTCCAAATTCTGTTCTTTCAGGAAAAAAATGTTGAAAGGAGCTGGCAAAGTAGACTGTACGTTACTTTATTCAAGTCTCAGACTATGTAAGATGGTGGAAACGTCAGTGAGGAAGACAGAAAATAGCATCCTTCTTTGTGTGCCAAATCATTTAGACAAAACCTCAAAGGGTTGCATGCAAGCTGGTGAAAGGGTCCTACTAGAGTCCAGGGGTGGGGAACCTGTGGCCTCAAGGCCACATGTGGCCCTCTAGGTCCTCAAGTGCAGCCCTTTTGACTGAATCCAAACTTCACAGAACAAATCCCCTTAATAGAAGTATTTGCTCTGTAAAACTTGTACTCGGTCAAAAGGCTGCATCCAAGGACCTAGAAGGTCACAGGTTCCCCACCCCTGTACAAGACTAATGTTAGGAGTAACAAGGCTCATGATGATCTAAGATTAATGAAGAATGTTAGAACAATATAAAAGATTGTTTTTCATTTGTATTTATTTGTGTATTACTATATGAGGAAAAATGACAGTATCATGGAATGAATAGGATGATTACTGAACGTACAGCTGTTCAGTTTCTTACTCTGTTTTTATTTTCGCTGCCAAGAAAAATTTTCTTTAGATTGGAAAGGACAGAATAAAAGAAAAAATGGTTTAAAAAAGTTGGGAGAGGGAAGGGAGGAAAGTCAATAGTAAAAGAACCCTGAGTTGCCCCAATTAGTTCAGTCACAAGGCCAAGGTGAATTCCACCTTCAGATCATGCAAGAACATGTAGATGTGCCTAGCTCAGTGACAGGCAAGTAATAAATGCTTAATAAGTGTATGTTAATTGATGTGATTGCTAAGCCAAGCTCAGAGATCTCTGAAAGATTATGGAAAATGTGAGAGGTACCGTGGAATTTGCAGAACAAATGTCTGGATTTTCAAAAATCTGGAGTCTGCAGACTATAGGCCAGTGAGTTGGATTTTCTTGCAAAATTCTGGAAGATATTATTAAAGTGATGGCTAGGGAACATCTAGAGAAGGTAGCAATGAACTTAAAGAACAAGTGTGGTTTCATTGAGAACATTTCTCTTTTTTGACAGGCTTCCTAGATTGATAGGTTAGTGAAATTCTGTATCTATAGTTTGCCCAAATTTTAGCAAAATATTTAATAAGATCTCTCATGATATTCTTCTGGAAAAGATGGAGAGGGGTAGGCTAGATGATAATATATAGTCATGAGGTTCAGAATAGTCAGACCCAAAGAGTAGTTATTGATGATTTGATGTCACATTGGAGGAAGGTCTTCAGCTAAGTGTCCTAGAAATGTGTGCCTGGCTATTTACCATTTTTACTAATGACTGGGATAAAGGTATTGATGCCTTGTCTATCAAATATACAAATGGCCTGATGTCGTGCAGACGTTGGATATAAGTTAGGATCCAAAATGATTTTTGACAGACTAGAACATTGGACTGAAGCTGCTAAAATGAAATTCAACAGGGATAACTGTAAACTTTTATACTTTGGTTTAAAAAAAATTCAGAAGTATTGAGACAACTTGGTTGTACAGTGGAAAGAGCATTTGAACTGGAGTAAAAAAGCCGTAAGTTCAAAGTCAGTCTGATCCAGAGCAAGCCATCCAACCTTTGTCTGCCTCAGTTTTCTCATCTGTAAAATAGGGATAATAACAGCACCTACTTCCCAGGTTGTTGTGAGGATCAAATGAGACAATATTAGTAAAGTGCTTTACAAACCTTAAAGCACTATACAAATTTTAGTTGTTATTATTGTTGTTATTTAGAACAGAGGTTCCCAAACTTATTTGGCCTACTGCCCCTTTTAAAAAAATATTACTCAGCACCCACCTGAAAATCTACTTTCTTTAATCCTTTAACAGCTTTTTTTTGAAATTTGAAATCTTAAAGTTAATAATTTATCATAAATTTGTGAGTTTTTTCCTGCATTGAAATTTTGATGACCTAATATTATGCCATATAACCAAATAGTATCATATTGTAAACAAGTCATTACATGCACATATTCCTGCTGATATGTGCTGGACTTCCTGACAATGAGCTATATGCTCACCTGCCAACACTTGCTTGTTAAAACCTGTCAGTGAACTTGACCACAATGATCAGTTATAACTTGCATTTGTGTGTTTATTTGGAGAATAATGTAAATCACTATGACTTCAACTCTGTTACACAACAGATGAAAATGTATAAAGTTTTTCAAACTTTTCTTATCTTTTCTTCCTTCCTTATTTTTATTCAATGTCTCCCAATTGTACCCAAGACTACTGCTGCCCCCCTGGAATGTTCCAGCATCCTCTAGGGGATGGTATCACCCACTTTGGGAACCTGTGATTTAGAAGATAGTGTTATGTGAAGGCTTTAATGAATTTTAAGCTCAGTAGCAATTAAGAATGTAGTGTGGAAGCCATTAAGAGAGTTATGGGGGTAGTCCCACTGTATGTTGTCTTCATCAGACAATGTCTAGAGTTCTGGACACACCAGATTTTAGGCAAGAAATTGTTAGGCTGGAGAAAGTCCAGAGGAATTCAATGAGTATGGGCCTCTGGATCATGTCATATGAAAACTAGATTAAAGGATCTGAAAACATTTAATCTAGAAATGAGAAGATTCAATGGATTCATAATAGTTGTCTTTAAGAATCTGAAGGCAATCATGTGCTCTACCTAGAAACAGAGCACAGAACTTTCTGCAAGAGGTAGAACGGACGTAGAAACAAATTTGGACCGGATGTAAGGAGAACAGTTATTAACAATCAGAACTATCCTAAGAAAGGATGGGCTACCTAGGGAGATAATGAATCCACCTTCAGGAGAGATGATTGATTCCTGCCTACCTCACTGTAAGGCAATTGTGGAAGGAAGGCCCTGGTGACAATCCCCATAGAGTCATCAAAGGAGATAAGTTATAAACGTATGAATACCCACCTAGTAAATGTCTCATACAAAAAGCTGGCCAATGTCATTAGTTTTTTCAGTAGATATAGTATTCCTATGGAAATAGTATAAACAATCAACAATCTTTCCTTAAGTACCTACATTCCAGGGACAAGATTACAAAGATAACAAAGAACTCATGCTCTGTTGAGAGAGATTGCATGTATTTATAAACATCCAAAAAGAAGATTCAAGGCAATTGCAATGGTTAAGGTGCCAGCAGCTGGTCAAATCAGGTTAAGAACACATTTAGGAAGGGACATTTAAGCTGACCTCTGAAGAAAAGTAAGGATTCTATGAAGGAGAGTAGGCAGTGCATTTCAAAGTGGGACAGCCAACACAAAGGCAAAGATAAGAGATGGAGTTTTTGTGCATAAGGTATCAGAGCAAGAGGGCCAGTTTGGATAAGAAATACTTGAGACCAAGTACTGTATAATAAGGCAGGAAAGGTAGGCTAGAGCCAGTCACTCATTTAACAACACATGTGTGCCAGGCACTCCTTAATGCTAGGAATAAGTAGACAAGCAAAATATGCTTCCTGACCTCAAGAAGCTCACATTTTAAAGAGGAATTTACATTTGGTGCTAGAGAAAATAAGGAATCACGAAAGTACCAGGCATAATTAGGTACTGAACACAGGCTACGACTGAGTTAAGGGGAGGGGGGGGAAGTTGGGCGGGTCATTGATATGCTATGAGAATATTACTTGGGCAGCTATATAAGGTTGGATTATAGAAGACACAGGCTTGAAGGGTATTGCAGTGGTCCACAGAAGTTGAGCATGTGAGTGGAGAGAAGGTGATAGAAAGAAGGAAGGAAAGGATAAAAGCATTCATTAATCACTGTGTACCAGGCACTGTGATGGATGTGAGAGAAGTTGGGAGCCTGGGGGGAAGGTGTAATTGACAAGATGCAGTAACTGAATGGATGTGGAATGAAAGAGGAGTTGAGGAAGACTTTGAGATTTGTAAGCCTGGGTAAGTAGAAAGACAGTGGGGTCCTCAAAAGGAAAAGGGAAGTTCCAAAATCAATCATTCAACAAGTATTTAATAAGCGCTTACTCTATGTTAAGCATTGAGCTAGGTGCACAAGGAAGGAAACAATCTATGCATGGGTGGGTTTGGAAGAAAAACTAATGAAACAATTAAGGTGCTTTGTCTGCTACTAAATAGAGTGGAAGGTAGATGCTCCAGGGTGTCTAGGGGTTGGGGGGTGTGGGGCAACTTCCAGATTGTGGTCACCATAGCTGACCCAAAAGTTTGTAAATGTGGATAACAATAGGAAACTCTGCTCCTGGGCAAACCTTTAGCTGGGCAGTGGGTATCAGAAACAGTGATGAAAGGACACAGCCGCAGTAAGAGGCTATCATTTTGGTTTTGTAGGGCTGTACAAGAGCTAGATTAGGGTGACCTCTGAGGTCCATCACGTACCTAAAGCTATGAATCAATGATCATAAGTCAATGCTAATATATTTGAGCTGTTTGCATGGTTCAGTCCAAAGAGTTCAAGTTCACATTCTAACCCTTCTATGATGTCGGTGAGGTCTTGGGAAAGTCATTTTTTACCTCTTTGGACCTCCTCAATTTACTCATGTGGAAAATAAGGGCATTTGACTAGGTAACCTCCAAAGCCCCTTCTAGCTTTAAATTTGTCGAGTTTTGCTCCAGTCATGTGTGTTTCTGATTCTACAGTATTTAACTAAGTCTTTGCTATTTTTTTTTTCTTGTTTTCTTCATGTCTAGCTCCCTTCAAGGCTCAGGTCACATGACATCACCTACAAGAAACCTTTCCCATTTCCTTCAGTTGCTAATGCCACCCCAAAATTATTTTATACCTAATTATCCATATACACGCTGTATCTAAACCCTTGGTAGAATGCAAGCTCTCTGAGGGCAGTCTCCATGTTCCTAGGGCATAGCACCATAATCTGACATATAAGTACTTAAACAAATGCTTATTGGATTGAACTGAATTGAATTCTTACTGACAGGCAAACAATACAAAGGCAGAATGAGCTGCAGCTGTCTAACTGATGCTGTCTTACTTCAGTACCCCATTGAAGTAACACAGCACATTGAGACGGACTCCAAATCTGGCAACAGAAAACCTTGTGGGTTTTGAGAGGCTTGAAGTGATTACTGTTCAACAGTGAGAGTTGAAATGACCTGCCTACCAACTAACCAATCCCATCACATTGAAAGAACAGCTAATTTAATTACCTCATTACAGGAATGCTTGGCTCACCTAATTGCTTATCCCATGGTCATTTTAGCTTAATTGCCCATGTTATGGTCAAGAATATCCAGCATAAAAATCCCAATAAATGACTTTCAGCAGCATGGAAATTCAGTGACGTTCCAAACATTACCATTTGAAGATATTAAATATAAGACTATGAACAGATCTGTCTTTCCATTTGGGCCATATACTAATTCATTTATAATTTTACTAAACAATTCAACACCGAACTCAGCAGTGCAGTTCACTTAGGCACTGTACTGAGCAGAAGGATACCTACCTCGTTCTTGCCCTCCAGCAGTTTACAAGCTAATAAAACAAAACAGATATTTAATTTCACCATGTTGCATCACCACCTCCTTCAAAAGTACTTCAGATTTATGGGAAGGTAGAGAGGAGATGGAGGAATGTCACTGTTTTAGTACCCTAGGTTCAGCTATCACCATTCTGTCTCTTACTGTCTTAGGCTCATAGATGAAAAGCTACAGGGGACCATTAAAGTTACTTAGCCCTACCCTTTATTTTATAGATGAGGGAACTATGTCTCAGAAAAGTTGAGTTACTTGTCCAAGATCATACAGGTAGTTAATGGAAGAAATGGAATTTAAATCCAAATCCTCTGACTCCAGATTCAGTGTTCTTTTCATTACAAAACCCTTCCTGAACTCTAAAGTCCCTTTTAGGTCTGAATCAATGATCCCATGTGATTAAACCAGAAAAAGTCTTCCTCTTAAACAGGACCAAAGGGCACCAGTGATTTCCTTCCTCTCCTCTGGGACAGTTCAAGTTGTTAGAATCCAGACCAAGAAATGAGTCATCCTAGAAAGGACATGGTGACCATATTTTCCAGACCCAAAACCAAGATGCATGCTTTCACAAAGTCCATCCCAATTTCATTTCCTTCATATTATACTTTTCTTTCTTGAATTCCAAACCATTTCAAAAAATCCAGGTCATAAGGTAGCAGCCATTAGAATTTCAATCCTAATGGTGGTTCTCAATCCAGGTGTGACTCACCAGGATTTGGTTCTTAGGCCATTTTTAGGAAAGCAGATCTGTTCTCATTCTTCCTAACATCATCATCAAGGTAGGTTTTTGGAGAAGTTAGGTTTAGAGATTAGTTTTGAACAGAGGGAAGTGAGTGACAAAAGGGATTGGGCAAGGCTCTTCCCATTGATCCAAGAAACTAACCAAAGAAAAATCCATCAACTTTAGAAAATCTATTTTTGTTTACCTTTTGAAGAAAGAATATCAAAACTAGTAGGACAAAAAAGGAAGAATTTTGCTTGTAAAAAATACATTTACATCAAAGGGCTTTTAAGGCTATTTCCCAAGTGATCTATGTGTTGTGAATAGAAATGTATTCAAACAGCCACATGTACACATTATTCGTACAAACATACATATCACACAGATCTGGTTTCCCAAAGCCAGCTGGAAACCCAAAGACAGGCAAACCGACTACCAGTTACCATTAGATTAGCAGATTACTGATGGACATGCTATCTTCTGAATCAACAGAGTCAGCAGGTTTCACAAAAATAGACAGATCTATTGCCTCTACAACCATTATTGCTAAGAATTCCATCTTCTTGACAATATGAGATCAAACCCTAACCCTTGCCCTAAAGTAGACAAGAGAACAGAATCCCAGAATCTCAGAGTGAGAAGGCAGCTCAGAAGCCATCTAGTGGAGCCCATCCCTGAATCAGGAGCTCTCAACAAATAAGCTGAGAAGTGGTCTTTATTTCAAGAGCATGAATCCACCATGTTGGAAGGCAGCCCATTCTATTAGAGACAGTTCTAATTGTTTGTACTTCTTTCCTTAGGTGCAGCCAAGATCTGCCTCTTTCCAACTTCTGCCCATAGTGTTCCTAGTTCTCCCCCGGGGTCCAAGTCTAATCCCTTTTCTACATGGCAGTCCATCATACATTTAAAAAAGCATCATGGTCCCCCTGTTTTCTCTTCTTTAGGCTAACCATTCCTACTTACGACAACTAATCCTCAATTGGCTTGATCTCAAAACCAATCCTGGTTATCCTCTGGTCACACTGCAGTTTATTAATTTCTTTCCAAAAAATATAGTGCCCAGAACTAAATACCATACTGCAGATAGGTTTTGACAAAGACATACTTTAGCAGAATTGTCATATCCCACCCACCCCAGTCTCCTTCTTCTGGTTGCTCTTTCTCTCAATATAATCTGAGATTGCATTAGTTTTCTCTTGGCTCACAATTTTCTAGGATCACTGCTGCTATAAGAAGAAACGATGGCACGGTTGATTAGAATACAACTTCTTCACCTCTTAAACATAGCAAAGTGAGATACAGATCTCACCCTCAGAGTCAGGAAGACCTGGGTTCAAGGCAATTGGTCAGGCAACATGCATTGATTAAACACTTACTATATGCCAGGTATTATACTAAGCACTGGAGATACAAAGAAGACAAAAAACACTGTCCCTTACCTCAAGGAGCTCACATTCCAAAGGGGGGAGAGCATGGTAGTAATAGTAATAATAATAACTAACATTTATATAAGCACTGCTTTTGTATATGGTCTCAGATCTTCAAGACAACTCTGTGAATTAGGTGCTATTAATAGCACCATTTTACACATGAAGAAACTGAGTCTAAGAGAGTTTAAGTGACTTGTCTACAGTCATAGAGCTATTAGGTGTCTGAGGCAGAATTTGCACTCAGATCCTCTTGACTCCAAGTCCAGCTTTCTTTAAACCACACTACCCGGTTTTCTCAAATAATTTATATACATGCAAGATAGAGAGTGTATACAGAAGGTAATCTCAGTCTCACTTCTAACACACACAGCTATGTGACTATGAGTCCTTCACTTAATTTTTCATTGCCCCAAGCAACTCTCCAGACTGAGTTACTGATACTGTTAGAGGGAGTTTCCAAATTGGGATTTCCTTTGCTGGGGTGTCATATACCAGCACAATGACCAGCGCTAATTAATCAATAAATATGTTAATGGATGAATAAATGATTAAGCAAATCCTCATTGTATGAAGAGAGTTGTGTTATACACTGGAAAAGAACTACTATTGGAGGGTGAGGTGTCTCATATCATATAATCAAGAATTCTGAAGAAAATGAACATCAGGCAATGATTATTTGAATACTTTAAGGTGTTAATTCACATCATCAGTCCACATGCTCTTTTACTATCAAAAAAGGGCTTCCCCACAACTCCATAACAGTCTTCATGAGTTGGGGTGACTCATTGCCTAGTGGCCAACCTTCTCATGATGCCTACTGGAGCTGTTCCTCAGGCACAAGGTTACTGTAGGGAATTGACCTCCAGGCCTGTCTACTTTTAGAGAAGCTTCCAGAGCTTATAGTCCAATAGCATTGTCTTAGAACACCCAGGGTCATCTCCATATCACAATGAAATCTCCAAGATTTTTAGAATAGGGTTCAGTAAATGCTATTTAAAAATGAGTTTATTTAATGTATAACTAGGGATTGTCTCCCCACCTTCTAAAGAGTTGCTAAGAGTCCTCAAGTGAAGAGCTGATTAAAAAGAAAAGGCATAGTATTATAGTGTGGGCCAATCTGGCACATGTGTGTGCACCCAACATAGTGCTTCTCTGTCCTTACTCATTCCATCTGCTGCTGCTTCTGATGTGTTATTACTGCAAAGTCTCAAGAGTCTTAAATACTCTCCCTGGTTATCTCTCTAATCTGCTGAAAACGTAATGGACTAATATTTTAAAAATTAAATCTACTCAAGAGGATAGAAAAAATAAGAGCTACAAAAAATACTAATTAGGCATCAACTTCATGACAAACCCCAAATTTGTTAAAATCCTAAAGGGAAGTCATAAAATACATCACCAAAAGAAGGAACCTTGAGGGTTCCCTACATCTTACTTTTTGTATCCTTGAACTTGATCTATAGCATTCTAGGTTTTGAAAGCCAGTTCCAATTTAGTGGTAAATAACTCCAAAAGATAGTAGGCTGCGCTCACCGAAATAGTTTTGAAATCAGTGTAGAAGGGAAGAAAAATTAAAATCCAAGTTTGTGCCACTTAGAATTGAAAAGTTTTCTAAAAGGAACTTTGTGATTCATAGATAACCATGAACACTAGTTATTAAGGCTGAGCTATGGTAAGAGAGGAAGCATAATACAATAGATGGAGGGTTGACCTTGGAGTTAGAAAGACCTGAGTTCAAGTTCTGCTTGTGATACATACTAGCTGTGTGACAATGGACAAGTCACTTGGCCCCTCTAGGTCTCAATTTTCTCATTTGTAATTACCTTATCTGTACCCCAACCAATTCTCTAAACCTTTAAGTTAGAGTTGCTAAGCTGCATCAGTGAAAGGAATTTCCATACTGATTTCCCTAACACAAGGAAATCACAGATCCAAATCCAAAGGAGGGGGAAGGGAATTATAAAATGAATATGGAAGATTTAAAGAAAGTTTGGGGAAGGTGGTTTGGTAAATGAAGTACTAAGTGCTTATGGACACAGTGAAATTCTAATCAACCATACTTAGTTCAGGTGAGAAAAATGTTAGTAGATACCAAGGAAAGTGTAATGGCCTTAGAGGGGACTGGATAGTGTTTGTGGCAAACCCTAAGCAAAGCCCCTTACCCTCTCTGAGCCTCAATTCCTTCATCTATAAAATAAAAGAGTTGTATTCAATGATTTCCAAAGCCTCTTTCAAGTCAGAATTCTACAAAACCTATGAGCTAAGCAAATAGAATGGATTTTCTGTTTATGGAAGCCTTCTAATAAAGAATTTGATGCATAGGAAATAAAGCTATTCATAACATGGGCAGGGGCCAGGCAACACGTGGGTAGACTTTGTGCCAGTTTTCCCACATGGCACCATCTGAACACTGCATTAAATTCAATATATGCCCTGTGATGTAAAAATCCGATTCACATAATCAATCTGGAACAGCTGGATTTTTTTTTAAAGAAAGTAACTGATTACCCTCCAAAATTTTCCACATAAAAACAAACTGATATAATAAAGTTGGCATTAGCATGCGATTACCTACTATGAGTTTCATGTTTAGTTTGATATGGTTTTTGGCTGTGATACAGGGTGGTTAGTCTGGGGCCCTTCCTCCAGAGGGAGGAAGAAGGCCATGTGTATAAAAGCAGCTAGAATGAATGTATTATAGAATCATAAATTCAGAGCTGAAAGGAACTTCAGTGAATATGTAATCCAAACATTTTATCTTACAGATGAGGTAACTGAGGCACAGGGAGCATAAAGGACTTGTTCAAGGTCATACTAGTAATAAGAAGTACTGAAAAGATTTAAATCTAGGTTCTTTGACTCCAGAGTTATTTTCACTATACCATGCTGTCTTCTTAATGACTAGTGAGGGCACGAATGTAGCTCCTTGATAAAGGAATTCTACCAGCCCCTATGATTATGCTTATCTGAACAACTCATGATTAATATATTAAAACATGCCTTCAGTCTACTTCCCTTAAAATGGTACTTTATTTTTAAGCTCCAATTCTTTTTGTCTACCTGTGTATGTATAAAACCACAAAATCCCTAAAACCTTTGGGCCATTATGAATCTGCCTATGCCTGAATGGAACCATTTTCCTGGGAGGAGTTATATGTGCTACTTCATCTTCCAAAGGCAAGTCAGCATTGGAACCCAAATGTGACAATGAAGTGAGGGTGCATGTCTTCCTGTATCCCTGAGCTGTGTAATTAGGCTAAGGTGAATGGGACTCCGCCTCTGTTCTTTCTGTTGTCATTGTTGTCATTGTTGCTGTTCCTTCTAATCATGGGATGATGGCTTGACTAGTGGGTGAGTTGGATGTAAGTGAGGCAGAGTTGCACAAAGTTGTCAGCCTCACTCTCTCTTCCAGAGTCGCTAAAGTCTAGTGACAGGACAAAAGTCAAGATGACTGGCCATGGTCCTGAATGCAGTGAATGACCTTGGCATCTTTGATGCCTGACCAAGCTCTAAGGGCTCCACGGTGCCTGCTTCAGCTGCCTTGGTGGCCACTGGGACAAACTGTTCTCGTCCACGTATTCTACCAGGGGCAGTCTTGACATGCTTGGGGTAGACACTTCCTATCTCACTGGCAAGGTTGAGGCCTGTTGGTTACCCTCAATAGGGTTTAGCCTGTCTGCAGGGACAATTTTACCAGGCTGTTGTTCCTGTACACGTTACAACTTCTTGGAACCACATGGCAGGTGTGATAGGTGGACGCCAAAGGTGGATCAGCAACCCTGAAAAGGGCTCAGCAAGCTCTCACCCCAGAGGTGCTGGTCCTCCTTGAACACCCCATGCATCCTAGACATATATGCACAGTATACAAAGGCAGGTTGACTTTGTGACAAAAACAATGAACAAAGTCATGAGAACTGGGTTCAAGTTCTTACCAAGCAGGATCATTGAATTAGAGCTGGAAAGGATCTTACAGGCCATCTTGTCCAACTCCAAGATTTGTACCCATGCCCTCTCTCTCCAAATCCAGTACATCATCTATTGTACCACCCCACCTCTCAATTCTGTGACTTACCATCTTTGAACCTCCTTTTCCTCCTCTGTAAAACAGGAAGTAGAGGAGCTGTTCTGCATACTTCACAAAGTTATTGTGAGGTTGATATGGGACATCATATGTGAAAGGGCTTCCTAATACATGAAGTACTATCTACACACAATCTGCTGTGATCAGAATTACCCTTGTGTATCTGCCCTCTAAAATGAAAGTAAACTGATCAATACAGCTGAGAAAACTGTGGGTCTCCCCAATCTTCTCTGCCCACCCCTATTGGAAATAGCAGGGTTATTATGCCTGAGCCATTTAAGATCAGTGTTTGTTTGAAATCAAAGAATGATTATAGAGTTATAAGGAATCTCAGGAATCATCTAATGCAACCCCTTCATTTTTCAAATGAGGAAACTAAGGCCCAGGAAACTAGAGAGACTTACCTAACTAGAGTCAGATATGAGATTTGAATTCATCGTACTAGATTGATTCCGT
Source organism: Vombatus ursinus (assembly GCF_900497805.2). Lineage (NCBI taxonomy): Eukaryota > Metazoa > Chordata > Mammalia > Diprotodontia > Vombatidae > Vombatus > Vombatus ursinus. The sequence goes on from NW_020954562.1 coordinate 3,190,073, forward strand.
CATCATATGCTGATTCAAAGTTACTTCATAATATACATGTCTTTTCCAAAACAGACTCTTTGAAAGAAATGAGAATCCTGCATACTGGAATATACTGTATACCTCCCACTCTATGTTGCCAGATGCTCAAATGCCACAAATAGTCCAAAATTCTAGGTCAGAATGGCCTCAGGAATCCCAAATATAATTACTTTTAGAAAGACTCCTGGTTGGGCTTCTTAGGAAGCAAAATTGTTAGCAATTTTGGCTTAATCATCTTAGTGAGAAAGACAATAGCTGGCATTTAATGCTTGAACATCTGCCCTGATTTTCTTTCCAATTTTAAAAGTGAAAGAGACAATTCTGTACATGTTTCCAGAAGGAAAATCCCCCAGCTTTATGCCGGAAGGTTCCTAAGAAATCAACGAAGTGGCCAAGATGAACCGTGTGAGCAGGTGAGAAGACACAGGACCTTCATTCCCCTTGAGAGACTGTAGTAAAAAGATTTTTCATTCTTGAAGGGACCACGGAGGTCATCTAGTCCAACCCATTCATTTTGGAGTTTGAGGAAACAGAGGCTCAGAGAGAAAGTAGCAGAGCACCTGGCCCAGGTATTCTGACTACTGGTCCAGAACATTTTTCATCAGGTCACACTGCCTCCTCCTTCAAATCTGTGCCATATGGTCTGTGAAAAAGGTATCGATTGGAAAATAGAACTAAAAATATATTGGAGTCTCAAGATGAGAAGACAAGCAAATGTCTTCCCATTTTTACTTTTGAGACACTCACATACATATACACAAATACACACACATACATATACACAAAGAATTATGATAATAGATCTGACTGGTCATAGATGTAATTGCTAGAGAAGTGAAGTTTGTCCTTAGCGTTGTCTTTATGTCTCCCTCCTGTTGCGCTTCCATTTACTTCAAGGTCAACAGTACCCTTTTATCGAAGAGAGTTATAACAAATTTGGGCAAACAAGGTTTTGCCTTAGGTGGCCAACATCTCATGGAGCAGAGATTGTGGGTTGGGGATGCTTGAGCCTTAAGAGGCCATGTTTCCTCCCTCACTGAAAATCAGCCCAGCACTTTGTCTCAAGAGAGACTTTGGGCAAATCACCTAACCTCCATGGACCTCAATTTCTTCTTCTATAAATTGAGAACATTGGAATAAATAAACTCCAACATCTGTTCCTGCCCAAGGTAACAGGACAGAGCTGGTATAGTGCTACACTTAGAGGCTCAATATATCAGGACTCAAGGCCAACCTCTGACAAGTACTTGACATGGAACCATCAGCTAATCACGCAACCCCTCATAGACCAAGACTTCTTATCTGTAAAAAAGGCTAATAACAAGGGCAATGACAGGCAGCAGAGTTATGCGGACAGAAAACCAAACTTAGAAAGAAGACCTTGCTCTATTCAAGTCTTGCCTCTAGTACAGTTGTAGGATCAGAAGCAAACCACTCAAGGTCTCAGTACTGCAAGCAACTAGCTAATTCTATACATTAGAGATGAATGGTGGAGTGTAGAAATTCTCTCCACCAATACTGTCCCAGGTTTAGATAGATGATAGATGATAGATAGATAGATAGATAGATGGACAGATAGATGATAAATAGATAGAT
>NW_020954562.1:3191699-3412887 GCF_900497805.2 Vombatus ursinus
AGACATTATTACTGAAATAGAGATGGGAAGATATAGCTATAGAAATATAGAGATGACTAGACAGAGTGATAGATATAAGTATATATATATATATATAGAGAGAGAGAGAGAGAGAGAAAGGCAGAGACACAGAGAGACAGAGAGAGAGATGAAGGGTAGTTATAGTTAGAGAGATAGCTACAGAGAAAGACAGCTAGTGAGATAAAGAGATAGATACAGCTAGAGAGAGACAGAGAAAACTAGAAAGAATGTGATAGATAAAATGGATAGATGATAGACAAATTTCGCAGTTATTTCACAGGGCTGTTTTATCAAATGAGATGATGCATGCAAAGCTTTTTACACACCTTAATGAATTTCACAGCTCTTTCTCTCAAGGTCAAGACTAGAGAGCAGATGCAGGCTGTGGATGTTGAATGCTGCATATATTGACAAAACGCTCATGGTATGTTGGTTGCTTTCACTTATCTCTTTTACTTTGTACAGTAGAGGGTTCCACAGGAAGGAATAGAGTATACTAGGAAATGATGGTAATTATAAAAAGAAAATGGATCAATGAAACTTTTTTGTGAGAAAAATAAAAAGAGAGTCTCAAGTTCCACTTAGTCACTTGTCCGATAACCTATGCACAGGAAAAATGACTGTGAGCTAAAACCCACTACCCAAGAAAAGAAAAATAGCTCTCTGTGGGAGGTGAGTCAATGAATCATCATTGATTAGTGGCAAAAGGTTAGTTGAGACTAATTCTAGCCACCTCCTCCTCTTTCTTGGATATTTTGGGATCATTTTTCTCTACTATTCAGATAGTATCAAAAGAAATAATAACTGAGATCCATACCTAACCCTGGATGACTAATGCCTCAGTGATTTTTCATTTGAATGACTCCTTAAAACACTCAAAATTCCCCTTTATCTGAACTGGATAATCTCCTACGAGATCAGATTAAATTCTCGGAGGTAGATGTCACCCAGCTTCAAAAGCCACCCCAATGCTACGCAAAGCCTTTTTATGTGTGGGTATTTTTCCATTTGTAGGAGCTCAGTGAGTATCATGGAAAAGTGTCACTTAAGAGCCCGTAGGAATTCATTTTAAAAATCCTGAGAGGCAACAAAATGCCTTGTTAACCTGTAAGACCACTTTGCATTTGCCTGGAAAATAATGAAAAAGATGACTACAGAGAGCTCTGTGATTAGGGGTGAGAGTTTCCTCCACCTCACAGACCTTTATGACTTAATAGATCAAGTCACACAGGGCTCACTGGAGCACAGAGGTAAAGTGTATTGGCTAAGTTCACACAGCTAGCAAGTGTCAAAGATGCAATTTTAACTCAACTTTCTGACATTAAGCTCAGCACTCCATCATCCATTTTACTTCATGTATTCTGTGTTCCAGATAAATGTTTCTTGACATTCCTTAACCATAACATTCCCTACCTCTCCCTCCCTGATTTTGCACATAGGTCCCTCAAACTGAGAATGCTCTCCCTTGTCACCCCTATCTTTTGATACTCCTTCAAGGCTTAACTTAGTAGCCAACACCTATAAGATACCTTTCCTGAATCCCCTCAGTTGTTAGTGCTTTCCTCACTTGGAAAATTATTTTGTCTATTTTTCATTTACTTATCTGGGTAATGTTGACCCACACCCCAGGAGACCTAAACTACTTGAAGGTAGGGACTGTTTTCTTTCAGTTTTTATCCTTTCATCACTAATGCCTCCCATAGTACCTTGCATATTGTAGGTATTGTTTCTGAGAAGACAGAAATGATCTAGTATTCTGTGAAGATAGAGATGACCTCTTATCTAACACTGAGCATTAAAGTTGTCTGGAAACCCAAGTTTTAAAAGTGCAATCCTAGCATGAAAATTAGGGATCCTACCAGATTGGGAAATTGGATTTGGAGGTGCCAATATTAATGAAAATGAGAGAAACCTCCATATTTCAAGAGTAGATAAATAATTGTAAAAGATCAGATCAAAACACAGGTGTTTAAATATATAGTCTGACATATTTTACATCCTAAGAATGTCTACCTAAATGGGTCCTTCTATCATTGCTTTGTAGAAATTGTAAGTTAAAAGTGAAATATGTGGCAAAATCCTGGCAAATCAGAATAAAAGCAAAAAAAAAAAAAAGGATAGGATCAATATTTATCAAATGCCCTCTGTGTGCATAGCACTGTGCTAAATGCTGGAAAAGGTATAATGTTTATATGATATAATATCTATCTTCATGAAGCTTACACTTAGACAAGGAGATACGATCTCACACAAAGGCAATGCGTATGTTGGAAAGAGACTGTGGAATCAAATGACCTAGGTTCAAATCATGTTCAAATCATGCTTACTACCTGTGTGACTTTGGGAAGGTCACTTAACCATGCTGAGTCTTGGTTTCCTAATCTTTACAATGAAGGGGTTGGACTAGACAGTCTCTAAGTCAGTCACTAAGACAGGCACTAAGACAGTCATTTCCAACCAATCTATGACGCTATGATCATATATTGTGAGAGAGCTGCAAGATTCCTTGCAATTTGTAGGCCATCAAACAGATTTTATCCTATGGATCTTGAATAAGTATCCCAGATATACTGTCTGGACCCATGACACAATAAGGCAAAAGGTTTAGATATGCATAAAAATGAGGATAAGGACTAGACCTGTAATGTCATTTGGTATAAGGAATTCTAACATGAAGATACTTCCTTTACCAATGCAGGTCAATACCTTCTAAGCAATTTATGGTCTTAGAGAATTGAGTAGAGAACTGACAGTTTAAATGATTTACCCAAGATCATATAGCAGGCTTGTACACAGGTCATTCTGCTATCAAAATCAGTTCTTTTTTCTACCATGACATGCTACCCCTCACTCAAAAAGAGAAAGAAAAAAAAAAAGATCATGGATGAGCTCCCACAAAATGATCTAAGCATCTTTGGATACAAAATACAAACTATTCATATTAGCTTTCATACTCGTAATGGAAATATAACAGGAATTAGTATTTAAGCATTCATCATGTAAAAGATATCTCAGAGAAACTGGTTTGACTTGTAAAGATACTAGAAACTCGACGGTCAAATTACAGGCTGAAATAAAAGAAGGAAAAAATGCTAATTTGTTGTTGTCGTTGTTTCTTTGGCTCCTTGCAAAACCAGGGCATCCAAGAAAGAGTCTCAAGTGAATAATCTTTTCAGTGGGTTCCCGCAAATTCATGGAGCACTGAAGTATATCTAAACCACGCCCCCCCCCCCAGGATAACACTTCCTCTGGGCTAATCTCTCAACTTCTACTTGCCCTTATGGGTTGGGTCCCAGGCTACCTCTAAGTTCAAAGGCATACCTCTTTAGGACCCCCATTCTAAAATTATAGCTCATCAACTTCTTAACCCTACAGCAAGAACTACAATGCACAAAGAGGTATAATCCAAGTACCTTGTGAGGTCTGAGTAGGATCTGGGAAATCTTCATAAAGGGAGTAACTTCTGCAGTAGACTTTAAAGGATGGGAAAGAACTCAGAAAGGCAAAAGGGAAAGGGAAAGGGAGACAATTCTAAACATTAGGAATAGGGTGAACAAAAGCATGGAGGTAGGAGTCTGTCTTCACTGTTTAGGGTTATAGAGAGTAGTCTAATTGGACTGAGGCAGAGAATATAAAAAGGAGTACAATATGAAACAAGGAAAAGAAATTAGGGTGGAACCCGATTGTAGAAAACTTTGAATGTTACAAAAAGTCATTGGAATTTTACTTAATTGAAAGTAAAAAATAAAAATAAAAAAGTCACTGAATTCAATGGTCAGATATGGTACAGTAGAAAGAATGTAGGAACTCGATTTTAATGAATTTGAATTGCAACTCTACTAGCTATCTATGTGATCTTGGTCAAGATACATCACCTCTCCAGGCCTCAACTTCCTCATTTGTAGGATGATGGGGTTAGACACCTTCCCATCCACCCACCCAACCCAAAGATCCCTCTATCTCTACATCTATGGTGTGAGGCTTAATGATTATTAAGGCCAAAGTCAGGTGCCACCTCCTTCATGAAGTCTTACTTGGTCCTCCCCAATTAGATGAAGGATGAGGATGGAGGAGAGACAAAGTTGAAGCAGAAAACTTTATTAGGAGGTTATTGCAGTACTTCAGGTAGATAATAAGAGCCTGGACAAACATAGGGGCAGGGGAGAAAAAAGTAGGGGCCAGTTATCTTCAAAGGCAGACTCAATTAAAAAATAAATAGAAGCAATCAACTACAAAGCCTCATGCAGATGGCTGGTTGTCAGAGTTTATTAAAAACAAAGAATTCTCAAATTTTTTGGTCTTAGGAACCCTTTAATGCTCTTAAAAATTGTTTAGAGCTTCCCCAAAAGCTTTTGTTTATGTGAGTTTTAGCAACCGGTATTTATTGTATTAGAAATTAAACATCTTGATATTATTATGAAAAACTTTTGACATTGCTGATCTCCCCGAAGATTCTTAGGGACCCCCCAGCAGTCTCTGGATTATACTATTGGTTTAAACGATACATGCCTTTGTCTAAAGGGAAAAAGAAACTATTTAAAGAGTACTTAAAACATGCAAAAATGTAAATACAATTTTAATAAATTCATCCTGAAGTGCTACAAGGCCCCAGTAATCTCATTATTATGCATTACATGCCCTGGGCATCCTTGACCTTTGCTAAGTTAATGCAAACCATTTGTCAATTGGATTTTAAATGTCTCTTTTAAAAAAAAAGAAATCTTGTTTTTGCCTTGCATCAGGTTACTTCATCATCAAGCAGTCTTAAAAAACCTAAAATCCTCGCTAGCATAAAGAGGGCTAGCTATGGGAACAGTGTTTCAAGTTTTTAAGAAGTATTGAGGTCTCGTTTTGGAATCAGGAAAACCTGGGTTTGAATCCTACTTTTGAATGATATTATACATGTATAAGCTGTGTGACCACAAGGTAAATTATTTAGCCTTTCCGTGTGCCCGGTCAACTCTCTTGGATTGTGAATTGCAGAAAGAAGGTGCTGATCCACAGTTGTGGAAGAAATATCCACACTGAGAGCTTTCTACACTAATGATTCACAAATCTGACTCAGAAATAATTAAACTCCTTTTCTCTCTAGAGCAGGAATTCTCAATTTGGAGTCCATGAACACGTGTGTATGTGTGTGTAAGTGTGTATATGTATACACCTCTCTGAGTCTTATTTTCCTCATACATATACATACATAATTAAATAATTTTGTTATTAATATAACTAGTATAATGTGTTCCCTTTGTAATGCTCTGCATTTCCTTTTATGCGTTTAAAAGTAAGTAGGGGTCTACAGGCTTCACTAGACTGCTAAAGGGGTCCATGGCACACAAAGGTTAAGAACTCCTGGTCCTAGAGGTTGCCTATTGGGTATTCTATTCTGTCAGTCAGATTTGAAACAGCAATTAGGAAAATTAGCATCAGTTTTACAAATTCTTAAGCATGATGGAAGAAGTGGTGGGGGGGGCCTGGAATCTCACTATGTTAGTACTCAGGGTTTTTTTACATCACTAGTATGTGTGAATTTGTGTGAGTGTGTATGTATTTGTGTGTATGAGTGCACATTGGGGCATGCATGACTGTTTTAAGTTAAGATTGTGCTATCGAGTTCATGAGTTTATGGAATTTACATATAGAAGGAATCACAGAGATCACCTAGTTCAGCTCTCTCATTTTATGTATAAGAATACCACGACAAATATAGGCTAAATGACTCTTCCAGTGTTATATGAATAACAAAGCTGGGATGTGAACCCTGGTCTACCATCCAAATGCAGTGTTATTTCTACTATGTTATGCTTTTTGCTGTTGTCTAATCACTTCAGTCATGCCTGACTCTTTGTGACCCATTTTGGGGGGCTTTCCTGGCTGAGATACTGGAGTGGTTTGCCATTTCCTTCTGCAGCACATTTAACACATGAGGAAACTGAGGCAAACAGGGTTAAGTGACTTGGCCAGGGTCACACAGCCAGTGTCTGAGGCCAGATTTGAACTTGCTTCCTCCTAATTTCAGGCCCAGTATTCTATCTACTGTACCACCTAGCTACCCATCTGCCACGCTAGACCCCACCTTTGTCCTTGTCACCTCATAACTCTGATTACTTCTGGTATCTGTGGCCTCTAAGCCACAGCAAGGTTAAAACTGTGGCTACTTAGGTAATAAACTACATGAGTTTAATTCTAATTTTGTCCTTGTCCTTAAATAGATCTTACCAAGTAATAAGAGCAGCTGCAAGTCTCTTGTGCTATTTGCCATCTACTCTATAAACTGCTCACATATCTTCCCGTGGTAAAGGCCCAAGGGAACTCATTTCAGTTTGTGCTGAAAAATAGCTATGTATGCCACAATAAGCTAACTTCTCTGGCACCTGCCTTTCAGGACCCACAGTACTGAACCCTTTCCAAGGATGGAGGGGAGAAAAGGGCTCCCTCTCCTGCCTTCCTAAATCTCACTGGCATATCTGGACTTCAACATGGAAGTCCTTGGTTTGTGATGGCGAATGAAAGAGCCTCTACAAGGACGTGCAGGGCAGAGGGCTTGCAGTACTGATTCCTGGCTTGTCTTTACTCCTCCAATATTGCCAATTTTCCTTTTTCCTTTCCACAGAAGACACTGCATTGCCATGTGAATGGAAACCATCTAGACCAACTCCCTCATTTTACAAAGAAGAGACTGAGTCCCAAGGAGTTTGAGTGCCTTGCCCAAGGATCACACAGGTTTTCAGTGGCAGAGAAAAAATTTGAAACTGGGACTTCAGACCCTAATGGTAGCCTGTCTTTCCCAGGCTGGAAATGTAGCCGATTCCATGGGATGGCCTGCTGCTGATAGACCCAAAAGCTTTGACCTGCTCCACTTATGACCTAGGCTATCCCACACCTCCTTAGGCAGCCTGGTTCAGAAAGACCTTAGCTTAGAAAGATCAAAGTCTCCCACTGTTTACTGGGCCATCTCCAGTCGTCCTGATCCATATCTGGCCACTGCACCCAGATGGCTATGGAGGAGAAAGTGAAGCTGGCGACTTTACACGGCCCTCTCTCACACAAAGCCAATATAATTTCAAGACATGTCATCATCTTCCTGATGTCATGGTCCTTTTCAAGAACAAAGGACAAACCACAATGGCAACCACACAAGGTAACCTGGTAGCCACCTCTTCCAGGGTACTTACTTTATTGGTGTCAGACTTACCACAGATATCCAATCAGCTTTGACTCTGCTGCAGTTCAGATCTGGTTAGGTCAAGTAATCCAGCAGCCTGAGCCCTCCCAGTAACAAGAACCATAGGTATGCACCATGTGTCTATCCCAAAGCCAATTGTCTCCATTATCTAGGTTCATTGCCAATTTCTGCCCCAGAAATAACAAGGTCAAACAGCCCAACTTGGCTGATATATAAGGGAGATGAAGGGAAGGAATAAGAAATATGTCTGGGAAGGCTGATTGGGGCTAGACTGCAAGGATCTTGAATTCTCTGTTAAGCAATCTGGATTTTATTCTGTAGGAAATGAGGGGTCATGGAACATTTCTGAGGATGGGAATGCTACGGTCAGAGCTTGAATAACAAAGGTTAACCTTATAATAACTGTGAAGAATGGTCTAGTACGGTAAGAAATGAGAGGTAGGGATAGCACTTAGCAGGTTAGTGTAACAGTCCTGAGCCGAATTCAAGAGAATCCAAATCACAACAGCAGAGGAAGAAATGAGGAGGAGCAGTACAAGAGACCCTGCATTGAGCAGAGGAGAGGTACCTAGAGGGGGAGAAGGAGAAAGATGAAAAAATGGCACCAAGTGTCCCAACCCAGATAAGAATGCTGGAAGGAAAGAGTTTAATGAAATGGCCAGTACAATGAGAACTAAGACAAGGCTGTTGGATTTGGTGATTAGAAGGTCATTGGTGACATCAAGAGAGCAATTTTAATAGAAAGATGAGAAGCAAAGAAAGTTTATAAGGGGTTCAAAGAGAATGGAAGATGCTGGATGGATAGTAAGAGCCCAGCACTTATTTGCTTGACTGAAAAATAGTAAAGCTATGGTCTTCCCTGGAGACAAGCTATTTCTTCCTAGAAATAACTTAATTAGTATTGAAGATACATGGATTGTTTAGGTTCATCAGAGCTTATTAATTGTGGTTGTTTGTTGGTGAATGACTCTGAGAGCTACATGGCTAAGTGGAGGTCAGTTTAAAGAAAAAAAAAACATTGATCAAAGAATTTATAGTTGAAATAGAATTTAGATACTGAATGTCCTAACCCCTTATTTTGTTAACACCATCATTTAAAATTTCTGTAAAAATTTAGCAATGGATTTATAGAAATTTTATGATCTGATGAATAATGATTAGATATGTATGTGAATGTATATGAATAATTGATATAGCATTTTAAAGTTTGCAAAGTTTTTTGCAAACATTTTCTCACTTGAGTTTCTTAACAATTTTGCAGGATCGTTTCAGAAAATCCTGGGGAAAACTCCCTCTTTCACTGGGTGACCCCATCAGTTTATACATGTTTAGTCCTCATCTCTATGTGGAAATCTATACATCTAGAACTGGTCTCTTTCCTGAGCTCCAGTCCCACATCTACAACTGCCAATTAGACATTTCAAACTGAATTGCTGCAGACATCACAAACTCAACATGTCCCAAACAGAACTCATTTTCTTTTTCCCCAAATCCTCTCCTCTTACTAACTTCCCAATTTTTGTCAAGAGCACCACTAGGAAATTAATAGCAATTTGTAATTGCTATTAATTATACTCATTTTACAGATGAGGAAACTGAGGCTGAGAGAAGTTAATTGACTATGTGGCTAACAAGTATCTGAGGTGGGATTCTAACACAATTTTTCCTGATTTCAGGCAGAAATCCATCCATTTTACCACACTTCATTTCATGTGAATTCATGTATCCTGTGTAAAATATAAATAAGAGACCAAATCAAACCATAAAGAACTCTGCCTTAGTGTCCCACAGAATACTTCTCTAAACTGATGAAAATATATGACATACTTCTATCATGTTGTTAAATATATGACTAAAGCAAGTCATATCCCCAAATTATGTCCCCAAGTCCTCTAACTCTGTCTCTGCATAAACACTAACACTGACCACAACATATCTTTTGTCTCTTAAAACATTATTTTCAAGATGATTCCACAAGTTACAGCATGCCTTTGCCACCCTCTGTGAATACCAGTTGGTGTTGATGGTTTATGGAAGACCTTTCGGTCTTAATGCCTTTCTTTTCCCATCTCTGCCCACATGCACATGCAAGCACAAACATACACCTTTGGGGAAAACTATGTTTCTTGAAGAGACGATTGCTTTATCAACCTGTATGGCCCACTGATTGTGTTGCATCCTGTTAACAACACCCTATGCACTAGCTGAAATAAGGATATAATTATACTTCAAAGAGGAACAAAGAAATCTCCAATGTAATCAGCACCCTGCTAAGGTTAAGTACACACTAAACTACTAGAAGTATGATAAGTAATCAGCTTTAACAGAAAAATGCTTCACATCTTACCCAGGAAATAGGAAAATATTTCTGATTTGGTAAAAAAAAGAACATGAATTATAAATAAAATTTTCTGCCACTGGGATCAGTAATGATGTGTCCTCATATATTAGCCACTCAAAAAGAAGTAACTGGGTGACCAGAGACAGGTCCTATCACCTCTCTGAGCCTTACTTTCTTCATCTACAGATGATGGGTGAAGGCAGGTGATGACCCCAAGATTGCTTTATACTCTATGATCCTAGGATCCTATGAACTTATTTGTAAAATTAACACCCATAACCTTCATGCCCTGTTTGTAACAAAGATAGACGGATGCTGGTTAAAAGATGAAATGTAAAACAAATAAAATAAAGGCTTCTTTCCTGGCTTTGAAATATAGAGAAATCAAGCTGTACCAGTTCTCAAACTGTATTAGAAAGCAATAATCATTAAAAAGCAATCTGGTACTAAGAAATAGAGTGTTAGATCAGTGGGATGGATCAGGTACACAATAAAAATGACCATGGGGCAGCTTGTTGGCTCAGTGGATAGAGTACTTAGCCTAGAGTCAGTAAGATTCATCTTCCTGAATTCAAATCTGGCCTTAGACTCTAGCTATGTGACCCTAGACAAGTCACTTAGTCCTATTTGCCTCAGTTCCTCATCTATGAAATGAGCTAGAGATGGAAATGGCATATCTTTGCCAAGACAACCCCAAATGCTATCTATAGTCATATGAAAAATGTACTAAATCATTATTGGTTAGGGAGATACAAATTAAAACAACTCTGAGATAATCACCTCACACCTATCAAACTGGTTAACATGACAGAAAAAATAAAATGATAAACGTCAGAGGGTCATGGGAAAATTGGGACACTAATGCATTGTTGGTAGAGTTGTGATCCAATCATTCTGGAAAACAATTTGGAACTATGCCCAAAGGGCAATCAAACTGCGTATGCTCCTTGACCCAGCAATACCACTATTAGGCCTATATTACAAGGAGATTTTTTAAAAAGGGAAAGAACCCATTTGGACAAAAGCATTTATAGCAGCTCTTTTTGTGGTGGCAAAGAATTAGAAGTTGAGTGGATGCCCTTCAGTTGGGGAATGGATGAAAAAGCTTGGTATATGATTGTGATGGAATATTATTGTACTATAAGAAATGACGAGAAGGATGGTTTCAGAAATCCTGGGGAAAACTCCCTCTTTTGCTTGGTGACCCCATCAGTTTAACCATATTTAGTCATCATCTCTATGTGGAAATCTATAGATCCAGAACTGGTCTCTTTCCTGAGCTCTAACCCCACATCTAAAACTGCCAATTAGACATTTCAAACTGAATTTCTACAGACATTACAAATTCAACATGTCCCAAACAGAACTCAATTTCTTTTCCTCAAAATCCTCCCATCTTCCCAATTTTTGTCAAAGATCTCAAGTTCTAAATCTTGACGTCCTCTTCACCACTTCAATCTCACTCACCCTGTATGGCATTTCTATCTACCCCTCTTCTCATTATTCATATGGTCACCACCATAGTTCAGGATTTTATCACCTCTACCTTGGATTATTGCAACTGCCTCCTAATTTGCTTCTTGCCCCAAGTGTCTGTACACTCCAATACATTTTTCACACTGTTACAAAAGTTATTTTCCTGAAGCACAGGTCTGAACAAGTCACTCCTTTGTCTATAAACTCCACTTTCTCCATCCAGGATCTTTGAGGATCCAAATATAAACTCCTCTGTTTGCCTTTAAAAGTCAGTCACAATCTAACCCTGACTTTCTTTTCCAGATTCATTTATTATTCCCATTTCCCCACTCTACAGTCTAGTTTAACCAACTTTCTTTCTGTTCCTCATTCATGGAACTCCATTTCCTGTCCATTGTTTCCAAACTTCCCAGCCTGACCATTTCAAGTCAACTCAACAAGCATTTACTAAATACCTACTATATTCAAGGCACTGTGTTAAACTCTGTGGTATATGTTCTTAAGTGGCTTATCCTCTACTGGGGAAGCCAATGTTTATTCAGGTAAGTTTAAAAAAACATATGGAAAACAATGTAATTTCTGGGAGTGTGTCAGAAATGTGGGAGTGAACACTAACATTTAGGAGACCAAGAAAGCTACTGGAGAAGGGGGGTAGGGAGCTGAACCTTTATAAGATGTGAATTACATAAGACAAATATGAAGTGCCATAGGAGTAAGAGAAGGAAGAAAGAGTGATAAATTCCCAAAATAGCAACTGCCAATGCTTCAGTTATCTACTTTGTATGCCTCATATTGTGACCAATACCCTGCTGCTGGAAAATGCAAGGACAGCCTGCCAGTGACCAAAATAAGACAAGTGGATCCTTGATCTTACTAATGTACATCTTCTCCCCAGTGATGCAGATTGTAGCCCATCACCACTTGTCCATTCTTTGTGACTTGTTTTCATTTTCTCTCATAAATCTGACACCACAAGTCCACCCAACATGCTGGAGGCCTTGCTCACTTTGCAAGTACACCATCTGTCTAGAAGTTATTCCTGACTCTCACCATGTGACAGGGCCATCTTTTTCATTCATACTTTTCTTCCGTTCCATCCTTTACTCTGATTCACCTTTAGAGTTCTTCGTAAGCAATGGTTTGCAGCAGCCTTCTCACACATACTGAGCACCTCTCCATTGCCTTCTGAGTGACATTCAGTTTTAATTCTTCAGAGATGATTGTGTCCCATATACTAGCATTTCATGGCCATATACTAGCATTGCAACATTAGTATAAGAAAAAGTGAAACTTTCTTTAGGGAGAAGCTTGCCCAGAGTCAGGGATAAGCCCAGGAAAGATCTGCTTTGGCTCTTCAGTTCCTATTATACAATTCTTCCTCTTCCACCGTGTTCCTATTCCTTCTCTAACAGCAACCAAAGGAGAACAAGTAGATGATGATGCCTCCACACTCTCTAATCCCCACATTTCCTCTGAATTCATCACTGATATCAAGTACAGGATCCAGGATATCCCTACAAGAAAAGCCTTAAGAGTAGCAGCAACCTTGCAGATGAGGTCAGCTAGCACTGGAACCAGCCAGGCATCTGGGAAAATGATTGTCACCAACGGAATGAAAGAGGGCTCTGCTTCTAATTCCAAACCATTTTAATTTTAAAAAGAAAAAAAGGTAAGTTCTGGAGTCATTCCAGACACTGAGTAATTCTTTCTTACACGCAATGTCTTGTGGAGTTCACAGGCAACAATGCAGACAAGAGAGAAAATGACTCTGATTAAGTCATCTGTTAAAATAGCTACCCACAAAATAAATCCCACCGAAAGCCCCTGGGGGAGGCCACAATCACTCATTTTTCTCCACCTTGCCTTGCCAGGGTGGATCAAATTAACATGATTTCCAGGCAAGGCAATATAGAGAACAGCATGTGGGCAGGTAAAAGTTTCACACACTCATTCTTGTTCCGTGACTTGAGGTTTCTTTCTTTCTCTGGTCAAAAATTATTAGAAGTAATCAGACCAAAGATGACATTTACATAACAATATGGTTGCAAGTCATAATGATGGAAACGGAAAGCAGATCATACTTACTAGGGAAATTTAAAGGCAAGAGGGGGTTGTATATTTTCTATGTGCTCTAATAATCTGACTGGAACAGGGAGGTTTAAGGAGCCAAGGTAATCAGAAGGGCAATTATTGCCTGTCAGGGGGCTCATGAGAGTGGAAACAGGGGAGAACTGTACTGGAGATGTGAATATTTAGAAATTTTTTAAGGGGAGTTTTCCTTAAAGCGCAGGTCTGAGCAAGTCACCCACCTACTCAGGAATTTTCAGTGGCTTGGTGCAACCTCCAAAGAAAGCACAAACTACTCAACGTAGTATTTAAAGTCTTTCGTGATCTAGCTCCAGACTAACTAGGCAGACATAATTCATGTCTGCCCTTCCATGTATTTCACAGCCATACTGGTCTATTTACAATTCCCTGATCTAAGCCCTCCATTTCCCATTTGTGTGTCTTTCTCAATGTCCTATGCCTCGAATAAATTCCCTATGCCCTTCTAAACAACAGCAACAACAACACATCAGCTCTAAACCTATCATTCTTTTAGAATCTATAAGCTCCTTCAAGGGTCAACTTACAGGCTGCCTTCTACAGGAAGCTTTGCTTTCTACAGGAAGCTTTTTCTTCTCCCCCTACTTCACCCTAGCAATCAGTAATGTCTCCTGCCTCAAACAATCTTCAGTTCAATTCAACAAATATATCAAGCATCTACCATGTGGGAGGCACTCCAGGCTAAGCACTGGAGGCACAGAGACAAAATGAAAAAGTCCCTGCCCTCAAGAAGCTTAATTTCTACTTGGAGAAAATCCATGTGCTCAGATAAGGGAAAACAAAATTATAGAAATGTGGCTGCCACCCTGACCCTCCCTGTCTGCCTGGCATGAGTTGGGAACTTACATGAAATTATAACAGAGAACAGAGCAGCTTTCAGGGCAGTTTGACTACGCCCACGTGAACAATAAGCCATTTGCATTAAAACATGGCAGTCCAGGCATGTTGGTTGTTACCAGGGAAATGAACTCACTCAAGGATCCAAATGGACCTAGGAGGGGCAATTTACCTTGTAGATACTTTTGTAGCAGATCGGTCTCAGCTACATGAAGTAATTCAGAGAGGTGCTTGACTTCCATGTTAACAAGTTGTATCCTCCAGTAATAAATAGGACAAGTGGCATTTATGAAACCTTTAAAAGTTTCAAAGTATTTTTATATTTATTTTATCTGTTGAGACTTAGAACAGCTCTTGGAAGAGCTACTACAAATGTTATTATCCCCATTTTAGAGATAAAAAGATTGAGAATTAGTGAGTTTTAGTGATTTTTCTAGCACATGGCTAGAAGATATCAGAGGCAAGATTATGAATCCATTTCTTTCTGATTCTAAGTCCAGGATTCACTCTACTAGGCTGCTCCCCTTGAGGCAAGAACTTCTTTTCATTTGTGTCATTGTTTCCCCAGTGCCTATCCAACACCTTCCACTTAATAAGAGCTTAACAAATATTTGTTGGGTTGAATTGAATTGAATTCTGGCATCTGTGCCTTGTGGCTCACAGTTTAAGCTAAGAATCCTCCATTGTCAAGGGGAAAAGCCTCTTCTAGATAATCCAGCTCAACTCTCTGATTTTATGAGAGGAAACTAAAGCTCAGACTAGTGAAAGGGACTTGCCCAAGGTCATAAAGCTAGTGCCAGAGCCAAGAATTGAACCTGGGTCTCCCAAACACTATTATCTCTGTCTCATACTACTTTCTTTGTACCCTTACAAATGTTATTTTAGACTCATTTGTAAATTGAACTTCAATGTCTTTTACTATTCATGGGCTAATTTCATCCTTGATAACTGAATTTTTATACAATGTTTTTTTCAGTTATACTAGATGAGAATCAAACTCATTAAGTGTAAAATCCAGGTCATGTTTAATTACTTTACCCATTAATTCTTGGGTCCTGTTATGTTTGCTAGCCTATTATTCTATTCCATGAAGATTACCTTCCCACCATGTACAATCATAAAATAAGAAAATATAAATTAAGCAAAAAAACCTCTAAATCTCTTTAATGGCCAAAGCTGCCAGCATAAAACCATAGATTTGGTGTTGCAGCAGAAAAGCAAGATGGTAAATCACTGAATGTCAGGGTTAGAATAAATCTTAGGATTCATCCATTCCAACAACCTCATTTTACAGAGGATAAAATGTGGACCCAGGAAGGTCAGGTGACTTGTTCTAGGTCATACAGATAGCAAATAAATAACAGGACCAGGTTTGAAGCCAAGTCTGCTGACTTTATATAAAAAGGACTTTAGGGAAGCAGTCCCTCTTTCTCAATTCTCACCCTTGACCTTTTGGGAGCATTTGGCACCACTGACCACATTATCCCTCTTTATTACTCTCTCTTATGTTGATGCATCATCCATATGGGACCTCTAAATGTGGATCTACTTCTTCAGATTCTATACTGAGCTTTCTTCTGTCTTCTCTCTGTAATATTCCCTTTCTTGGTGACCTCATAAGTCCCCATAGATTTAGTTAACATCTACACTGATGACATAGAGCGTCTATGCTGGTCAAATAGGACATAGGGTAGAGAGGTAATACAGTGGATAGAGTGTGGGGCCTGGAGTCAGGAACACCTGAGTTCAAAACTGGCTTCAGACATTCACTAGCTATGTGACTCTGGGCAAGTCACTTAACCCTGTTTGCCTCTATTTCTTCATCTGTAAAATGCATTGGAGAAGGAAATGCACTCCACTCCAGTATCTTTGCCAAGAAAACCCCAAATGGGGTCACAAAGAGTTGGATATGACTGAAATGACTGAACAACGTGCTGATGACTCCCAGGTTTATATATTCAGCCCCAATTTCTTTCCTGAGCTCCGTTCTCATATCACTGTTTATTGGACATTTCAAAATGGATGTCCCTTAAGTCTCTCATACTGAACATATCTAGAACTGCATTCAACTCCTTTTCCCCCAACTCATCCGTCTTCCCAACTTTCTTATTTCTGTCAAGCGCAGCCCCATTCTCCCAGTCACCCAAGTTTGTAACCTCAGGGTCATTATTTACTTCTCATCTTCACCCACCCAACATATGTATTCAATTCTCAAATCTTATCATTTCACCATCCACATCTCCTATCACATGAACTCCCTTCTCTGGGCTCATGTAGTCATTGACCTAAATCAGGCCCTAAATGTCTCTCGCCTGGACTACAGCCTTCAGATTGCTTTACCTGCTTCATGTCTCTAGCCATATTTTAGTCAGCAAAGTCATTTTCCTCACGGTCAGGTCTGACCTTCTTACTCCTGTAAGCAAACTAGAGCAACTACCTTTTCTCTTTAGTATCAAATATAAACTCTTCTGTTTGGCATTTTAAGTCCTTCACAACTTGAGCCCAACCTACCTTTCTAACCTTCTTGCATTTTACTATTCCTCTTTCCACACTCTACTCCTCAGTAAAACTAAAATTCTTGCTGTTCTTCACACATGGCATTCCATGTTCCTCCCTCTGACTTTTTGTCCTGACTGTCCACCATACCTAGAATGTCCTCCCTTTTCTCCTCTCCCTTTGAGAATCTATGGTTTCCTTCAAAATTCAGCTAAAGAGTCACCTTCTACATGAAACCTTTCTTGATTCCTCCAACAATTAGTTCTACTCTGTCCCCAGTAGTTTTCTTGTATCTATTTTTAATGGGTCCATACATGTACTTGTCTTGGCTGATTAGACTGTAAGCTCCTCAAGGGCAGGGACTGTTTTACTTTTGTCTTTATATCCTTAGCTTTCAATCCAGTGCCTGACCCACAATTGGCTTATAATAGAAGCTTGATGATTCATTGATCAACTGAATATGTTAGGCCTATAGTATATGTGCATGAATGCACATGCACACACACACACACACACACACACACACACATACACACACACACACACACACACGGTGGATGTTGGCAGTTATTTAGGAAAACTCTGGGGCCAGCTAACTAAGAGGCATTTAAATGCACGAATCTATCAGGGGACCTGAATTGCATGGATTTACTGTTTACATAGGTTGTTGTGTTTGTCCTTCATTCTTGAAAAGGACCATGATATCAGGGAGATGATGACATGACTCGCAATTGACTTTGAGTGAGAGAGGGCAGGACAAGGTCACCAACTTCACTTTCTCCTCCAGAGCCATCTGGGTCCAGTGGCCAGATATTCATCAGGACTGGAGATGGCCTGGGATGCAATGGGAAACCCTGGCCCTTTTAAGCTGAGGTCTTTTCCGGTTCTCACTTTGAGTGAGGTAATGCCCATTCAGTGAATAGATCGCTTTAAGAAGTGAGTCAAGGGATGGCCCCTTTAATAAAAAAAAAAAAAAAAAATCAAACTGGGAGGGGAAGACCCTCAGGGCTGCTGGCCAAAAGAGAAACAGTAACAATTTATATTCACTCTGAACAAGAAGGGCCCAAAAAATTAACCATTAAGTGGTGCTTGGTCAGGGACCTATTGTTGTCCAATCTATCAGCTCCAGAGCGAAATGGGCTTAAGGCTTGGTCTTTGAGAAAGACATCTAGCCAGTAAACCCCAGAGAGCAGAAAGAGAGGGAGATGAGGGGAGAGGGAAGAGGGGAAAGGAGATGACAAACTGAGTTGCCCAACTGTAACTGGCCAGCTGGGTCCCTATTCAGGTTGTTTGTCCTTCGTTCTTGAAGAGGACCATGACATAAGGGAGATAATGACATGACTTGCAATTGATTTTGATTTGAGTAAGGTAGGGCTCTGTGCAAGGTCATCAGCCTCACTTTCTCCTCTAGAGCCATCTGGGTCTGGTGGCCAGATATTCATCAATATACCAGATTTTCATCTACTTTTCAAATTTTTAAAAATATTTTTATTGATATTTTCTGTTTCTTATATCATTAAAGTTTCCCATGTATCATTCCTCCTCCTCTTCCATGAGAGCCATCCCGTATGACAAATAGTGTTTTGGGGTTTTTAGAGACCAGAAAAATCAGTATAACTGTTCATACATCGAAAAAGTCTGAAAACATATGCAATGCGTAATACCTGTGGATCTCTCACCACTACCAAAAATAGTTTAGGAGTGTCTTCTCATATCTCTTCAATCAAATCTCACTTGGTCTTTATAATTTTGCTTCATTTATTTTTTATTTTTTTTAGTGTGTCGTTCCCAATTTATTTTTTATGCTATATTCTGCCTGGTGAGTTCAATATCTCAACACAGGGTGGGCACATAAATGTGATCTTGCGTAAATTAAACTATTTTAAGTCCCTAGGATTTAGAACTATAAATAACTTTACCGATCATCATTGGCGGAAAGTCCCCAGACTACATTTTCCAAGAAACCATATATTTGACCTTACAGGTGGTATCAGCAGATGAAGTGGTCAGGAGTCTTCTGAAAGACAGAAGTTTTAAAAAGTGAGACCTCAGAGGGGTATGTGTGTGAATAGACTCAGAGAGGGCAAGCTGGAGCATGCAGCTTGGGTGGAATAGCTAAAGAGATAGCTTTTCTGAATCCCAGAGTCCAAATAGAATTCTGATGACCAGGGAGGCAAGCCAAGATTCTTTAACATAATACAAATGCATGTTCCTCCCCAATATGCTGGAGGATTTGATTATCATTTCCTTGAAACCTATAAGAGGTTGTTCCCATATCTATATGGATGAAAAGAAAATTTCTGCAACTTGAATCTCCTCTGTTATTTATGAAGCCTTTATGTCTTCATTTTTTTAATTGCAGTTTTTCTGTTTTATTTAATTATGAATTAATTATTAACAATAACAATAATAATTACTATTGAATGTATGGCTTTTGCAAAGTCTATAAATAGAAGTATTACACTAGTGGGGTGTTCAAGCCATGATTTGCAAAACTAGTTACCCTCCAACAGCCAAGGCCAAACTAGGGGAAAGTTGCAAGGCATTTCAGAACCAGAATTCTCAGGGGGAACTTCAAGGGTGAGGTATTAAATACAAAAGAGGAAAGTACAGACAATGGAAACACTTTACACAGTCACACAGATAGTTAGGAGCAAAATTAAGATTCCAAACAAGGTCTTCTAACATCAAATTCAGCGTTCTATATACCACATGAAACTAAAAACATTTTTTTCTTCTACAAAGAATTCTCAAAAGACAAAATATTTTAAAGTTCACCAGAGGCTCCTATTTGGATATGGAGTCTTTAATTAAAGTGGTTGCTCATCGTTACCAGAGATTAATATTTCATTTTTACCACCTGTATTATGGTAATTCATTTACATAGTAAGTGCACAATCCAAACCAAAGTCCCATTCTCCTACATATTGTGAAAGTATCCTGATTGGAAAATATTTGTAAATAGATTGTCATAGTGCATTTGACATATCTGACACATGGTTCTCTTTTAACACTAGATTTGTTCACTTTTACTCAAGAGCATAATGCTCCACTCATCCACGTTCTACAACAATACTGGAACCTTAATGAAATTCCCAGTATCCTGAGGTCCAAATTTACCACTTCATGTCTGAACGCATCGCTTCTACTAAAAGACCCCTTTACCACCATGGTTCATCTTTTGATGTACAAACTGTTTATGTTTTCCCTTGATTTATCCTTTTGACAAGCTTTTATAGGATAAGAGCAGCTATATTACAGAATTTCTAATGGTTTGTTTTGTTGCAAAGAAAAAATATAGACTCTGTATGACAAGTTTATTTTCATAAAAGATCACATAAGGGAAGCACAAACACCCACGGGGCATCCTTGGGAAAAAGCTCTGGAGAGGAAACACAAAAGGATAGTCAAAGATATGACAACCCTAAGACATCTCCCTTAAAAAAAATCCATTACTATGCAATTGGAATATTGCAACCTAGTGTAGGAGAAAATCTGCCTTCATTATATTTTCATTTTACTCTGTTTTCATCCTTCTCTGACTGAAGTAGGGTTGAACAGATTTTCCTACGGTGAATGAATAATCCAATAAGCCAAGTCTACCAGCAGACAGATGAGAGTGCTCTCTGCCTGGGCCAAGGGAGTAAGCAAAAATAATTAACAAGTAAAGAACAGTCCTAGTAGCACTTCTCTCCACCTGGTCTCTGCAGGAAGAGAAGGGAAGTCCTCTGGTTGACAATGAGCATAGTAACAAAGAACAATAGGTATTGAATCAATAACAATTGATTACTATCCCAAAAATGAAGTTTGAAGAATGCCTATTCTCACTCACACAAATTTGACTCATTTTGAAAAGTCTATCTCAATGGATATGAGAAATTCAAATAAAATGTTAGATTGTATTTTATTTAGCCTATGTTGCTTCCAAATTCTAAGGTGTCAAATTCTAAGGTGAATGTTTTGTAACTTGTTTGGAAAAATTTTGCCTTAATAGCACTTCCAAATCTGAATCTATTTTATAAAGCAGTTATCATCAAATCCACTTGCTATTCATTAGAAAATAGATAAGTAATTTCAACGGAATAGATTCGAAAAAGGGAGAATCAGAAGCAATTGAATTCAATAACTTAGTGTTTAATAAACTCAAAAACATTGATTACCTAGAAAACCATTCCCTATTTGACAATAATTGCTGAAAAAATGAAAAACACTCTGGTAGAAATTAGGATTAGACCAACATCTCATATCATATCCAATAATAAACGCAAAATGAATGTGCAACCTGAACATTAAAGTTATAATTAAAAAATTAGAAGAGCAACAGATCAAGTACTTTTCATAAGAATGTCTTATCAAATAGGAAATTGAGGCAATTACAAAACATAAAGTAAATAATTTGTTTACAAGGAATTAAAAAGCTTTTGCTTGAACAAAATGAATGCAAATAGGTTAAGAAGGGAAGAGGTTGAATTTTTTAAAAAAATCCTCATTCTCAATGATCTCTGACAAAGATGTAGCATTATTTGTGTGTATATTTATACACATGTGTACATGTGTATATGTATACACGACTAACCAAAATATAGAAGACTAAAAGCCATAAGAATTGTTAATTATTTAAAAAAGCATATAAAATAATGCTCTAACACTAATAAGAAGAGAAATGTAAGTCAAAACAACTCTGAGGTTTTACTTTACAACCCTAAATTGACAAATATGACAAAAGATGGGAAGAGTCAATGTTGGAGGACTTGTGGAAAGACTGACAGAGTTATAAATTAATCTACCCAGTCAGGAAAGCAATTTGGAATTGTGCAAAGAGGATTCAAAAATATCCATTCTGTTGGACAGAGAGATGCCATTGCTAGATATAAATCCAAAAAATATCAATGACAGAAATAATGACCAAATAAATATCAAAAATACTAGAGTAGGTTTTTTTGGTAGTAGTAGCAAAGAATTAGAAACAAAGTTATTCTTAATTTGGGGGATGGTTAAATTCTGGTACAACAAATTAATGGAATATTATTATGTTGTAAGAAACAATGAATGTAATGATGTAATAAATAAAGAGAAGCGGGAAAAGACATCTGAAATTGTGCAAAGCAAAGTCAGTAGAACAAGGAAAACAATATACACAAAGACAATGGAAATGGAAAGAACAACAAAATAATCAAAACTGAATGTTGCAAAGTTCTAATAACCAAGCTTGGCCCCAGAGAAGAGATAGTAGAAAGTACCCACCCTCACTTTTTGGAGAGAAGGAAGAATATGGATACTAGACAAGGTTTATAATATCAGACGTTTTAATATGTCAATTAGTTTCACAATTTAAAAAAATTTTGTTATAAGGAATTGCTCTTTGGGAGACAGAGAATGGAGGACAGCATGGGGAAATGTAGATCATATAGAGCAAAAGAATAAAATAGTTGAATTAAACTTATTTAGAAGAAAAAATATTCCCTCCCTCCCAAACAATATAATTCTCTTAGGTCGATTAAGATGTGGAAGCCTTCATTGTTTGTAACAGTTGAGTTCATTATATTCTTAGGAGGTCAGTGCCTCCACTACTGCCTCAGTGCCTAAGCAGTCAAGGTTTTGAGTAATGGTCTCAGAGACTGACTAAGAAGAACAATTGAAATAAACACCATCTAAGTGTCAATCTAGGTAAGTACAGAGAGGCTCATCACCAGCGGGCGAGCCCATAGATGACAAATTCTTTGGCCATGGAAATTCCAAGAACTGGGAAAATAATTTTAAAGAATTAAATGGCCTAAGTGACAACTTTCTACATTCACAACATTAGTGCTACTAACAGAAAAGAGGACAAAGAGTCCCATTAATCACAGTTTTGGGATTATCTATACCTATGAGCTTAATGCTATGTTTTCTGAAGATGAGGTTACTATCAAAGGGCCAAACTGAAAAACTCCTGGAATAATTAAGCCATATATTGATCCAGACTTGTGATTTTTGTCAGTAGAAAGAGGTTCCCAGAGATGAAAATCTCTCTGTCCGACACAGATCCCCAGTAATTCTGTATCATACAGTCTTATTTGGGGCACTGACAGATTGAGTAGTTTCTCCAAATTCACAGATATACTGTGTATGAAAGGTGGGTCTTTCTGACTCCAAGGCCATCTCTCTATCCACTATACCATGCTGCCATTACAATATTGACTATTTATCCACAACACTGATGTTTTTACAATAATTAAAATAAGAAGATAAGGACACTAATGACTAAATGAAAGCCAGTGGCTTCCAGGTTATCTGTAGAAAACCAAATAACAAACAAACAAAAAAGGAGTTGGAGGGTTTGATTTTGTTATATACCCAAAGGCAACAACAAATGTCATTTCCTGGGACACCTAGTCATCTTGTTTTGCACTGTTGCTGATGAGAATAAACAAATATACTGCCATTTGTGTCACTTCTATTGCAGAGGGTGAAAAGGTAGAAAAATTATATAATGAACTTAATGAGATACTCCAAACCAACTTGTCCTTTGATATTCAGTAGCTTTAAAACAAAGATGGACATAGCGAGATATGGCATGTTGGGGTTTTAGTTCACATTTCAGAACCAAATAAATGAAAGGCAGATAGACTGCTTAAGAGTCAGGCCATTGATAAGTATTTATTAAGCTCCTACTATGTGACAGCCTCTGTGCTACACTGTGGAAATATAAAGAAAGGCAAAAGACAATCTCTGATCTCAAGGGAGCCTACAGTCTAATGGAGGACACATGCAAATAATTATACACAAACAAGATATATATAGGATAAATTGGAGATAATCAAAAGAATAAAGGCACTAGCATGAAGCAGGATCAAAAGAGTCTTCTCATAGAAAGTTAGATTTTATCTGGGACTTGAAGGAAGCCAGAGAAACCAAGAGCCTCATACTTGTATAACATGAATATTTTCTTCCTGAAGGCAAGCCTCCTTCTCAAGGTAAAGACAATGGCAAGCACTGTGCAATATCACAAAAAAGGGACATTTTCTATTTCTTATTACCTAGGAAATGACAAGTTATTGATAGAGGAGTCAAATTTAGTGTACAAATAGACAATGACTACATGTAACAAAGGCCAAAATCAACATCAAATTAAAAGAATAGATGAAGATGAGATGGTACTGAGAACTGCTGCAAAACTTCAATGATCTATTGGTGTACACACACACACACACGCATACATGCACACACACACACACAAATGAAAAATAGAAAAGGCAAAGCTATTCATTACCGTCATTTCCCACAAAAGTTTGACCATGGAAGCTGTTGCCACAATGTGAAGGCCAAAAGAACTTAGAAACCACTTTGGCCAGGAAACCATTGCTCCCCTTGAAAAACAGAGAGAGATGGCAGCCAAAGGTGACACCAGTTTAAAGTACAAACATATTTGAACACATTTTAGATGAAGATGACTGTAAATTAGATAAAATATTACTTTGTAAAACAAAAAAAAATAGCCCTAGAAACAAAAACATGTATAAAGAAATCTTGGTCTGAGACTCCGATGAGTCACAGGATTATAAGAGTGTTCATAGATGAAAATAGCAAGAGAATAACATAAACAGAAAATGGAACACTTTTATATTATTATCTATTTTCATCAACAACCCAACAAAATCAAAATTTGGATCTGAATGTCTTAATTCTCCCCACGCGCTACTTAAATAGATAGAAATATCACTTAAGAAGACAAGAAGGCTAGTAGATACCAAGGAAATCTATTGTTGAGTTGACACAATATTGAAAGGACTAAGAGCAAATTTAATAAGATATTTTAGGGAGTTTAAGATAGCTAAAGAAAGTTAAAAAATCAAAGAAAATATTACTATTCCCCCAAAAGAAATTAAGCATGCATCAATAGCTACAAATCATCTGTCCACTTCCATCATCTTTATAAAATTTTCATGACAATGATCTATATACGTATTGTTGGTATCCTTGATAAAAATATGTGAAAAGTATAATGAGATTTTCACGGTGCATCTCCTATCATAGACTATATCTTTAAAATCACACAACGGACTGAAAGGCACAGGGAATACAAAATCTAACTGTGTGTATTTTAAAAATTAACTTGTTAGCTAAATACAAAGGTTCTCCCCCAACAAGCAGCCTAACATACTCCTGTGTTACAAGAACATGCAAGACTCCTTGATAAATGCATTCAGAGAGAGGATTCTATGCAATTACCCTCTGATTATTAACATCAAGCAAGCCATACACACACACACACACACACACACACACACACACACATACCAAGCAGATATTTGTTTACCAAAGGTGTCTACTCCTTTCACAGATGATATCCTGCTCAGGATCCAAATGGAAGAGATGGTGTTATACATATGTGTGTGTGCGTGTTTGCATATGTGTGTGTGTGTGTGTGTGTGTGTGTAACCTTACAGATGGTCCAAATGGAAGAGATGGTTTTATATATACATATATATAATATATTTTATATAATATATATTATATTTATAGATAACATATATGTATTTATATGCAATATATTATATTTATATGATGTATTTATATAATATATTGTATATTTATATATATATAAAACACCTTATAGATGGTTAACAGCTCTAGAGACTCCTCTTTCATGAATGATATTGTGCAGACTTCATCAAGCCCCAAACATTATAGAATCTCTTCAAAGTGGTCTGTGATTTTCAAAAAAGATTAGCAAAAAAAAATTCATACAAGAAAACCAATGGATGAAAAATACCTATTGTCGAGAGTATGACCCAAAGTTGGATGACCAGTAAATTGAGTTAGAAGACTAATACATGTATCTTAGACAGGAACTGCAGAATGTCATTAAGTTCAGCCTAGAATTAAACAGGAAGAGGAGCCTGGGTTAGATTACACTTTCAAACTTGTGCATTGCTTTCAACAATATTAAGTGGCTCCCAAAACAAAAATCTCTTACATCGATGGTCTGCTGGTGATACCGTATGGTTTGTGGCAGTGGGAGCAATTTGCCTAATCTGTCTTATGAAAGCTAGACTATTTTTCTTCCTTAAAAAATATTTAAACCATTCTCAAGATCTCATTGGCTCAAGCTTGCATCACTGATGCAGCTCCTGTTTAGTGTAAAGACAAAAGGCCATAAGACACTTCAGCTCATTCTCTGAGGCTCCTGACCTGGGATCGATAGCATGCTGACACTAAGAAGCCGTCATCAGTTGAATCAATGTGTTATACTTGCTAAATATCCTTACTGAATATTGTTCCACTTGATACAACTAAATAAACCTCATTTTGTTAACTCCCAGTTGGACTATGAGTTTCTCATTTAATTCCAATATTGAGCCAGAACTATTGGGAGACTGACCTGAGTGAGGCCTTTCCTAAACTGTTGTTAAGTCAATAAGCATTTATTAAGCACCTATTATGTGCCAGGCACTATGCTAAGTGCTGGAATTGTGTTGTGGATCTTAGGACCCCCAGACTTCAAAGGATCAGAATCGTAGCTGACCCAAAGCACACTAAAGAGACAGGATGGGTACAAATGGGAAGCCACGTATTTCCAGTGGTGATCTATGTACAAGAAATGATGTAAGTTATGTGGCAAAAGCCAGGAATAATAGACGCACAGGCCAAACATAAAATAGAAAAGACGTAAAGAAAAACTTTCAGCATGTTGAGTGAATCCTGTATGCATAGAGGTTCTAGCTGAGAACATAGGTCAGGAGGCATGGATGAGCAATTGTCTGTACAAATGCAAGAGATAATCACAAACCTAAGATCACAGATACACTGAAATGATGTAGAGCTTACTAAGAGAGAAGCACAGCGAGGACCAGAGAGACATCAATCTAGACAGAGGCTCAGACATTGGCTAGCTATTTGTCCCTGGACATGTCAATTCAAGCCTCTAAATCCCAGTTTCCTCTGCAAAATGGTGTGGGGGGGGGGATACTTAAGCCACCTCCCTCCTAGGCATTACTATGGCTGAGGGCATTAATACTGACTGAAGCTTAAGCAAGAGGATTGAACAAATGGGTAGGAGTTCTCACAGGATCAAGGATGAGACATAGAGGCTTCTCCACGGATCTAGGTGGCACAATTCTGGACTCGGAATCAGCAAAGTCTAAGTTCAAGCCCAGCCTCAGATGCTTACTAGGCGTGTGACTCTGGGTAAGGTGCTTAAGTTCTGCTTGCCTAAGTTTTCTCAGCTGTAATATGGGGTAACAGCAGCACCTCCCTCACAGGGTTGATTTGATGATCAGATGAGTTAACATATGTAAAGCATTCTGCAATGTTTAACACACTATGCACAAGTACGCATAGACATATACGTTCTATTGTTTTTGTTGTTATCTGCATTTTATTTTGAGAATAGACTATTGCCTTAGATTATCTAAAAGAATAGAGACAGGAGAAAGAAGTACAGAATTACAGGATCAAAGACTTGAAGCTAGATTTCAGAGGCTATTTAGTGTGACCTGCTCATTTTAGAGCTAAAATAACAAAAGGCCAAAGAGACTAGAGCTTAAGGTCACACGATTAGTAAGTCAGAAGCAAGATTCAAACCCATGTCCTCTGATTTCAGAGCTAATAATCTTTCCATTGTACTACAATGGCTCCCCAAAGATTTATTAGACAGTAACAGGGAGAATTGGTGTTCAGTCATTTTTCAGTCATGTCCAACTCTCTATGACACCATTTGGGATTTTCTTGGCAAAGACACTAGAACGGTTTGCCATTTCCTTCTACAGCTCATTTTATAGATGAGGAAACTGAGGCTAACAGAGTTAAGTGACTTGCCCAGGGTCACACAGCTACTAAGTATCTGAGGCCAAATTTGAACTCAGGAAGATGAGTCTTCCTAACTCCAGGTCCCACACCCTATCCACTGGACCACCTAGCTGCCATATCAGGGAGAGTACAGGAATACTAAACCAGTACAGATGGGGTTCAGATAACCAGAGGATAGACAGAGTCACTAGAACTGTTATCTGGACTACAAAGAATCACCACTGCCATCACCACCATCCCCCCGTACTGGAGCTTAGAATGAACATAGTTTAACTTGGGCAACGTTACACAAATTCTCTGTAGCAGGATTGGGTTTTGAACTCAGGTCTCTTGCTTCCAAATTCAGCACACTTTCCACCATGTCACTCATTCATATGACTATATTAATACAGGCCAATGATATCATAGAATAAACAAGACAGCTGGGACATCCAGGGCTGGTGTTTGAATAATATCTAAGGAGGGGCAGGAAAGGAGTGATACCAGTGAGCGTCATGAAAAAGGGAGGTGGCATATGGATTGCGGAACATTAGGTCTTGTTTCTAGAGCGAAGCTCGACTCCGACCAGGTGGACAGCAAGTTAACTCCCAATGTCCTACAGTCAGAACTTTGCAGGTTTCAGGGAAGTACTTAGATAAATCCAGCTTTCCTCTATTTTCATATGCTCCGTGGTGGTTATGGACAGAGTAAGCCAAGAAGTAACAATGGGATTATTGTGTGGAAATCCTATGTAAACCATAAAGCACTGTGTAAATGTGAGTAGCTATTACTAATCCTAAATCAGTCTACATAGATCATTGCCTCTATTCCCTGGAAGCAAGTCCCAAGTCCATGCAACTCATCACTTTTACCCCACCTATCTTCTCTCATATCACTGCAGAAACTCTTAACCAGTTAATCTGTGCCACATAAAATCCACTCATGAAATGCCCTCAGCAAACTTGTAGGGTGACAGAAAAATAGAAGGTGAAGGAACGTTTGTAGTTCTGAATGCCATTTTGACATTCCTGGCTGCCCCATAGTTCACAAGGATATCATAGCAAGGAAAAAGGAAGATATGTAAAAACCACCCACTTAACAGCAGATCTAGCATGAGGCCTGTGGGTTGGCCTCTTGAACCTGGTCATTTCTACAATGCTGGACATTTCAAAAAGCATGGCTATTTTATTCCTACTAACGCCAGGAAGCTTTTAGAAGAATCTTCTCGGACTCACCCGAAAACTGTGGTAAATTGGCAGCCAGTCAGCTTTGCTGGAGTTTCCCAACAGTTTACACTTAAAATCAGAAATTCAACTAAGACCTGTATTTATTTGAACCACAGCTTGAAGCTTAAAGGGATGTCATAACCAAAGCTCTTTAGCTGACTTTTCCCAGCAACTGAAAATGGAGGAGAGGAAAATCAGATTTAGGAAAGACCTTTCATTTAATCTATGATTAAACTTGAAGATTAAAGAAACCTTAAAAACTAAAAGCCAAGGAACATAGAGAAGATAAACTCAAATATAGCTTTATTCTGGTATAAAAGGGGGAAAAGTAATAAAAACTGGTTGCTTAATGGCCAAACTGAACAGTTTATGAACTAGAGATAATTAAAGCTATGTTAGTATATCAGATTTGCTATTTATAAGCTGGCAAATGATATGGGGAGATTTCTCTTGTTTACAAAATATTTTTCTCTTCCTTTCTCCTTAAAAAAATCAAATGCATACTGCAAAACATATATAACTATTTCCACTGCAACGAGATAACATAATAGCCCTAAACTGAGCAACCTATCAATTAAGTTATAAATTTGACTCATCAGTCATTATTCCTAACAATAAAGTCTGATGATGTTGACCAGCTTTGGTAATTAGTTAAAACCACATGGTTTTATTAATTATTCAGTGTTCATAAAATTTTAAAATTAGTTTCATATGACATGTGATGGTTTGGATTTTCAGAAGGGAAGGGAAAAAGCCTTTATATAGTGCCTACTATGAGCCAGGCACTGTGCTAAATACTTTTTACAAAAATTATGTCATTTGATCCTCATAATAACTCTGCAAAGTAGATGCTATCATCATTTTAAAGATGAGGAAACTGAGGCAAAGAGAGTGAAATGACTTGCCGAGGGTCACAGAGCTAGTGTCTGAGGCAGGATTTGAACTCAGATCTTCCTGACTCCAGGCCCAGCCCTCTACCTAGCTGCCTCCAGGTGAGGCAGGTATTAAGTAGATTCTAGGCAATCAGACATCATAAAGAAGATATGCACAATTTAACAGAGCAAGCATTTATTAAGTACCTACGATGTGTCAAACACTAAGCTAGACACAGGTAGTACAAAGGCAAAAATAGTCTTTTCCCTCAAAAGGCTTACGTAATACCACTGAGCCCCCTTTTTCCCAAAATCCTGCTTTGATGCCTCCTGCTAGCATGGAGGTGGCCCTGCATTCTTAAAGGCTACGCCTGCTGGACACATCTGCTGGGTCTTATCTAGCTGCCAGGGCTTCCCTGGAGACAGTGTGTCTGATGCTTAAAGACCAGAAAAAGTCCAAAGATCAGTCACTGCTGGGGTAGGCATAGGGCAAGCCACTTTTTTTTAAACTTCAGAAATCCTAAAAGACAATTTATTAAATTATACAGCGATTAGGATCTGCATGAGTGGAGGGAGGACCCACACACCAAGAAAATCCCAGATGCTACATTCCCTGATGCAGCAGCTCCCAGAAACATCAAGCTCACGCTGGACTTCATCCTTCCTGATGCTTAGCTTCCAGGCCTTTACCCCTTTTTTCTTATTTATATATGTCCTCAGACACTTGACTTTACTTCTAACTCACACTTATTCTTTTAAAATCTGAGTTTTTTTTATTATTATTATTAGTCATGATTGGTAGCTTTCATATATAAATATGTTAATATAAATGTATTTGTGTATATGTTATATATTCATTTTATATAGTACTAGATTATGTATTATATATAGCACTTAATATATATTCTCTTCTTTGTTCCTCCCAGCAACCCTGTGAGGTTGGGGTTATAATTACTCCCATTTTATAGATGATAACATTGAGAACTGAATTCTCAGCCTGGGAATTCACAATTTGGAAGTACCCTCTGCCCTGCAGCCTTTTCCTCCGATTGGATGGCTCCTCCCAGAGCTTCCATTTAAAGAAGATGCTCAGACCAGTCATGTTTCATTTCTCTCTAGACTGCACTCTGAACTTCCTCTATTATGCGTCTGGACCTAGGGATCTTTATGCCTTCCTTTCTCCCCCCTCTTTTACAGCTTTCTTTTATGTGTTTTCTTCATCAGAATGTAAATTCCCTGAGGACAGGTATTTCATTTATATTCCCATCTTTTAGCACAGTCTCTGGCACACAATAAGTCTTAATAAATGCTTATTGATTAACTGAGGCTAAGAAGGTAAGTGACTTGCTTTGCATCACACAGCTAATAAGATTCTGAGGGAGGATTGGAACTTGAGTCTTCCTGATTCCAAATCCAACATTCAATCCACTGTGCCACCTAGGTCCCCAGATGATCTGTTCAGCCATATCTTGCTCTTTAGACATCTCCCCTTTATTTTTCTTATCAGTATTATTTATAAGTCCATCAACAGAATTTCATTCTTGAGAGCCCCCATTCCCCTTGAGGAAAGTATCTTTGAAAAGTCAAAGTTGTGGATATCAACTTATTGCTTAACTCTGAAATTTCATTTCTGAGAGTCCACAACACTTTATTCAGTGTTTTCCTGCTTCTTGATTGAATTATAGAATATCATGGTCACAACCCTCTATGATTCCTGCCACCTCTAGCTCACCAACCAGTTCTTCCTTTTTTGCATCAGTGTCTAGTTCAGAATATCTATGATCCACCTCTGAAAGATGAAATTATCAAGTTAAGTAAAGAATTCATCAGCTGCTCTGCTTTTGGCAGCGAGGATATACTAGCAAATATCCCTGTAGCCAAAACCCCTCAGCATCACTGTATCTTCCTCTTCCTTATCACCTTTGGAAACCACACAGTGAATTCACCATCTAATCTCAGCCACTGATCTGACATACCACGAAATACTCTATATTTCTGTAGTTCCTGCTATTTCCTTCTTGGATTTACTACTGAAATGATCTCTATGCTCTATCATCTGTACCATTCCCCAACTCTACCTAATTTAAGACCTCAGGATCATAGATTTCCCTGACGCCAAGTGTTCTCTTTAGATATAATCTTGCCCCATCTTTTCTTCTCCTTCATATGTGAGGCATTCTACAGCTCAGGAATACCTGAGAGATCTTTACATCCCACCATGAATAATTCTAGTTTACTATGCACAGCACCCATACCATAGAGTATGACTACATCTGAATCTGATTACTGTTTCTGGCCGACTTTCCTACCATTGTCTCCCACAAGATTACTGATGATGTTTATTCTTCTCATGTCACATCTGCTACCCTCTACAGAAGCTATAATGACTTACCAGAAATTTTGAACTGGATGCCCTAAAGAAATATCAATCTCAATATATTCAAAACTGAACTCATTATCTTTTCCTCAATCCCATACCTCTTCCAAACTTCCCCATTTCTTTTGAGGGTGTTGTTTTTCAGGCATTTCAGTGATGTCTAACTCTTCATGATCCCATTTGGAGTTTTTTTCTGAGATACTGGAATGGTTTGCCATTTCCTTCTCCAGCTCACTTTTTAGATGAGGAAACTGAGGCAAACAGAATTCTGTGCCCAAAATCACAAAGCTAGTATCTGAATCCAGATTCAAATTCAGTCTTTCTGACTCCAGATCCAGTGCCCCATCCACTGGGCCACCTACCTACCCTCTTTCTTTTGAGAGTTCCAGTCTTTTCAGTTACTGAGGTTTTCACAGCTTCAATCTTTGACTTTTCATTCTTCCCGTACCCCACAATGGATTGGACTATCAGTTGTCAAGCCTTATTGATTCTCCCTTCACTACCTCTCTAATACCCATCCCTTTCTTTTCACTCAAACAGGCCCTTGTTACCTCTCATCTGGACTACTGAAAGAGCCTCCTAATATATTAGTGTCTTTGCCTTCTATCTCCTTCCTCTTCAATTTATTCTGCACACAGCTGCCAGAAGGATATTCCTAAAGCACATTCAGACTATTTCACCACCTGCTCAATGAACTCCAGCTCATTTCCCTTAGGACCAAACATATACTCACCAGTTTGGCATTTAAACTCTTTCAAAATAAAGTCCCTACCTACTTTTTTAGACTCAATACACATTACTTTCCTTCTTTCTCTCTACTTTCCAACCAACCAAGACTTTTGCTGTTTCTCACACATGACAATATATCTCCTATCTCCACAACTTTTTCTAGTCTGTCTTCTTTTCACCTCTGCATCTCAGAATACATTATTTTTTTCAAAGCTCAGAGCCAATTATTCTTCTTGGATGAGACCTTTCTGGGATCTTTTCATTTGGCAGTGCCCCGTTGCATCCACTCTGCTGAAAATTACCTTGTACTTTTTTTTTATATAATTCTATATGCAGATGGTATGCCCTTTCCTTAGAATTTTAGTTCTTCTAAGGCAAGAACTATATTTTCGTCTTTGTTACATTAGAACCTAGCACAGTGTCTGACATATATTAGCACTTAATAAACGCTTATTGATTGACTGATTGATTGATTTATATCTGGTCACTTCTTTCTGTCCTCCTACCTGTTTATTTGAAATCTTGACAAATGGGAGAAACCAGTCTCTAAACAAAGAGATTATTCCTGGTTCACTTTGGATATGAACCCATCATGCCCATTTCCCGTACCATGGTCCAGAAAGTCAACCCCCCGTTTTCTATTACTATTTTCTTGGGGTTTTTTTTTTGGTTGTTTTATTGTAAACAACTCTACGTGACTCCATGGACTTTGTCCGTAGATTTTTCTTGGCAAAGATCCTAGAGTAGTTTGTCATTTCCTTCTCCAGTGTGTCCACATTTTACAGGAACTGAGGCAAATAAAAGTTAAGTGACTTGCCCAGGGTCACACAGCTACTCTTCCTGATTCCAAGGCCCAATGCTTTATCTGAAGCCCCATCTAGCTACCCTATCTTCTTAGGCAGCTGCTACTCCTACTTTGTATTCTCTCTGCTTCCTCAAAATACTTACCTACACTATTTATGATCTGAACCTTTGGGTCTTCAACATTGATATCCTTATTTTTTTTCATAGGCATATTTTCAGAGTGCACTTTTGTCTCAATCTAATAGAAACAATTATATCCTTAAGGTTAGTGACTTCTCTGAATTCCCCACAATACCCAGCACAATTCTCTCAGCCTCTAATTTATTCGATTTTGCTTTCTAGTCAGTGTATGATATTATAATTTCATTTTCCATCAAAAGCATATGGCAATTAATGACTTCTCTTATTATGGGGGTAAATTTGATGATTTTCTCTATTTAAGAATGCTGTTCTTGCTAAATATAATCTTAAGCTTTATAGTGATATGTGTTCACCCAGAAGTATGTGTATATGTTTCAATTAAATGCAAACAGCTAAATTCCAACAAAGCAATACTTTGTACCTTGGATATGTCAATCCTCTTTTCAGTATCAAATTTTCTACTTCTGGAACAAATGGAAACTAAAGGCTGTTAATTCTCATAAAGGGGTATTAGCAAATTAAATAATTAATGAATTGCACTTGTCTTTACCTTTTTGTTCCCAAGCACCATTGTTGGTAATGTCATTGTTAGTATTTAATATTAATGTATATTTCTGTTCCCAAGCACCATTGTTGGTAATGTCATTGTTAGTATTTAAAATTAATGTGTGTGTGTGTGTCTGTGTATATATATATATATACACACACACATATATAGATATATACACACACACACATACATACATACGTATGTGTATGTATATACACATTGAATAATCAAACATGGAGACATATGCATACAGTATATTTATATATGGACTAGACCTGTGTTTTTTCACTGGTAGAGGCAGGTCCCAGCTGAAGAAAATTGCTCTACCAGCTTTTCTATCATTTCTTACCTAGAACAGAAATGGCAAACTCAGGGATTATAGACACCCCCCCAATATGGCTTCAATTGGATTAAAATGTAATTGATGGATATTTAACAAAAGAAATAAAAAATACAATAAAACATAGATAATGTTAATTTGTGGTCTTGTAAGTCAATATAGACCTGTGGGAATCCATTTCTATTTGAGTTTGATAGCACTGGCCTAGAGCACTGGGAGGCTAAGTTATTTACTCAGGACTGTACTGCTAGTATATGTCAGAGGTAAGTCAGGATTCCAGGTCTTCCTGTCTTCAAGGTTGACTCTCTATCCACTGCACCATGCTGCCTTTCAGATGTGTGTATACACTGATTTATGTGTGCTTATCAGTGTGTATATGTGTATATGTATACATTTATATTATATACACACACATAGATGATATAGATATGGATATATAAAGATATAGATATTTATGTCATACACTCTAGAAAAAGTGGGGCAAATTTCATACTACAAACACAACCAAGACCTAAAGAAAAGCAGCTTAAGAAATATGATTGGTTCCAAGATGCTTGGGAAAATATCATATAACTGGAAATATTAAGTCTATGGATTAACTGAAAGAATGATAGAATTTTGTAGCTAAAAGTAAGATTCCAAATGAATTTTAAATGAATGAAAGCATATGAATTAGTAT
Organism: Vombatus ursinus; assembly: GCF_900497805.2. Classification (NCBI taxonomy): domain Eukaryota; kingdom Metazoa; phylum Chordata; class Mammalia; order Diprotodontia; family Vombatidae; genus Vombatus; species Vombatus ursinus. Next base: position 3,226,648 of record NW_020954562.1, read on the forward strand.
AGATAAGTAAAGGGAATGAATTCAAGATATCAAAGCCAACCGACTTTTATTCCTTGCGTACTTGCAACAATCGCATTGAACTCAGCTTACCCTTAGCATTTGAAGGACTGAGTAATCCACACATACTAGGAAATAGGAGTACATCTGCAAAACTGACGTCATTTCTAAGTCATTTTTCTGGGCCAAGGGCCCTGTTGTCTGACTTAAGACCAAGAGGTGGGTGGAGCTCACTGTCCCCAGTGGGACAAGAAACCACACCAGTTAGAACTGTGACTAGGCACAGCTATTTTGGAGAGCAATGTGGAACTATGCTCCAAAACTTATTAAACTGTGCATACCTTTTAATCTAGCAATACCATTACTAGGTTTAGGCACCCACCATAAAAACAAGGAAAAGACCCATATTGCCAAAATATTTTAACAGCCTTTTTTGTGGCGACAAAGAACTGGACTCTAAGGAGGTGCCCATCAGTTGGGGAATGGTAAGACAAATGGTAGACCATCAGTTTTGACATAATATCATCTATGTAATAAGGAGATTGAATTTGACCTATAAGATCTCTTCTCGCTTAAAATTTACGAGCCTAGGATCTTTCTACTTTCTTTTTTTATGATTAATTTATTTTGATTTATCAACAATCACTTCCATAAGCTTTTGAGTTTTAATTTTTTCTCCCCTTCCTCCCCAAGACAACATGCAATCTGATGTAGTTTCTACTTTCTATACAGCTATAAATTGCTCTATTCTAAATGATCAAACATAGTCATTTCTATAAGTTGGAATAATTTCAAAATATATGGAAAAATTATACAATTTAATATCTTTAATTACAAAAATACCTCTCCGAGGCAGAGCCAAGATGGAAGAGTGGCAGCATGAACCCAGCCGAACTCTCCCAACATCCCCTCTAAAAAACTTTAAAATAATACATCAAATTAATTTCTGGAGTGGCAGAGCCAACAATACATTGAGATGAGACATTTTTCTAGCCCAGTACAACTTAGAAGGTCAGCAGAAGAGGTCTGTGACATTAGGGTGTGGGCCAATTGGTGGCACATGCAAGGGCAACACCAGCAGCAGACCCTGGAGGTAGCAGTAGCAGCAGCTTTGGGAGCTCTCCTTTTAGAGATCCTAAGGGGACAACTGGCCAGAAAGGGATTACAGGGCACCCTGAGCTGACAATGGTCACAGCACCAGGCTTTGTTTGGCAACTCCGTTGCCCATACGCAGTTCTGGGTCACAGTTTCAGGAAGGAGAAGAATACTTATGGTCACAGGGGAGCAGGGGCCCTGGTTACAGGCCAAGGGCAGAGAGGAGCACTAATTCTTGTGAGTGCAGGAAAGCACTCCTGGGGCAGCTAGGTGGTGTAGTGGATAGAGCTCCGGCTTTGGAGTCAGGAGGATGTGAGTTTAAATACAGTCTCAGATACATGACGCTGACTAGCTATGTGACCCTGGACAAGTCACTTAACCCCGATTGCCTCACCAAAAAGGAAAAAAAAAAAGAAAGTAAACTCCTTGAGACCCGAGACTATCTTGTACTTAGCACAGTGGTTGACATATGCTCAGTACTTAAATGATTTTCCATTCATTTATTTATTTATTCCATTGTGCCATATTTACATTGCCTTCAGGGAAGATGCTTAAGACTTTGTCATCTTGCATTCATTTTCTTACTTGTCTGTACTTATTAATTTACCCATACTGCATTGCTAAAGGATTCCACATTGTACAAATCAAACCACAGCTTAGTTCTCCTAATTATTTGCTAAGTACCGTCCATATCTCATGGTGTGACAAGTTTCTGATTTGTGGGTCCCAATTTTTAAAAATAGAAAAAACTGAAACTAAGGAATATCTTGGATGGGAAGAGTTAGTCTCATCAGAGGCAGCAGCACATTAAATGTATATAGCCAGGCAGGGAGCTCTCCACGAACCTCATACTGACATGAAAACAGATAATGAGCAGAAAGGAGGAAACTAAATTATCTTGAGTCTTTCATTTATAATATGATGCCAAAGGGCTTTGATTTAAAAAAAAAACAATTCCAAAGTAATTAATCATGCCATTCAACTTACAAGAATCCTTTTTGAAAAGAATCTTATTATGGAAAAATTCTATCCTGCCAGTGAAGGGGTAGAAAGCAAAGAGTAGATAACGCACATGTGATATAATCTATCCTTTGGTGTCAGGCTTTTTTTCCAATAGGTATACATACATGTATGTGTATATATGTATGCATATGTGTGTGTGTGTGTGTATAGAGACAGAGAGAGATTATAATTTACCCTTTTCTTTAAACGCCTTTACTGGTATGGATTTATTTATTTTCTATAACAAGGATGAATACACACATTCGTGACTATGTGTGTATACACATATGCCTGTGGATATATACATATATCTGTAAATATATGGATATATGTGTGTACTGTGTAAATATCTGTGCATATATATGAGATGGGGCTAAGGTAGCATGGAGATAATAGCATGTGATTAAAGCTGCACCTGGAAACAAACAAGAAGAAAAAAAACCTTAGGTTCGAGTCCCACAAAAACACATAATGATTATGTCACCTTAAGTAATTCACTGAACTTCTCCAAATCCTATGAAATTCTCCATTACCAGAAATTGCGAGAAGATGCCAATTTGCCTTGGAGATTCCTCATCCAAGCATGCCCTATTCCAATGAAATCATAGGTCTAGTGCGTATATCTATAATAGTAATGATAACAATAATAATAATAATTAACATTTATGTAATGCCTTCAGTTTTGCAAAGTGATATATAGTTATCCCTTCCACATCATGGGGATTAGGGGTGCCGAGCCCCTGAACTCTAGAAAATCCATATAAAATTTTTTGGCCCTCCCTTCATGCCAGAGAAGAAGTCTGATTTTTTTTTTCTTTTTTCTTTATGGGAAACTTTATTGTAAAATTTGGGTTGATATTATGTAATACTAACATATATTTTATGCATTTCTGAGTTTCTAAACTTTTTCTGTGTCATCTTCTGGCCTTTGTGTGTTGTCTATAGCTTCTGCAAAACTCCCCAAAAATTCCCATTTAATTTTTTATGCGGACCCTATGATATATGAAACCACAATGGGGCAAGTCGTGATATGGAAGGGATAACTGTATACACACACACACACACACACACGTGTGTGTGTGTGTGTGTGTGTGTGTGTAATATCTCATTTGATACTCACAAGAATCTAGGCGGTACTGTTATTATCCCCCTTTTACAAATCAGGAGACAGAGACCCAGAGAGATTAAATTAGTTGCCAAGTATTACACAGTTAGTATCAGTGAGGGAGAGGGAAAGAGAGAAGGGGGGAAGAGGGAGGGAGGATACAAATCCATTCAGATTTCCTTTAAGCAGAAAGGTCTACTCTTTGAAGACGATATCGCATTTAGACTCAGGGCAACTACATGACTCTCCATCTCAATGAAATCTGAAATATTCTATTACAAAAGAATTTGTTAAGAAGAGAAAATGGATGTTAGTATCCTCAATGGGTCTCCTTATACAGTAAAAGCAAATCTAGGAAACAAAATGACAAAAGGCTAGAAATAATGCAGTCTAACAGTGGGCTGATCTAGGGCCAGGGCCATTCTAGTGAGGAAGATTCTCACGGGCAGTGTGTTTATATCAGGGAAAACAAAAACAGCTCTTTGGGATTCTCTTTTTCTAATCTTCTAGCACAAAGCAGCCCCCTAGAATCACTGAATCACTAAGGTGCAAGGTTTAGAGGCCATGCAGTTCAATTTGTATCCTGCAGAGGAATCTGCACCGTACAATATAAGTGGCCATGGAGCTTTTCCAAATGAAGACCTCCAGTGAAGGGAAACCAACCAACTACTTCCCAAGGTGGCTCATTCTACTTCTGAATGGCTCTAATCTATAGGAAATTTTTCCTCATATTCAGCCAACATCTACCTGTCTACACTTGCCACCCACTGCTCTTGGTTCTGCCTTCTGAGGCCATCCAGGACAAGTCTGTTCTCTCCTTTACATGACAACTTGAAGCTGACAATCATTCTGCCTCTTAAGAATCCTTTCCTCTAAGCCAAAAATCACCACTCCTTCAACCACCTCTCTTATCCACTTCCTCATCTTCATCTTCTATCTCAGTCAATCAAGCTATCTACCTCCTCTGATCACCTATAGCTTGTTCATCTACTTATTTCTCCTGCTTATTACAATTAAATGGGTTCTTTCAATTCTATCTTTTTACAATTATATCTTATGTCAACTAGACTATAAGCAACTTAAAAGCATGGATTGTCTCTTAAACTTTTTGGTATTTTACACACACACATACACACACACACAAACACACACATACAGCATCTGGCCCAGTGTTTTGTACATGGTAGGGACTTAGTAAACCAGAGGAGACCAGGATTTGGGGAATAAAAAGAAAATGGGGAAATTTCCCTGAGCCCCTTATCCAATTTTAATAAGACTGAAGCTCTCATTTTGCATTCAGTTTCAAGCATACCAAAAATAGAATAATAATGGCAACTTCATGGAAATCCATAGGACAGCTAAATAAATTACAGATCATTGCTTTATAAATTTTTTTTTAAAAAATAAAATTGAGTAGACGTGGGTTGACAACCAAGGAAGATGCGTTACACTTGTTAATTTGAAGCTGTCTACTCCCGGCTGTCCTGAAGAAATTAACTTGTGAACATCAAGAAAAATGTTTTAGCAAGAGCTTTTACACTGAACAATTTCTTAGGGATGGCAGTAGAAGTCCCATTGTGCATGTCAATTAGATCTACCCTAGGGAAGGCGCCCATGAAAACACAATAGAAAGTCATTTTGTTTTGGCAAGGGAAAGGACAAGATGAGCTAAAAGTTATTTTGTCGATAATTCCTAAAATGCCTTCAAAAAGTATTCATTCCAATCAAAGTACTATAAGGAAGACACCCAACTATTCCCTAATGTTAATGTGTTTTAAGTGACCCATCACATGGCATTCACCTTGACCTACCAACCCTAAAAAAAAAACCAAAAAAAAAAAACCTAGCAGCCAAAGAATCAATTTATAAAGCTCACGTTCTCCAGGCAGAGTAGACCTGTGCACTCTGCTGTCAAGATTTAAAACTATGTATTAAAAAATTCTAATTAAATTATTTTATTCATAAAATTATAAATTCTACCTGATCCCAGCTTTGCCACTTACTACCAGTGTGGCCTTGGGTAATTCTTGTTACATCTCTGAGCCTCAGTTTTTCACTTATAAAATGAACTAGTGGACTAGATAACCTCTACGTAGACTTCCTTCTAATTCTAAATCACTGGGACAGATACAACACCTATGACTTCTTCAAGACAGGGAATTCCTGGATTATGGAATTCTATCACCGCAGGTTGATATATGCTCTATAACTTACCATTGGGACTTTTACCCGGGGACCAAGAGCTATTTGTATAACTATGTTTCAACATTAATTGGTTTATTTAAAGCATTTAAAAACATTATCCTGAGAAAGAGTACATAGTCTTAACCAGGCTACCAAAATGTTTCATGACATGCAAAAGGGTAAGAATCAGAGTGACCACTTCAGAGAGTGGCCAGGAGGGAATGAGTATTTATTAAGCACCTACTATGTGTCAAGCTTACATATATATACACACATACATAAATTTTCCCATAAGATCCCTTCCAACTCTGAGATACTATGATTCTCTATGAATGTAATATGAAGGACTATGGTACGCTTTGGGGAACTTCTCATATCCCTGGCTCATTGCCCACAGCCAGATGTTATAAGAACATCGTCTGCCACATCAAACATGCCCTGAAGTGGTAGTTACTGCCTCACCTTACAAATGCACAAGCCCATACATCTCAAAACATGAATGGTTTTATTTACAAGTTAAGAGAAACCAGATTTTTGTCAGAACCGATAAACATTAACATTACCCAACCAGTGAGCCAGCATCCCCACTGGAAAGCCTGTATCACCTCAGTCACTTATAGTACCGCTCTCAGCAAGGTTTCAGCAAGGGGTAGCTGGGGTCTTCTCCTCCATACCAGTGCTACCTGCTGACGCCCTCCTTTCTAATTGTATTATGCTGTTCTTTTCAGGCAAATCTTTCCTCCATATGCTCTCAACAGGCTCCTCTTTGTTCTTCTTGGAAGCTTTGATTAACACAATTCTGAATTGCTTCAAGAAGGTAGTACTCATTTAGCACAGGCTCTTCCCTCAATTGCTCTGCAGGTCTACTTCTTCTAAGTCTTTTTCCAGGTGTGTGATTAATGTGAAAAGCCCTTCTCCCACCTCTTTTTTTTTTTTTTTTTAACACTTCTGACCATTCTCCTCTGCTTGAAACAAAATAGCACCAAGTCCTTTCTGCAGGGGAATAGCCAGATCTCTTGCAAAAGGCCTGAAGGGGAAGAACTCTCCAGGGTCCTCAACTATCTTGATTATGTGTTTAGAGCTCAAAAATGTGCCTCTGGAATCAGAATACTTTCATCCTTCTGAAGTCTTATTTTATATACCAGTTTACATGTCTACAGGCTTTATATATATTAGATTACCCAGAAGGGTTGAAGAAACAGTCATATTTTTCACCTCAAAAATGGGTCACACTCCAGTTCTAGGTAGGCTCCTAGAAGTTTATGATCATTTATGTCTTCTTTCTTGCTTCCTTCCTTGTATATGCCATTTCCTGCTGGTCTAAGAGGTTGAGGGGCAACACCCCACAACTCCATGACTGTTCTTTCATCCCTGATGATATTTCAGCCATAGGGCACATGCCTACAAACCCTGACAACTCTGCCCAAGGAGTATTCTTCTCTCTCCTTTCCCCCTTCACAAACCCATCAAGTCCTTTGTCAAGGTAAGGTTTGGATAACTCTCCATATTGACCAGAGAGAAGAAATGTTACAAAAGAACCCAATTCTTTGTGCTTCCTCTATCAATCAACAAGCAGTCACTAGGTGCCTACTGTATGCCAAGTACTAGTGATACAAAAACAAAAATCAAACAACCCTTGCCTTACCCTGGCTGTGTAAGGGAAGCCATCGTCACCTACCTTTCTCTTTTTCAAGGTCACCATTTCTTTGCCTTTCTTTGTATCCTTAGTGCTTAGCATCATGTGTGGTACACATGATATGCTTAATAAATGCTTTTCTTAAGGGAAGCTAGGTGGCACAGTGGATTGAGCACTGACCCTGAAGTCAGGAGGACCCGAGTTCAAATCCAGTCTCAGACACATAATATTTCCTAGCTGTGTGACTCTGGGCAAGTCACTTAACCCCAGCTGCCTCACCAAAAATAACTAACTAAATAAATAAATGCTTATTTAGTGACTGGTTGATTGACATCCCTCGGGAGAAAAGATTTACCTTCCACTTCCATTAGTTTAAAGCAATTTTTTTTTACTCCCTAGCCCCTTTAAAACTTAATGAATAATTATTAAAGCTATAAAATAAAATAAGTGTTTAATAAAAGCTCATTGGCTAAATGATTTACTGTGTTCCACACAATCCTAAGCTTTGAGAAAGCATCTCCAACAGTTCCTTAAAACTGCAGTCATAGTGGACTATTTCGTCCCTAGTCCCAATCTTAGCATGGCCAAGGAAGCTGAGTGCCAGGGCAGTAAAAATAATACAGACAGGCTCCTTCTAATCCTCAAAATACAGAGGGCACCAACTTCTGTGGGGGATAATCTTGTTTCTCCCATAATTACCCAAGTAAGTGCTAAGTATACTGTTAGGAGGAATAACAAAGATGATAATGAAAAATAGTTACCTAGGATGGCAGGCCCTTCAACACTGTTCCATCCATGTATATAGATAGAGATGAATTGAGAACAAATTGTAGATTGATCCACAAATCAAGATATTCATGAGCGAGCAATCAAATTCTGGAACATTCTATTAAATCCTTAAAAGTCCCTTTCATTTAATCCATTTTTGTTTCAGAAATGTATAGGTAGGAGGAGAGTTTTGCCACGCACTATACCAAACTGTAATGGATGTAGCAGAATCCAGAGGAGTTATGGCAGACTCTTTACCTACTCATTCTAAGGTTGGAGTGGGAAGGGAAAGATCATGGAGGGAGGGAAAGAGGATCCTTAAAAGCTGTCATATAAAGACTCAGGCCCAAGGAAACAGGTTGAATCAGACAAATAGTCACCTACTTGGCATGTCTTCATGATGCCTCGTAACCTAATCTAAATCCCTCCTCCAGCAAGTGGGTTTCCCACTCACCTTAATTCCTTCAAATTTTGGTACTACACAGTTCCCTGATGCCAACTTAACCTAGGTTTTCAGTTTGCCTTTATCTACCGATACTCAATGAATCTAACTGTATTTTTTAGCAGGTAAACAGACAATAGACTTGATTATTTTAGACTAATTTTTTTAATTCTGTGTTTTTTTTAAAGAAGATTGGAGGTTCCAATTAATTAAGTTTCTTGCCTACCATGCCAGAAACCTCATCCAAGAGATCAGTAGGAATATGAATTAAAACACATTTCCTAACCACACCAAACTACAGGATTACCTAAACTATGCCAAATACTGCTGCCTTTTCTTGTCTCTCAGATTTCCCAGGGAAGTAGTTTGACTAAAATGATCATTTGTTTTAAGTTCCTTCCAAATTAAAAAGGCATTTGCTTCCCCTTTAAAGTAGATGCCTATTCTTAAAGAACCTAGGTCTTTATTTACAGTTATCCATTCATTTCTATGTAACTTTTTTAAAAAGGTAAACTGCTGCAATAACAAAGGTCCCTCTTTGAACATTTAACTATATGCCTATCTCCTAGTTAGTCATCGAATCCTCTATAAAGTCATCTTCATATTGTTTATTTTTATTAGTGAAGTGTGAGGTCACTAAACATAGCATTGAAAAGGAGCTGTAAACAGAACCCATTTCTTAATCAATCCTCTGGCCATGTGGTCAGCATACAGGCTTAGGACTTTTGTCAGGGAAAATTGGAGTTTACTTCCACATTGCTAGTGCCAATGAAACTCCTGCTTCACCCTTCAGGAGTAAAATGGACCTATGATGTCATATCTGAGGGTCTTTATATATGGGTATGCAAATACCAACCCAGCCGCACTTACTCCTCCCATATTCTTCTGCTAACTCTCCAAAGAGGATCTACCTAACATGCTGGAAGTCTTTTTCATTTTTTTTGACATTCCGTAGGTACCAGTGTAGCTCTCAAATTGTCCATTGGTCATCCTTCACTCTAGCTATATAATCAGTCCTCCTCCTTGTCTGATCATATATTTCTTTGACAATATCCCTTACTCCATGCCTCATAGGTAAGCCATTACCAGAAATATATCATAGCTTACTTGTGTCCACCATGGGCCTCTCTATTATTCTCTGGGTGCGTCATTACCAAACTTGATTCTTTGGAGATTTCAGCGTTCTAAGATTCACAAGTAAATAGCATTGCTGGAACAACATTGGTGTTTAAATAGGCAATTCCTCACCTATGTTTCACTTTAATCATCCATTTTTCAATACCTTTCTTCAAGATGTACTATCATATGGGTTTCACTTCTCTGCAGAGTACACAGGTGAGTGAGAAGCTCTTCATTAAAACCCCAAAGTGCCACCTGAAGGCATGAGAGGATTACATGACTAGATGATCTCTACTGTCTTTCTTAACTCTAAGCTTCTTTGAAGCTCTAAATTCCCAGGAACAAGAAATAATGATGATATTCTTTCTAGCCTAGGAAATTCTATTCCCAGGTTGTTGCATGTTCCTAACTTACAGTGAAATAGGTCAAGTCTCACCTCTGGAATCAAGAGGAGTAACTCTGTTCAGCTACAAATCCAGGAACTCAGCAATGAAAGGTTGGGGAGAAAAGTAGGTTTACTGCAATATTATTCACTGTGCAAGGTAGAACACAGGAAGCTAGATGGCACAGTGGATAGAGTTCTGGGTCTGGAGTAAGGAAGACCTAAGTTCAAACCTGACCTCAGATACTTACTAGCTATACCACCCTGAGCAAGTCACTTAACCCTATTTGCCATAGTTTCCTCATCTGAAAAAGAAAGTGGCAAATCACTCAAGCACCTTTGCCAAGAAAAACCCAAATGGGGTCCCAAAGAAATGACTGGACAATAACAACAAAAAAAGAACACAATTTAGTTGCTGTGCTATCAAAAAGAAGGCCTAAGTGCCAAGCTACCAAAAAAATTACTTTATAGAACTAGAAAAAAAGAATAACAAAATTCATCTGGAAGAACAAAACATCCAGAATATCAAGGGAATTAATGAAAAGAAATGTAAGGGAAAATAAGTCACACCAGATCTAAAACTGTATTATAAAGCAGTAATCATCAAAACCCCTTAGTACTAAGAAATAAAATGGTGGGTCAGTGGTACACAAAGCACAATTCAATGACTATAGTAACCTACTATTTGATAAACCCAAAGACTCCAGCTTGTGGGATAAGAACTCACTATTTGACAAAAACTGCTGGGAAAACTGGAAAAAAGTATAGCAGAAAATAGGTATAGACCAACATCTTACAACATATACCAAGATAAAGTCAAAATGGGTACACGATTTAGACATAAAGGGTAATACCATAAGCAAATTAGGAGAGCAAGGAATAGTTTACCTGTCACATATGCAGAGAAGAGAAGAATTTATGACCAAATAAGAAATAGAGAACATTATAAAATGCACAATGGATAATTTTGATTACATTAAATTAAAAAGGACTTGCACAAACAAAGCCAATGCAACCAAGATTAGAAAGAAAGCAGAAAGCTGGGAAAAATTTTTTACAGCCAGTGTCTATGATAGAAGTCTCATCTCTAAAATATATAGAGAACTGAGCAAAATTTATAAAAATACAAGTCATTCCCCAATTGATAAATGGTCAAAGGATATGAAAAAGCAGTTTTCAGATGATGAAATTAAAGCCTTCTATAATCATACGAAAGAATGTTCTAAATCACTATTGATTAGAGAAATGCAAATTAAAACAACTCTGAGGTACCACATCACATCTATCAGATTGGCTAATATGACAAAAAGGAAAATGATAAATGTTGGAGAAGATGTGAGAAAATTGGAACACTAAATGCATTGTTGGTGGAGTTGTGAATAGAATGTCAGCCATTCTGGAGATCAATTTGGAACTATGCCCAAAAGAATATAAAACTGGGCATACCCTTTGATCCAGCAATACCACTACTAGGTCTGTATCCCAGAGAGATCATAAAAAAGGGAAAAGGATCCACATGTACAAAAATATTCATAGCAGCTCTTTTTATGGCGACCAAGAATTGGAAATTGAGGGGATGTCCATCAATTGGGAAATGACTGAACAAGTTGTGGTATGTGAATATAATGTAATACTATTGTTCCATAAGAAATGATAAGCAGGAGGATTTCAGAAAAATCTAGAAAGACATGCATAAGCTAATGCTGATTGAAGTGAGCGGAACCAGGAAAATATTAAACACATATAACAGCAACATTGTATGATGACCGACTTTGATAGACTTAGTTCTTCTCAGCAATGCAATGATCTAAGACAATTCCAAAAGATTCATAATGAAAAATGGTAACCACATCCACAGAAAGAATTATGGAGTCTGAATGCAGATCGAAGCATACTAGTTTCACTTTTTTGGGAGGGGGTTTGTTGTATTTTTTTTTCTTTTTCATATTTTTTCCCTTTTGTTCTGATTCTTCTTTCACAACATGACTAATATGGAAATATGTTTAACATGATTGGACATGTATAACCTATCTCATATTGCTTGCTGTCTTGGGAAGGTTGGAGGTGAAGGGGGGATATTTAAAACTAAAAATCTTATAAAAGTGAATGTTAAAAACTGAAAATAAATTAATTAATAAAAAGAAGGCCTAAAATCCTGTTTTCCTGTAGCCTTGCTCATTGTATTCTTTCCAGTTATAATTAATATGGTCTTTCACACTGTCTAAAAGAAATTTATAGCTTAACCAATGCATTTCTGTAAGCATTATTTTTAAGCTGTGTAGAATCCTCTAATGAGCCATGGAACTGAAGGCATTGTCCTCCCTAGGGGTGTGCATAAGCCCCATTAAAGGGTAAAGTAGAGCAGACATCCTGAATTAAGAGTAACTGATTTCCATCATTCCTATGATGCCAGTACATGATGTCAGAACAAATATTGAAGGGCCTGCTGCATGGAACCAGGCTTTACTTAGGTATAAATGCAAAATGACATGGAGATAAAAGGCACCACAGGAAATGTGGGCCTCATTCGCTATTCAGAGTGGCCTGTGACTCATAAGAACTATTTGACTCATAGGGAAAAATGAAGGAGAGCAACTCAATAACTTGACAGAGACCAGGGATAAAAAGGCAAATAGGCAATGGGAAATTGGCAATTAGCTGATCAAATCTGGGCATCAAAAATGGACAATCTGGAAAATACAAGATGTCTCAAGCCCTCATCAAAAACCAGACATCTTTCAAGGAGGCGGATGATATAGAAACAGTGAGATCAAGAAGGTCAGAATTTATGTAAAAGTATAGGGTGCTATTACTTCCATTGAATTCAGAAAGCAAAAGGGCAATAGAGAGACACACCACAGAATGGAAACAGTCTGCTGCACATCACAAAAAAGGGGAAATACAAGAGATGTGGTGTAAAGGATACCAGAGAGATAACATGACCGCCAAAAAAAAAATTAGCCATTGACATAGTGACAGGGAGGGACAATGAATTCTCTAATGGTATCTTTGCAATGAATGCAAAGAAAGACTCCATAATGTCACATGGACCTCTGTGATCAACGTATAGGAGGATGTGGATCAGAGTCACCCAGGATAAACAGGGGTGGATAGGCTGCAATCCACATCAGTGGAAGGAAACTCACATCAGAGAAATGGCAGATCTAATGCAATATGTTCAAGATGCAGGAGATACAAAGAAAAACAAATGTCCCTGCTATCAAGGAGTTCATTAAAGAGGTATGCATCATTTTTATTGTTGTTGTTTTCATAAAGGACAGAAGGTTGTTTCTTTGCAAGAGAAGATATTATAGATGATGAGAAAATAAACTAGTGATGGGAAGATTGGTAGGCAAGGTGCAAAGACAGGAGATTGCCCTAATGTTTTCTAATCTGCCTTGAAATTTTTTAAAATGCAATATAATAAATTGCATTATACCATATTTTTCTTGCTTTGTGTGTGGTTCCATCTTAATAAATAATGGCTGGCATATTTTGTAGTATCCACTGTGCAATGTTTCATCATTTATAATTATCCTGAATCCACATAAAAACAACTTAAAATTTCAGTCATAAAGAAGACTGTGTTGTTCCTGCTCAGTGAGCAATTTAGTCTTAATAAACACATCTAGCAAATATTGCCTTCCCCCATCTTATCAGTGCTTTGTCATTCAGCCTGATCCTTAAAGCAATATCTGCAGTTAAGCTACTTCATCTGCTTTATGACATTTGAAAACAAATGTTCTAATGATGTGGAAAACGATTTTACATGCAGTTAATTCATTCTATCAATTTTAACAAGTTTGGTTCTATTTTGACACTTTTTTCCCCCAAAGAGAATATTTAATGTAATTAGTTTGCATGGAAGCACATCTCCCTCATTATCAGTGGCAAAAAATTTCACCTCCAGGATTTAACCTTGAATGGCAGTGAGAAGTGTCCTCTCTTAAATGGTGGACATTTTCATTATCTTTTTTTGAAGACTATTTGGCATGTTTTAATGCAGACCAAGCCAAAACAAAACAACAGCTATCCACTAAGGAACAGTATTTCTCCTTCAAGTAGCAAATACGATAATAATGATCATTAAGCACAGTCAATTAAATTTCATGGATACAATAAAATCATAATCGTAATTCCATACCTTGCATTTCAAGAGTGCCACTAAAACATAATCATTGGTTAATCCACACAACTCCCACTTAAAAGTATGTAAATGCTACTTTGCCACAAACAGAGTGGAGATAATTTCCCCAGCAAGCTGGAGCAGCAGGTTGGGGGCTGACTAGATAATCAGATGGTCCAAATTACTGTCTGGACACCACTAGACATAACCTCTTTCACATCAAAGTAATTGGATTTCAATGAAACATGAAAGTTGAGTACTAATACTTCACACCAAAGGAAAACAAATTTATTTGAATAAAAATGAGATCCAGGTAAGAACAAAAAGAAAACCCTTATTTTCCCTAAAGAAATTGAATTCTGGGGTTGTACCAGGCAATGTGACTAAATTTATAGAGAGAAAAGGTGGATTTGGAATTCATGTGAGTCTTTCACCTCCCTTCCCCACACAGGGATTTGGAGTAGAAACCCCTCAATGGGATGTGCCTTAACAGATCTAACCTACAGATGTTCTATAGAACATTTCATAAGATTACCAAAGAATGCCTGATAGCCAGAGACAAGGATATGTGTCCCAAAGTGCTGACCACCCACATTCACGAGGATCCAAAAAGGGACAAGAAAACAGAATATGTGAAGGTATGGAGTGGACTAATGTTATGTGTCTGGGCAGAGGGATGGGACTTCATGAATATTAGTGACTATTAGGTTGTGTATCCAAGCACAAGTAGGATTCAAACTGGGTAGCTGCAGCAACCTTCTTTCCTGTAGCTTTTAATAGGGGCTATGTAGATAGAATGAAATACTCAGAAAAATCTCCTTCAAGTCTTAGCTGAAATCCCACCTTTAAAGAAAGCCTTTCCTGATCCCCTGTAATTCTAGTGATTATTTCTAACTCATCACATATACAAAGATATATACATATACCTATACATATATGTGTATGAAAATCTGTTTATACCCAGTTGTTTACATGTTATCTCTTCCATTAGAGCATAAGCTTCTTGAGAGCAAAGGACTATTTTTTTCATGTCCTTTATCCAATGAGTAGCACTGTGTCTGGCAAATCATAGGTAATTAATAAATGTGTATTGACTGACTGACCTAAGTATAATCTCCAAAACCAGAAGACACCAATGGAGGACAGATATCAAGAAGCAACCACTTGTCATAGGCAGCAAAATGTCTAGACTAGTACTTGTATGTGTCGGAGGCTACTATAGATTCAAGAGACGAGTTTAATCAACAAGCAAATTGAGGTATTGAATGAGATGTTTGGAAGCCCAAGCATCTAATCTCCTTTACTGAGAGACAACTGGGTCATTTTGGTTGAATGTATAAGGACCTCTAGTCTAAGCAGGATGATTTTAGTGAGAGAATGACAGAAATTCAGAATGGGAAAAGACCCCCAAGGCCATTCAGACAACATGTACTGAAATAAGAATTTCCCCATACAACATATGCTCATCCACACTTTGCTTTAAAATCTCCAACGAAAGGAAACCATTTCTTGAAACAAGCTATTCTGCTTTTGAATAGCACCAACTGCTTGGAAGTCTTTCTTTCCATCAAACCTACTTCTCTACAACTCCCACTCAATGATCCCAGTTCTGCCCTATGTGGTCAATCAGAGTAAGTGCATCCCTATTCCATGCAATGACTCTTCAAATAGTTCAAGAAATCTATAATGCCTCCTTTCCGTCTTTTCTGCTTCAGGATAAACATTCCCATTTTCTTCAACCCATACCAATATTGTTGAGTAGTTTCAGTCATGTTCAACTCTTCATGACCCCATTTGAGGTTTTCTTGGCAGACATAATGGAGTGGTTTACCATTTCCGTCTCCAGCTCGTTTTACAGATGAGGAAACTGAGGCGAAAAGGGTTAAGTGACTTGCCTAAGGTCACACAGCTAATAAGTGTCTGAGGCCAGATTTGAACTCAAGAAAATTAGTCTCCCTGACTCTTGCCCCTACTCGCTATCCACTGTGCCACCTAGCTGCCAATGTTATGTCTATATTCTTTTAAAAATGTGGCTCCCAGAACTGAGCACAGAATTCCAGATATATTTGGACTTGATTAAACTCTGCCAAACCAAGGCAGAGAATCCAGAAAGTCTACCATTTCCTTCTTTCTGGTTATCATGCCTCTCTTATTAAAAGCAATGTTTCTATTGACCATGATTTCTGGCTGCCATGACTTTTTTTTTTTTTCCGGTGAGGCAATCGGGGTTAAGTGACTTGCCCAGGGTCACACAGCCATTAAGTGTTCAGTGTCTGAGGCTGGATTTGAACTCAGGTCCTTCTTACTACAAGGCCAGAGCTCTATTCACTGCGCCACCTAGCTGTCCCCTGCCATGTCCTTCTAATAACACATAGTGAGGTTTCAGTCCATAAAAATTACCAGATGTTTTTTCAAGCTGCTGCAATCTAGAGTATTTGTTCCCCCCTTCAACCTGGCATTCCCTTTAACAACTTGACATGCTAGAAATTTTCACTGTCCATATAACCAAAGTTTGGCATTTCCCTGCCCGTGACATCATATTTCCATGAAGGAGGGCAGTCTCACAAAAGAATGACAACACCCCCTGGAGGAAGAAACAGCTGTAGTAACAGACTTGCAGCAGCAGGTGATAGTTTCAGCAGATGGAGACAGAAGCTTGGCAAAGAAGCAGGGTGGAAGCTCTGAAGGTTGAATGAGGCAACAATATAAAGGAAGCTCCAGGACCTTGCCAAGATCTATACCAGGACTATACCTCATATAAGTGAGAACTAGCAATGCATGGCCAGTTTCCAGGAGACAGACTTTTCAGAGCTTTTTTTTTCCCCAACCATACATGATACAACTCTCTTCTCTATTAGAGAAAGGATTTCATTGGGAGTTTTTCCCTTCCCCACTGGCAAGGGTAGGAATGAGAGTGCATACGTATATCTATGGTAAGGGGTCATCTGGTGATTCCATCGTCTGATTTTTCTCTGTAGTTTACTTTTGGTAATATGTCCCAATTAAATGCTTTCTATTTCATCTATAGACCCTGTTTCATCTCTTGGTAGAGAATGCACTGGCTGGGGGTTCCATCCATATTTGTGTAATTTAATTAGTCAAAACAACTCACAATAAACCTTGGTGTCAAGATATTCTGGATCCATGTGAGATCCTTGTTACAAAAGTATTCCCCCTTCCCTCTTCCTTTTCAGTTGAAAACTTTTTTGATTAGAATGTAAAACTCAAAACAAATACTCTTTTACCAGCCATTGTTAGATGAAATTAATCCCTGGTCAAGAGTCCATCATTCCTATAATTAAGTCTTAAATAAAAATCTCATTCTCAGACACCCTCTCTTAGCCTGGTATTTACTTCACAATGCGGTTGGTTCATGTTGAGCTAAGGAGTTTCAATAAAAGTTGATGTGATTCCTTTCACTGGAAGGCTACTACAGAGAGAGAAGGTTCAGTGGACAACCTTTGGGAAATGTGGATTTCAGTCTTTGATGTCACTTGTTTTCTACGTGAACTTGAAATGGTCATTAACTTCTCTCCAATTTGGTTTCTTAATTTGTAAGTCAAAAGTGTGAACCACATCATCTCTAAGGTCTTTACTATGTCTAGGTCCTACAGCAGGATTAATTAGATTTCTTTCAGTTCATCTTAATAGCCAAATCTGCAAGAGGATAATAAGCTGTCTAGTCATCCAATTCAACCACAGAGCAGGGTGGATAATTTTGTTATATGAGTACTAAATATTAATTTGGCAGCTAGGTGGCGCACTGCATAGAGCGCTGGGCTTTAAATCAGGAAGATTCTTCATCATGAGTTCAAATCCCACCTCAGACACTGCCTAGCTGTGTGACCCTGGGCAAGTCACTTAGCCCTGTTTACTTCAGTTTCTTCATCTATTAAATGAACTGGAGAAGGAAATAGCAAACCACTCTGGTACCCTTGCCAAGAAAACCCCAAATGGGGACATAAAGAGTCAGACACAACTGAAACAACTCAACGACAACAATTAATATTAAGTCAGCAAATTCTGTAAACTCTAAACACATTTTTAAAATGTGATATAGATACACATTTCAAATCCGTTTTGTGAAATACATGAAACAGAGAAAGCTACATTGACTTAATGATAATTTTCCTAAAGCAACTGACTAGCATTTAGCCTACAGTAGCTTTTAATTAGGGCACAGATGATCAGACACATAACACAGCCTAGAAGACATCTTCTTAATTGAGTGTATATGTGTGTGTATACTAAATATTTAATACTTGTTTTGGAACAAAACTGTTATGCCTTGTTTAGATGTAAAAGCTACACTCTTGTATTAATGTTTCCAAACTTCCTTTTCTTACTCCTTGTTGCCAATAGCATTGCTAGATCCTCCCATACCAACCAGCATTGTTGGCACAATAGGTAATATTTGTAAAATGACTTAATTTCCATGCCTGTACATTTAATGTTGTAATTTTTTTTTTAATTTAATCATCTAAATTTCCAAGAACTACTTCTGGCGTTATCTTATTCCATAACTAGGAAAGAGAAGCTTAGTCCTGGCTCTTCCTGACAATTTAGAATTTCCAAAAGAAATACATGTTCATTGATACCTAATATCAATATTTCATTTTTCACTATGTGTGCTGTTCTTATAAAAGAAGATAGCTGCACATTCTGGTCTAGTGGACTACTAATGCCTTTTCAGAATGTCTGATTTTATCACTGCTTGAATTTATTTTTAAAGTAGACTTCAAGAGCAAGAAAATTAACTTTATACATTTCCAGTCATCAGAGAGGTTTGCAAAGCTCTTTCATAAAGCATACAGCACGGATCTAACAATTGCATAGATGGACTTCATGGAAGAATGATTTTTCTCTTAGGCTTAAGTAGTGAGCTTTTGAGGGCTGGGGAGGGTCTGTCTACATGTCAGTTCATAGCTCAACTGAAATCAATTTTGATCGAGATCAAATGTTTGAATTCAAGACTCATATTTTGATTTGCAAAAATGACGACCTGAAATAGTCCACACTGAACTTGGGAGAAGCAGTGGTGTGCTCTAGAGAAGGTTATCAGAGTTGAGGATGGGGAGGTAGAATTCGAAAAATTGAAAAAATTCTGCTTATGATTTCAATTAGCCTCACAACATCCATGTTATATAAGCAGAAGCATAATTCCAATGAGCCTAAAGGGATCATAGATCTACTATTGGAAAAGACCTCAAGGACCATTTGGTCTAAACTCATTTTACAGATGAGGAAACTGAGGCTTAAGGAGGTTAAGTGACTTGCCAAAGGTCATACAGGCAGCAACTATATGTAAGAAGTGGAATTTGATTGAGGAGTCCTTTGACACCAGAGCAGTGTTGTTGTGTTTTCCATTGTACCATACTCTCTCCTGAACTCTAGTTTTCCTTTGTACTTAATTAATCTAATTCA
This sequence comes from Vombatus ursinus, assembly GCF_900497805.2. NCBI lineage: Eukaryota > Metazoa > Chordata > Mammalia > Diprotodontia > Vombatidae > Vombatus > Vombatus ursinus. The sequence continues at coordinate 3,245,928 of NW_020954562.1, forward strand.
GGACCTAAACACTGGAGACCAAATTCATCACGCCTGCTTTTTCTGATATAGGATAGGAAATGGTTGTCCCATGACATAATCCCAGCTATATCTCCTAGGTCTGTCTTGGGTCTTATCAATAAATCAACAAGCATTTACTAAACACTAATTATACATTGGACATCATGCTAAGCTGTAGACTTAAAGTAAAATGTAGAACATGTGAAAGGCAGAACAAATGGAATTCATTGGCATGAACACATAGGAAGTTGTCAGCTGGAGAGGAGATGTGCAAGTTGTTTTTCTAGGGCTACTGGAAGAACACCAGAGCTAAAGTGAGACATCTATCACCCCCTGTGTTTCAAAGAAAAGGTCTCCCATCAACTTAGGGCAAAAACAACTACAAAGACAGCATTGCCTTACATTAGTTTGTTTGTTTGTTTTTTTCCTGTAACAAAATTTTCTTTGAGTGCACTAGCCATGTGACCTTGGGAATCCTCTTTGATCCTAAGGTTTCTTATCTGTAAAATAAAGATTATAAGTCACATTACCTACCTCAGTGCTGTAGCAAGAAAAACATTTTGTAAACCTTAAAACACTATAGAAAATGAGTTTGCATTTTTATCATACTCAAGTTGCATACAAGTGGTGAGATTGGTGCCTGCCTACTCAAGCAGGTGAAATTTTCCAAGTTTTCTATATGGCTATTTACACAATGGAAAGATAATACCCATAAAGAGTATCCTTTGTGGCTGTGGCATCTCTGGTAGAAGTTACACAGATAATATCCCCATTTTATACCTGAAAAGAGTAAGGAAGAGAGTAGTCATGTCACTTCTCCAGAAGTATATATTTAGTCAGTCTAGAGACCTGCCTTGAATAAAAATACTACAGTAAGATCAAAGTCATATTAATAGTGCACTATAATTCCCCTGGCCCAAATTCTTACTCTGTTTTATCAAACATGAATTATATGACAACCAAGGATAAACAATGCCATCTACCTCTTGATTTAAAGGTCATGAACTCAATATGCAGAATACAACTTACAATTTTGGATGCTGCCAACGTAATTTGTTTTGCTTGACAATGTGTATTTCTTACAAGGGTTTTATTTTCTTTTATTTCCTTCTCAATGGTGGTTAAAGAAGAGATGATAAAGAGTAAAAAATGTTATTCATTGAAAAAATTATAAAAATCATACAGCATATGATTGTGGTGTAGTGGAAAGAATACTGAATTGAAATTCAGAAGAGCTTAAATCAGATTTCTGCTTCTTACTAGCTGCATGACTATGGGAAAGTCCTTCTCCTTCTCTGAGCCTCAGTTTCCTCATCTGTAAAGAAGGGGAAATAATACCATTGATACCTCCCTGAAAGGGTTGATATGAGGAAATTGCTTTGTGAACCTGAAAGTACTATGTAAAAGAGATTCTTGTATGTACCTTCCAACAGTTAGTCACAAGAAGAAAAACTTAAACAAAACAGAGTTTAAAAAAAAAAACTCTCTGATCATTTAATAAGGTTAATATGTACCAGAGCTGGCCTTAGAGACAAGGAGACTTGAGTTCAAGTCACAACTCTAACACCAACTGGCTGTTGCCCCAACACAAGTCAAATACCCTCTCATTGTCCTTAGTCACTTTCTAAGATGATAAATTCCAGAAAAGGTGTCGAACTGCATTGAGGAAGGAAATTTCTTCCTCCTGGAATTCCCCATACCACAGATCCAGTCTCTATTCCTTCTCTCTTAGTACATGTTATCAAATGCACTTTAACAAGGATTTATAAAGTGCTTACTATGTAAAACACTGTTGAGATGCAAAAACAAAATGAAAAGCATTCATGGCTCTCAAGAAGCTTATATTTGCCTTCCTTTTTCAGGACTATTCACAAAATCACAAAGTCTCACAGTTGGAAGGGGCCACAATTGGTGGCTGACCGGGAATCACTCTCATGACAACCCAGACAAGTATGCAGAACAGTCTTTGCTCAACAGCCTCCAAAAAGCAAGTGCTCCCACCCTCATGCCCCAGGGACATTATTAAAAAGCAGTTTACTTGAAACCTTTCAAAGGTATCTTTGGTACTTGAGCTCAAACCATTTCAGATGGAAATGGAAAACCACAATGCACTTAATTAAATCTCAACCTTAAGCTCAACATTATTCCTGTGTAGGGAAAGATCACTTCCCACAGTACTAATTACTTTTCAAAATTATAATTAGACCAAATTGGAGGAAGATGACAAAAAAAATCAGCCAGTGTGATAATCTAGTCTTCAAAAGGTCAGTTCAAACAAAGCATGCTGATTATATATTAATAAAAGGGAAGAAATCAAAGCGTATACATACACGGGAGTCTCAACATTTCTAAGGTTTAATATATTTAAACAGCTGCCAAAATGTAGATATTTATTTTCCCCAACATTATTCCCTGATTCAGACTTAAGTATGTCTTCCATAATTCTGAAAGGCATAGCAGTCAGTTATATATCACAAGAACGGGCCGTGGCACTAGACATGTGGCTTCCCACTTTTACAAGCTATCACAATATTACTTAATAAGCGGGAGCTGACTCCTGCCAACACAGTCTTGCATTTGCTTACGACAGGGAAATATATATTACTTTACAAGCAGAACATTTGAATATTCGCCACTTTAGAGCTCCTCCCTGACTGCAGAGGAGAAAAAAAACTAAACATCGCTTTAGAATGATCTTTCATTGGGGAGACATTTTTACGGAGTAATATTTCATGGACTATTCAAGGGTGGAGAAAATTTGTTTTTTAAACAATAAATATTTTAGTGACTCTCTATGGTGCTCATTTTAAAATATAGACTTCATTTTATGATCTGATCTCTTTTCCTATGCCTGGAATATCAGAGTATGTGACAGATGCTATGCCCAGAAGTGGTCAAGAGGTTCTCCCTACATTAGTACTTTGATAACAATAAGAAACAGCATAGCATAGTGAAGAGAAAGCTGACCTTCATCACATAGACCCAAGTTCATGTCCTACTTTGGTATCTGAGCTCACACCATTTCAAATGGAAATAGAAAGATGTTGCTGACCAAAAGACCTAGTTGACACATATTAGTTATATGAAATGGGCAAGTCACCCGACTACTCAGCGCCTCCAGACAATAGTCAAAAGAGCATCAATTCTGAAGTCAGAGGTTCTGAGTTCAAATCTCACCTTTGTACAAGCTGTCATCATACCTGAAATGTTCTATTTTCTTCCAATCCTAGAATCGCTAATTTCTTTCAAAACTCAGATGACCAGCCACATCACACAGGAAGCTTACTGTTATCCTCCCAGTTGCTGGTCCTCTTCCCCTGAAAGTGCTTTATGGCTAATTTGCATCTATTTTGCATTTTCTTTTCTGTCTCCATGTTGTTTTTCCCACTAGAATGTAAGCTCCTTAAAGGCAGGAATTGTTTCATTTCTGGTTTAGTACACCCAAAGCCTGTCAAAGACATCTTACTGCTTAGAGACTGCCCAGAGGTATATTTTCAAAGCTAAGCGCCTCCAGCTCCAATCTGCAGACAATAAGGTAGTTTGGGCAGTTTCCAAAACCATCTTAAGGATCTGGATTGGGAATGGGCTATCTTTAGGGGCAAGAAATCAATCATATCAGAGGGGGATAGAACACTCGACCTGAAGTCAGGAAAACTTTTGTTCAAATCTATCTTCAACTAGTTAGTAGCTATGTGATCCTGGGCAAATCACAACCTTAGCATCCTTCAATTTCATCTGTAAACTGGGGCTAATAAGAGCACCTGCCTTCCAGGGTTGTTATGAAGTTAATATATGTAAAGAGTTTTGCAAACTTTAAAGTGCTATATAATTGGTAGCTATTAATATGATTATTGTTAATATTATTAAGTGTCTACTATGTGCTAGGTGCTGGAAATACAAGTACAAATATTTGTAAAGCATTTTGCAAACCTTAAAGCACTATATAAATGTTAGCTATTATTATTAATAATATTATCATTAAATTCCTCCTATATGCTGGGTGCTAGAGATACAACTATAAAGAAATAAATAATCTGTATTAGCTATGAGCTTACATTCTGGTGGGAAACAAGAGGTCAGTCATTTTCAGACAGTGATACACAAACCCTGAGGAGTCTAACAGGGTCCTGACATCTAGTTGTCATATGGAGAAGTTCCAAGAGACAAATTTTGGCTTAATATAAGAAAAACTTGCTAATAATTACAGTTATCCAAAAGTGGAATGGGCACCCTTAAAAAGCAGCAAAGCATCTAGATGGCACAAGGGATAGAGTTAAACTTGGAGTCAAGAAGACCTGAATTCAGATCCTGCTTCAGACACTTACTGGATGTGACCCTGGACTGTGAGGGATTGTCTGATGTTGGCTACTGCCACGTGGAGGTTGTGGCAAGATGGGGCAGGGACAGGATATTAGGAAGTAAGCAGAGCATGTGCTCCTAGGCAGGGGGCTGTGCCACATGGGAGTGGGACGGCAGAGAACGAGCTCCCTTTGTCTAGTCCTCTCCCTAGGTGTAGCGCTAACCCCAGACGTCTCCTTCCGGTATCCGGGCCTAGCTTCCTGTGTCACGTACTCTCCCTTGGTGCAGTGCTAACCCCAGACATCCCCTTCTGGTATCTGATCCTACAATCATTCACTGGTAGGCGGGCTGAGGAGGAGGGACTAGGAAGGAATATGGGGCGGTAGGGGTCGGAGCTCGCTCTCTCTTGCTCTTGCTCCTACTCTTGCTTTCCTGCTTGGCCTTGCTGTGATGGCCTCTGAATAAAGTTAGAGTGCTTGCACCTCCCGATCGGCTCGTCTCTGTGTTTATCTGGGTGGGCTCCGAAGACGGGTAAGTATGACCCTGGCAGCCTGCTCCTGTTAGAAGGAGAGTGCATGGCCTGACCGGCACACTGGATAAGTCAGTTTACCTTTAAAATGAAGGTAATAATAGCACTTACTTCACAGGGTTATGGTGAGGATCAAATGAGATAACATATTAAAGTGCTTGGAAAACATTAAAGTAATATATAAGTGCTAGTAAATATGATTACTGTGCTGGTAATAATTGTGCTAGTGGTGGATAATGATGATGGTGATAGTGATGGCGGTGATAATGATGGTGGTGGTGGTGATGGTGATGAAGATAGTGATGGTCATGGTGGTGGTGGTGATGATGATGGTCATGGTGATGATGGTAGTGATGGTGGTAGTGGTAATGATGATAGTGATGGTCATGGTGGTGGTGGTGGTGATGATGATGTTCATGGTCATGGTGGTGATAATGATGGTGGTGGTGGTGATGGTGATGATAATGGTGATGGTCATGGTGATGATGGTGGTGATGGTGGTGGTGGTGGTGGTGGTGGTGATGGTGATGATGAAGGGCTTTCCCTCACTAGAGATCTTCAAGCAAAAGCTGGATGACACATTCTTGTAGAAGATGTTATAGAGGGGGTTCTTGTTCAGGTACCACGTGAGTTCAACAACTTCTAAGGTCACTTCCAAACCTATACTTCTGTGATGCTGCCACCACCTTGGCTATTAGTTTTTATAAAACTACATTAAAGTTGAATTTGCTATCAACTCTTGTCTGTGACCTAAAAGGGAATGATAAAATTGACAACTGGGCCAAGTATAGGGTAGACCTCCTAGGGGAAAGAATGGGGTTGTTAGATCTTCTATGATTACAAGTCAATATTTTACACTTGCCACAGGCCTCAGAGTGGAGGTTGGCAAGGGGAGGGAACATAGCAAGGAGGTGACAAGTAGTAATCATTTGAGGCAACTAACCTCAATAAAACAAATCATATTGTTATTAAGGCAATAGGATAGTTATGTAGTCTCTATGAGATATTTCTCTTTCTAATTATCACCTTGTTTTCTTGCTGACCATGCCTATTCACCACCATCCTCATTCACAAGCCCAATCTGTCCTATATATGTGGATTGCTTCAAAGCTGGGATACTATACCTCAAACTACGGTCTATACATATGAAGAGATGTTTTTTTTTCTGTCAACTAAAGAATGATGTTACCAATATAACTTTATTCTTTTGCCATTAGAGAGTTTAAGAAGTAATCTAACCTGCTTTGTAGAGGTGGGGGGCCCAGAGGGTTGAAACACTACTTATAATGTAAGCTTTTTAAAAATGTATTAATGAGTTCTGCTGAATTTTTTTCTTTTCCTCTTTTTCTTCTTTTTTTAAAAATTCTTTGTTATAATGAATGACACTCTGGGAGGGGGAAGGATACAGAGGAAAATTTAAACAAAGTAAAAGCAAAATATATCAATAAAGCCTATTTTTAAAAATAGTCTAAGTTTATGACAGAGTATACTTTAATTTACATTATAAAAGCCACGAAATAGTTTGAAAGTAGTTGTGAAACAAATTGTGTGAGTGCTTATAGTAACGTCAGTACATACAAGGGGACATATGCAAAGCCATAAGTATAGGAGGGTGACCAGGCCTTTGACCAAGTGAGCCAAAATTTAGAGCTCACTGACAACATGTAAAATCCTTCAGCAAAATGGGCTGACAACCTTTACAAAAATCCCAATTTCTTACCATTTTAAAGAAAGTGAAATTTTCTTTATCCAACTATTCAATAGGATGCATAAAGCAAAAAAGATGGCAGCCAACCTGCTTAATTATTGTTGCTAATTAAATCTAGTTCCACACACTTTATAAACAGTCCTTCCAGTGATGTTCTGTTCTCTGTATTCAGAGTAACTTATGAAAATGTCTTTTAGAATGTTTGGGACTTTTCATTTACAAAATCAAGCAAACTGCTCTGCCATCATTTTGCTGACCAAAAGACTTAGTTGATCCATCGGTACCAAGTCCTACAGTGGAGCTATGGTTCTTACTATCCTGCTAAGACCCAATAAAACATCTCTTATTGATGCATTAACACATGCCTCAGGTGTGTTGCAAAGCCTGAGGCTGCAGGAAATAAGCCTGAGCCAACTCTCTCTCAAAGGAGTAGATAAAAGATGCTCTGGAGGGTCTTTGCTCCCCTAAAACATGGAGAAGGATTTGTTTTGAAGATCATTTTTGTTCTTTTGAACAATGAAAATCTACTCTCTATAGTATGTAAAATTTTTAGCACTCAGAAACATGGTAAGTGTAAGGCACACAAGGGAAAAGAGACAAATGTTTTAATAAGAGAAAATTCTATTTAATTTCTCCTCCCCCTTCCCCAAGTATTTCACAGGTTAAGATTTTTTTTCTACTGAGTCTGCAGTGGCTCCCCATGGGGGCCTGTTCTGCCTTCAAAATTTGCTCCACTTAAAAGACTAAGTTGGGGGTTCACTGTGCTCCTGATTTAGTGATGGTTTAACTTAGAAAGAGTCTTGAAAGAAGCCCCAGCCTCTGGTGGGCTGTGGCTGGAGAATTGGAAAGTAGCTGCATCTCATTACCCTAAGAATATTTCCCTTCGTGCCTTCAACTTCATTTTAAAAAGCCAATGGAGGGCTTTTTAAATGCCTCTGAAGAGCCTTCTTCTTCCCACCCACCCATCCAACCTCCTCGCAGATAATAAAACTAGTCTACTTGGAATTCCCAGCAAAGGCCTTAAGACTGAGGTTCTAAGGCTGAAGTCAGCTCCCCACCCACTATCAGCATCACTAGCCCTGAAAGGGTCCTGCCCTTTCTCCCTTTGCTTTTTTGTTCAAAAAATATATATATATGTGTGTGTGTGTGTATATATATATATACATATATATATATATATGTGTGTGTCTATATGTATGTGTGTGTATGTGTGTATATATATATATATAGCCAGAAACCGTTGATTAGTTGGTACTGATCATTTCTTTTAACTGCTGGCATTTGAATTGCTGAGTATGAACTGGAGTTGTCTCCCTACCCCTCCAAAAATAAAAATGTACAGTCTAGATCACCATGACCTGCTGACCAGAGAGCCTCAATTGAAGAAAGAACAGTGAGAAGCAACTATTTAATCCAAGGCGGTGTGACTTAGAGGCGACAAATATATCTCAGCACTTCATTGCTTCAATGTGTGGCTGGCTTTCTTCTTTTTTAATGTTATCTTGAGGTTCCCTGTCACTATGTTATCCATCAAACTGTAAAAACCCAGATGGGGATAATCAAGACTGCCACTCATTCTTACACAGGGAACAAAATGCAATTTCTAAAGCACAGTAAAAGAAATAAAAGGCACAATCTGATTCCAACATGTGAAAAAGGCCAGGACAGATTTTACACATCCAAGCCCACAATTTAGATGGTTTGAGTTCTCAGTCAACAGACAGTGCTTGAGATTGTCCAAAGGGACCTAGAGACTCTCACAGAGTCACAGAGGTTGTTTGAGGTAGGCTGTTTCTGCTCTGGCCACTGGGCATGTCCCCTCTTTCTATCCAACAACTGATCCTGCCATTTTCTAGAAATTTCTGTCACCCATATTTGTCCTTTTATGAGGCCCAGCAGGCTTCACTGAACTCCACTGGACCTCACCGAATGACTGAACCGCTGTCTGTCTGCTTAGAGAATCAGAGCTGGGCTATTAACCAGGCTCAGCTGAGTGAAAATCCATCCTCCTTCCAATAATAATAATAACAACCTTTGACTTCCTCAATGAGTTACCCTGCCTTGAAGGTGATTGGGAGAATTGTAAAAGGGTCAGTGGACCAAGGTATTCTGAGACAGAACCTTGTGGTATTCCCACAATTAGGTGCCACGATAAGGATAATCAGCCAAGAAAGGAGACAGAAAAGTGGGCCAAGAGATAAGAGGAAAAACACAAGAGTACTATCATGAAAACCTGGAGAAGAAAGAGTATCCAGGAGGAAAAGATGATCTCTATGGTCAGGGCAGCTAGGTGGCACAGTGGATAGTCAGGAAGTCAGGAAGAGTTAGGAAGACTCCTCTTCCTGAGTTCAAATCTGGCCTTAGACATTTCCTAGCTGTGTGACCCTGGGTAAGTCACTTAACCCTATTTGCCACAGTTTCCTCATCTGTAAAATGATCTGGAGAAGGAAATGACAAACCACTCCACTATCTTTACCAAGAAAATCCTAAATGGGGGCCACGTTAGAATCAGACATGACCGAAAACTACTGAATAACTGAAAAAATGGTTGGGTTAAACTGTATCATTATCATTATTATCATTGTCATCATTGTGGCTTCATAACAGGAAGGGCTTTCAGTTTAACCTCTTCCTTTTTTTTTTAATGAGAAAACAGTAGGTGAAGAGAATTTCCAAGAGGACACAAGTACTAAGTGGAAGAGCCAGGATTAAAATATTGAGGGTCTTCTGATAGAAATTCAATGCTCTTCAAGCACACACTGTACGTGATCATTTTTAATGAGACATGGATGCAATGGCAAAGAAAACAAATAGCAATTACAGAAATCCTGTACCTCAGAGGGATTAACAATCCCTGATTTACTTGCACACCAATACACCTATCCAGACATGCATTGCCCAACCACGAATTTGAGCAAGTTACTTCTGGCCTCACTCTCCCAAATGGAAAATTAGATGGTCCTATTACATTATCTTTAAAACAAGGCAAGGTGGACTCCATGATGACAACTAAGGTCTTGATTCTAGGATTCTATGAAATGTATCTGATGCTCTCCAATGTGACTCTTGGGCATTTTCTTTCCCTCACTTCTAAAGCAGATTGAGGCTGTTTCTTCGTGTCAGCAAATAAACATTTAAGGTAGATAGGTGACATTACTCTCTTATCATATTGAAGATTTCCATTGAAAGCTTCTTGACTATTGTACCAAATGAAATTCATAGTTGCCTCATCTTTTTAATACTTTATCTAGAGTCCTAGGGAACAAACAAACAGGAGAGATAAACATGTTGGGAGACCAAAAATAAAATAAAACAAAATAATAATAATAATGATACAGTGTTGGAAAAAATTTACCTCTTATGGATACAATATAAATGTTAATTCTGCTATCCCACAATGTGCTCCCTCACATCTTAATCAGGATACAGAAAGAACTCAGTCTAAAGACTGTCTAAATTCAAAGACTGACAAATTGACATATCTTTAATTTTGCTAAGCAATATTTGAGTCTCAATGGATCTGTGATATTATTCAATTTAACTCACAAGCATTTATTAAGAGTCAACTATGTGAGAAGCACTATACCAGGCTATGGGGATACGAAGACAAAAATAAAAAAAAATAGTCCCTGCCCTCTAAGAGCTTACAGTCTACTGGTGAGGGAAGGAGGGAATAACCTATAAGCAGATAAGTCAATGAAAAAATACATGCAGGATGATTTTGCTGGTGGTGAGCAGTGGGAAAGTAATAAAAGTTATGGTTATCAGGAAAAAATTCCTGGAGGAGATGGCAGTTGAAAGGAGTTGGTTATTCCAATAGGTAGTGGTGAGAATGGGGTGCCTTCCAGACAGTGGAGGCATCCCAGGTAACAGGCATGGATATGGCTCTTCACTCCATTTGTACAGGTCGCAACCCTTCATTTGATCCACTCACTCCTCCTGTGCAGTCCTTGCCCAGGTTGAGGATCTGCCCAATGTGATGGAAGTCTTCATTCAGGCCCTTTTTGTATTTCACTGAAGTGCATGTGCTAACCATTTGTTACCTCTCATTCCTGCCACCCAATGCCTTCCTCTAGCATTCATGTCTTCAATGACAACTCCCTCATACTATTTCTTAAGCCTAGCTCATCAACAGAAATATGTTGCAGCTTACTTGAGCCTACCTGTGTCTCTCCATTTCCCTTTGGGGTGCCCACAACTATAATTCTTCAAAGACTGTGGTGTTCCAAGATTTGCAACCAAGTAGCAATGTTTGTGCTTAAAAAAAAAAAAAGACAGAGACTTCCAGTGCCAAGGTGGCAGAGTGAGGAAGGAACATTCTGAAGCCCTCCCAAATTCCCATGCAAACAATTAGAAAACTGCCTTAGAATTGACCTAGAAGCAGGGAAGCAAGTCTGTCTCCCTGGAGTGGGAAGGGAGCTAGGTCCAAGATCAGCAGCAGCAGCCGCCAGCCTCACAGCATGGGGCCTGCAACAAGGCTCCAAGCCTGGGCCAATCCACCAGCTGGACCCACCCTCTGCAAACCAGCAGACCCCTAGGCAAGTGAGCAGTCTGTGCAGTGACCCCACCCCACCACAAACCACCAGCGAGGGCTTTACCCCATTGCTAACCAGTAGTAAAACCCCACCTTGGGGCTGTCCAACAGCGAGATCCCATCCCTGGGGCCTGCCCACAGAGAGACCCTGACTCCACAGCGGCCCAGCATCAGGGCCCCGCCCCTGTGTCAGACCAGCAGTAAGACCCCTCTTCTAGGGACAGCCACCAGGCAGTCTCTGTTACAGTAGTAACCCAGCAGAAAGGCCTCACCCATGGGGCATGCCAGCAGCTAAACCCCACACTTGGGGGAGGCCAACAAGGAGACCCTACCCCTCACCCAGTACAAGTCAGAAGGGTAACCTACCCTCCAGAGAATGCAAGCAGCTAAGCTCTGAAGCCCAGTGAAAGCCAGCAGTAAGACCCTGAGCCTCAGCACAAAAAAACTTGGGACAGTGCAAGATCAGAGCCCAACTCTCACATAAAAACACCAAGTCACCAAGAAGAAAAAAAAAGAAAGCAGAAAAAAATAAGCAAAAAAAAAATCAGAAAAAGAACTTGACTATAGGAAGTTACTGTGGTGACAGGGAGGATCAAGGCATAAATATAGAAGAGGATCATAGTGTCAAAATGGCTACACATGAAACCTCAAAGAAAAATGTAATTTGGTCTCAGGCCCAAAAAGAATTCCTGGAAGAGCTTAAAAAACAAATTAGAGAAGTAGAAAAAAAAAATGGGAAAACAAATGAGAGTAATACAAGAGAATCATGAAAAAAGAGAAAATAACATGGGAAAAGATATACAAAAATATACCAAAGAAAATAACTGCCTAAAAAAAATAGGATTGACCAAATGGAAAAGGAAGTACAAAAGCTCACAGAAGAAAATAATTCCTTCAAAGTTAGAATTGAGCAAGTGGAAGCTAATGACTCTATGAGATATCAGGATAGGGTAAAACAAAAAAAAAAGTTAAAAGAAATAGAAGAAAATGTGAAATTTCTCATTGGAAAAATAAGTGACCTAGAAAATAGATGAAGGAGAGATAACATAAGAATTATTGGACTACCTGAAAGCCATAATAAAAAAAAAAAAAAAGCCCAGGGGGCAGAGCCAAGATGGCAGAGGGAAAGCAGGGACTTGCTTGAGCTCTCCCCCAAACCCCTCCAAATATCTATAAAAAATGGCTCTAAACAAAAAAAAAAGCCTGGATAACATCTTTCAAGTAATTATCAAAGAAAACTGCCCTGATGTACTAAAATCAGAAGGCAAAACAGAAATTAAAAGAATCCATCAATCACCACTTGAAAGAGATCCCAAAATGAAAACTCACAGGAACATCAGAGTAAAATTGCAGAGCTCACAGATCAAGGAGAAAGTATCTCAATTGGCAAAAAAGAAACAATTCAAATATCATGGAGCTACAGTCAGGATTACACAGGATTTGGCAGCTTCCACATTAAGGAACTGGAGAACTTGGAATATGATATACTGGAAGGCAAAGAAGTTAGGATTACAATCAAGAATCACCTACCCAGCAAAATTGAATATAATCTTTCAGGGGGAAAAAGGATATTTAATGAAATAGAGGACTTCCAAGCATTCCTAATTAAAAGATGAGAGATAAATTTTTAAAATGACCTCCAAATACAACACTCAAAGGATACAAAAAAAGGTAAAGAAAGAAATGAGAGAGAAAATATAAGAAATTCAATAAGGTTAAGCTGTTTATATTTCTATAAGGCAAGATAATATTTGTAACTCTTAAGAACTTTATTATTATAAGAACAATTAGAAGGAATACATAGACAGAGGGTGTATATATAAGGTGACTTTGATGGCATGATACCCAAAAAATAAAAAATAAAAGGGTGAGAAAGATAATTGCACTGGAAGGGGGAGAAGGGAGACTGAATGGACACGAAAGAGGCATGAAAGAGATAATATAATGGAGGGAAAGATATCAGGGGTGTGGGCAAAGTTTAAACCTTATTCTCATCAAAATTAGCTCATAGAGGGAATAACACACACAATTGGTTGGATACAGAAATCTATCTTGCCCTATGAGAAAGTAAAAAGGGATGGGGACAATAGAAGGGGGATAGAGGACTAACAAAAGGGAGGGTATATTGGGGAAGGTGATGATCAGAAGTAAAACACTTGTGAGAAGGGAAAGGTGGGGGGGTAAGAGACAAAGGGGAATAAATAAGTGGAAAATAGCATGGAGGGAAATACATAGTTAGTTATCATAACTATAAATGTGATTGGGCTGAACTCACCAACAAAATGGAAGTAGATAGCAGAATGGATTCAAAACCAGAATCTTACAATATGTTTTAAACATACTGAAACTATATTTGAAACAGAGAGATACACACGAGGTGAAGGTAAGGGGCTGGAGCAGAATTTATTATGCTTCATCTGATACAAAGAAAGCAGGGGTAGTGCTCATGATCTCAGACAAAGCAAAAGCAAAAATAGATCTGATTAAAAGAGGTAAGGAAGGAAATTATATCTTGCTGAAAGGTACCATGGACAATGAAGTCATGTCAATACTAAACATATATGCACCAAATGGTATAGCATCTAAATTTTTGAAGAAGTTGAATGAGTTACAAGAGGAAATAGATAATAAAACTATACTAGTGGGGGACCTCAACTTTCCCATCTCAGAACTAGATAAATTCAACCAAAAAATAAACAAGAAAGAAGTTAAGGAGGTAAATAAAATTCTGGAAAATTAGATATGATAGATCTCTGGAGAAAACTGAATGGAAATAGAAAGGAATATACCTTTTTCTCAGCAGTACATGGCACCTACACAAAAACTGACCATGTATCAGGACATAAAACCTTACAACTAAATGCAGAAAACCAAAAACAGTAAATGCATCTTTTTCAGATCATAATACAATAAATATTACAGTCAATAATGCACAATGGTAAGAGAGCTCAAAATTTAATTGGAAATTAAATAATTTAATCCTAAAAAGTAAGTGGGTCAAAGAACAAATCATAGAAACAATTGATAATTTCGTTAAAGAAAATGACAACAATGACACAACATACTGAAATTTATGGGATGCAGTCAAAACAGTTCTTAGGAGAAATTTTATATCTCTAATTGCTTACATCAAGAAAATAGAGAAAAAGCAGATCAATGAGTTGGGCATGCAACTTAAAAAAAAAACTAGAAAAAGAACAAATTAAAAATCCCCAATGGAGCCATGGAGAGAACTTAGAACTGAAATTTTTTTTAAATGAATGCTAAAATTAAATAGATAAATTAATAAATGAACAAATGAACAGAAACGGGTGGGGTTGGGGAGAATTTTTTTTTCTGTCTCTTTTGCCAAGAAAACTTTCTTAATTTACAATAAAAAAAAACCTGTTAGCTAAATATTTCAATCTAATGAATTTTGAGAAAGCCCAAATTATCTAGGAAATTCTTCAGTCCACCATCCCATTGTGTGGGTTTGGTTGTGGGTGGGGGAATGTATGTGTTTGTGTCTAGACATAGAAACCAGCTTGTTTAAAAAAAATATCTTATTTCCATAAAGCATTGGCTCAGCTAACTTCCTTGATGCTACTGCATTTCCTCTATTCATCCTATTCAATTTATCCTGTATATATCTTCTTTATACGTGCTTGTTTTCATGTTGTCTCCTCCTCTGTTAGACTGTGACCTCCTTGAGAGTAGGGTCCATTTTATGCCTTTTCTTTGTATTTCCAACACTTAACAGAGTACTCTGAATAAAAGAGGTATTTAATAAATGCTTGTTGACTTGACTTGACAGTGAGACTAGAAATAACAGTATTTCTTCAGGATTAAAGTACCCAGGTTTATCACTGTAATAATCTTCATCCAGTAATAATTTATCAGGAAGCACTCCAACTTTGAGGATGTGCAGACCTAACACCAATGCTTGTTCTCTTTTGAAAAAGTAACACAATATATTCTTAGTCACCAATTAAAGCTGATAGATAAGAGCTATTGAACTAGAGGGTAATTTTCCTTCTTTAAAAACTTTCAAAAAAACAAAAATTAAGTTTAAAAATTAATTCATTAGACACAATTTTTCATATATTGGTTAGTTTTGTTGAGGTTTTCTTTCATCTTTTTTATTCTTTTTATAAAAAATAGCTCTCTGAGAGGGAGAGGGGAGGAATACATTGGGAAATGTAGATGATGCAAAAACAAAGAGATATCCAAAAATACATTTTAAAAATTAATCCACTGAGGAACATTTTTAAACCTAGCTGGAAACCCAATGACAAAGATCAGAAAATTGGCAGCAGCGGCCTGCTCCTGTTGATTTTAATTTTTTGGAACAATCATATACAGTGCACCTGTCAATTTCTTCATGCCGTTATCTACAAATTTGTAGGTATTTTTTTAAAAATACTATGTATTTGTCCATATGATGGAAAGCAACAGGTTAGAAAAAGAAAATGGCATTTGGCATTTTCAAAAATAGGCTTTACTGGGAGGAAGGATGCAGTGGGGGAAAATGCTGAATTTGGAATTCCAAGACAAAAATTCCAATACCAGCTCTGCTGCTTGCTCCTGAATGGCCTTAAACAAATCATTTAAACCCTCTGAACTTCATTTTCTTCATCTGTAAAATGAGGAGGTTGGCTACATAATCTCAATGGGCTAGCCTTCTGATGCTAGCAGCTGTATCTTATACTTGGGGTTTCTACCTCCATATCATACATCCACTTCTCTCATCTCACATAGCCACCACCCTAATTCAGGTCCTTATCACTGGGGCCTCAAGCAAGGATTCAAACTCAGGTTCTCTGAATCAAAATCCAGCATCCTTTCCAATATATTTTGCTTCCTTTAATTCCTTGTTCCCAGGACCTCCCTACAGACTGACAGCTAAGAGACTGGGGAGGGGACAAATTGAAAGGACTCTAGACAATAAGGGTAGTCAGGTAAACATAGGCTTATGGTTTCTCTTCCTTATTAGAATACCATTTATTATAATACTTTCCTTTGCATCTTTTACCCATCTTTATCAAAGCACTTTCCTCCAGCAAGGGAGCAGATAAAACCTCAGTGTGCTGCCTAGAAAATGCCATTGTGTGCATTTATTCTTAGCCAACTAAGCTTGAGAGATTGAGGCGCAACAGGGAGGTTGGCAGGCTTTTACTTTCTTCCTGTTTAAAAGTCTGTCACTTATGATTTATTATCCCTGGGCTGGATTTTATAAAAATACCTTAAGTGACCTTCTTGGAACCTCATTTCATGCATGTAATGTGGATGCTATCCTTTATGTATGCCACCTAACTTGTTTTCTTCTTAAGCTCTTCATCATTAAATCATAAAATCTATAGCGCTCTATACTGTTCCCAGAAAAGGAGACATTTAAATGGTAGACTTGGTATGGGATGGTACCTACAAAAGAATAGAGGGGCACAAAATGAGTGGGAAAACCCCTCTTGTCAGTGTGTCAAGCCTTTCCTCATTCCTCTCCCCCATTGGAAAGGCCAGTGCTCTTTTAATATAACTCATTTAGTTAGACTCATAGTGAATCCCTTGTTTTTCAACTTCAGCCAATACAAAAACCTCCCATGAGAGGTATTAACTGAGTTTAATGAAATTAAGAGCATGGTATTGCTGGCATAGTGAAAAGGGCTCCTAATTTAGGTTCTGAAGACCTGGGTTCAAGTCTCAATACCTTTGAGTCTTAATTTTCTTAACTATAAAGGGTAGATCGAGGGGAACAAGGAAAGGTGAGTTGACTAAATGATCCATACTTTCCCTTCTATCAATACTATTGATAAAAAGAGTAATGTACAACATCTAATACCTACACCCACAAATGTAATATAAATTGGCATATCTCTGGTGGTTATTTTAATAGTAAGATGCTTGACTCATCATTATTTAAACAATCAACCCAATTGAATATGAGATCAAGTCTAGTCTAAAATGATTTACACAGCATATCCATATTGGGCTTCAAGTATAACATTCAAACAGGTAAGTTGGCTAAAGTTTCCACTCCATATTTCAACAGTGGGACTATGGAGGGTGGGCCTACAGAAGATGGGCTGGTAGGCCAAAAAGAAAAAAAATCATTCCTAATAAGCACATGTAACACAGAGAGAATGTGTAATTATATACATTTGAATTTTCTATTATCACAAAATAAACATCTTTAAATATCACATGAAATTCTTGGCCATAAAAATACTGATTTAGTTAAAAAATTCCAATATGTGCATGAAGACAAGAAAGTATACATCACTTTCTGAGAGGTGGCCTGTTTAATACATAAAATATAATGTGTATGTATACATGCTCACAAATACATATGGATAAAAAAAGTGAGGGATGTCAGGACTTGTGATTTTATCAGTATAAAGATGGCAACCACATCCAATGATTCAAATAGGCAACTCATTCATAATTTATAATCTTGGATAGTTGACTTGGGACACAAAGACGTTAAATAACTTGCCAGTATCTGTCAAAGGCAGGATTCAAACCCAGGTTTTTATGACCCTCTACCCAATAAACTACTCAGCCTCTCCAGGAAATGCATAGAACTTTTCAGAAAGAGACCACATGAGCATTTTAAATTTCTAGGATATAAAATAATTAGCTAGAGTACACTGTATAATTTAAGACTAGTCTCAGAGCAGAATACACACTTGAAATAACAAACTAAGTAGAAATCTAAAGTTAGTTGCAAAAATCTTGAGCTTTTGATTAAACATTCAGGCTGAAAGTAATTTTCATCTTTAACCCAGAAAAGACAGCAAAGAGAGCCAGATAGGGGCTACTGTTAATGTAGCCTAAGAGAAAGAAAAGAAAGTAATACAATTATTCATTTCATAAGCAAGGTATTCCTGACACATAACAGGATGAAATCATTGATTCTGGAATCATGGAGTTGGCATGAATGAACCCTAGAAACATTTATCCCAATCTATGTAAAAACAAGAATCCCCTTTATAATGTTCCATATAATTGGCCACACACTGGACAGCCCATACTGGGTAATCTCAAAAGATGGATTCCTCACCAACTCACAGAACAGTGCTTTATAGTTAGGGACAGTCTCCATTTGTCTGAAGACTTTTCCTCATGTGAAGCACATCTGCTCTCTCCCCACCTTCTATGCATTGCTTGAGACAAAGTTGATCAAGATTAATCCCTTTTCCACTCAATTATTGTTCAAACACTTAGCAAAAGCTACCATGCCTTCCCTACACCTAATCTTTTCAAGGCCAAATGACCCTTACATCCTTTGAATAATGCTCATGTGAATGGCTCCCTCATCATCGTGGTGGCCCTTCTTTGGAAACATGAAGATTATTGATGTCCTTCTGGAAATATGGTTCTTAGAGCTAAACATAATGGTCTAGAGGTGGCCTGATCAGACTGCTATCCATGCCATCCTGGTCATTGTGATTCTGTTATAAGGTAGTTGGTTCAGTCATTCAGTCATGTCTGACATTTAATGACTCCAGGGACCATACTGTCCTTGAGGTTTTGTTGGCAGAAGTACTGGAGTGGTTTGCCTTTCCCTTCTAAAATGGATTAAGGCAAACAGAGATTAAGTAACTTGCCCAGGGTCACACAGCTAGTGAGTTCCTGAAGCCAGATTGGAACTTAGGTCTTCCTTACTCCAGGCCCAGTGCTCTATCCACTGACTCACCTAGCTGCCTATTATAATGTGGACTAAGGTCAAATAAGTTTTTTGGACTGCCACTTCATACTTACCTTGCATTAAGCTTGCCTTCCACTAACCTCCCACCATCAACAATATTTTTCACCTTAACTAATATCCAGCCATGGCCTGTACCTTGTTTGAAAACAAACACAAATATAGCTCTTTCATATTTACCGTCATTAAAGTTCATCTTAAGAGATTTAGTTCATTATTCCAACCTTTAGATATCTTGATTCTATTGTCCGGTGTGTTAGGTTTCCCATCTTGCTTCATTCCATTGATGAAAGTATTGAACAAAAAAGTAAATCCAAGGACAAGTCCTTGGGCTATTACACTAAGGCCCTGTTTCTATGATGACAACTAAATCATAATACCCAGTATCTTTCTATCTTATCCATGAAGTTTTCATAAATTCCTAGTTTAAAACATTGTAAGAGATTGAGGAGGAACAATATTTATCTTGCCATTGACCAGCAGGGCAATATTTTTGAGAGGTAGTATGCTATAATGACAAGAGTCCTAAATCCCAGAGTCAGGAGATGTGAAGTTTAAGCTCTGCTTTTTGCACATGCTACCTATGGATGATCTTGGAGAAATAAATGACTTAACTTCTTCGAGCTTCAGTTTCCTCATCTGTGAAATGGACAAACTTATACCTGCGCTATCTATCTCACAAGGCTGTTGGAAGAAAAAGGGTCTTGAAACCCTTGCAGAGACACATAAATGTGAGTTAATAGTATTATTTTTCTTAAATTGCTGAACTCTCTGTGGGAATGAATAATCCAAGAAATTCAGCCATTATAAACTCATAACATTATGTTTGCTCTATTTTTTTTTTTAGATTTTAGAGTCAGTGTATATTTATCTCTTCTATTTCATGTTAACACTAGAGAGAAAGAAAAGGAACTCACAACTGAGCAATTATTCCTCATTCTCTATTTTATTTATCCTTGATGAACCTGATCGCCCCAATGCCTAAAATGTTTCATAGGAATAAGGATTAAATTAGTCACTTCTGAAAGCTATACTAGGTTTTAACACCAGCAAAGCATCATTTCATAAATGAATATTTCTGTGGGGTGGGGAGGGGGAAGATGTAGCCTAGGGAAAATCCAGCGGAGTAACAGATCAGTGGGTGAGATCTCCCACAGTGGTTATATGAGGAGAACCACACTAGCTAAAACTGCTCCTGTATGAAATTTAGTTGAGTAAGAATGGAAGCACGGTGATACAGAAGATAATATCCTGCAGACACAGATATGCCAGGAAAGGATGGCCCATCTCCCACAGTGGCCCTCATGCACACGGGGTAGAGGTGGGAGGTAGAAGAAAGGTGGGGGATGAGGGGCATGAGGAAGAAAAATGGTGCCCTGTGACTTCAAGACCATAAGTGCAGCTATAATAGTTGCCAAAGGGAAGAAGCTTGTCTCCCAGACACTCCTTCCCCCATTACTTATCAGCATAGTCAAAATGGAAACAAAATCCTTGCTTTTGCAGAAGACGTTGGAAAAGATGCTGATGCTGGGAAAGATTGAAGGCAAAAGGAAAAGGAGACAGAAGAGGAAAAGATGGAAACAACAAAATGAGCTCAGACAGACATCAAGAGATAGTGAAGGATAAAAGGGCGTGATGTGCTATGGTCCACGGGGTCATGAAGAATCATACATGCCTGAATGACTGAACGACAGATGATGTACTTAGAGACCTTAAGGAGTCAACTAAAAATTAATTGAAACAATAACTTTAGCATTGTTGCAAGGTATCAAATCAATCCACATCAATCATCAGCATTTCTGTGTAATACCAGCAGTAGCCAGTTGATTGTTGTCCATTATTGAAGAGGACCAAAATGACATCACCATGTTAGAGTCAAGTTACAATGCATCTGACTGTGGCTGATCAGACCAATACAAGCTCAGAATGTTCTACCACAGTTCGGGCACAAATAGTCTGTGTGAACATTTGGAGTGGGTTCTCTGAATTTGCGAATCTCGTGTTTGTTTTGAGCTATTTTAATTCTGCGTTGCTCACAGAGCACAGCCCCTTTTCTGATGAGGGCACACCATGCCGGGTGCCTATGCCAGTGTCTCCAATGTCACACAATCAATTCCAAAGTTCTTGAGAGAAACCTTGAGAAAGTCCTCATATCGCTTTTTCTGATCTCCATGTGAGCACTTGCCTTGTGAGAGTTCTCCGTAAAATAGTCTTTTAGGCAAGCATACATTTGGCATTCAGACAATGAGGCCAGCCCATCAGAGTTGTGCTCTCTGCAGTAGAGTTTGAATATATAAAATAGTTGGCAGATACCTGCTAACATACATACATACATACACACACCTGGGATCTGTAAGAATAAACTACAAAATATTCTTTACAGAAATAAAGATAGGCCTAAATAATTGGAGAAATATTAAACTGCTCATGGGCAGGCCAAGCCAATATAAGAAAAATGACAATAGCAGCCTGGTTAGGGGAAAGGGCTATTTGGAAAGATGGTGGAAGAAATATATAGTCTGATTATTCGAGAGGCAGTGTGACACAGTAGAAATAACTCTGGATCTAGAGTCAACCTGGAGTAAATTCAAGGTCTATCACGTACAACCTATAAAACAACAACAATGATGATGGTGATGATGGTGAGAGCTAAAATTTATATAATGCCTATGATGTACCAGGCACTATGCTAAGTGTTTTACAAATATTATCTCAACTAAGCCTCATAACAACTCTGAGGTAGGTACTACTATTATCCCCATTTACAGATGAGGAAATTGAGGCAAACCAAGGTTAAATGACTTACTCCCAAAATCACAGTTTGTAGTAAGGGTCTGAGGCTGGATTTGAACTCAGGTCCCATTGAATCCAAGTCAGGTACTCTACCCATTGTGCCACTTAGCTACCCCAATGCTCCTGGTTGCTTTATAACCTTGAGTTAATCACCACCCCCTCTAGGCCTTGGTTTCCTCATCTATGAAATAGATTAGATAACCTTAATGGTCCTTTATAGCTCTAACACCTAGCTAGGCAAGCCTGGAGTAATTTATTTATTTATTTATTTATTTTTTAGCACCAGATGACTTTCACCTCTATCTACTTCACCCAACACCTGCTTCCCCGAGTCATGTGACCAGCAAGTAAAAGCCCTGGGCCAGAAGCAGATATTATACTTTTTGTTCTTTAGAGTCAGGTGGACTACTGTACAATATAGACCATAACTATGCAGTAAATTTTTTATTCTATTTATTCTATCAAAATACAGAATATTTTATTCTATTCTATTATTCTATTTATTCTGTTTTATGCTATTATATCTAATAGAATATCCTATTCTATTTTATTCTATTATTCTATTTTTATTCTATTCTAAAGGAGGTCCTTTTTACCTCTAAACACTTGGGGAACCATGAAAAGAGTTCAATCATGTTCAAGCATTTTTCAGTTATGTCCAACTCTCCATGACTCCATTTGGGGTTTTCTTGGCAAAGACGCTAAAGTGGTTTGTCCATTTCCTTCTCCAGCTCATTAAACAGATGAGGAAACTAAGGAAAACAGAGTTAAGTGACTTGCCCAGGGTCATACAGCTAGTAAGTGTGTGAGGCCAGATTTGAACTCAGGTCTTCCAGGCCCTGTGCTTTATCCACTATGCCATGCAGTAGGTACTTAATAAGTGTTAATGGGGGCAAATGGCTTGATTCATGGGATCATACACATTAAACCTAAGCCATGATATGTAAAAAAAGACACCTATTACTAATTTCTCTTTCAATATTTAATGAATTGGTGGCAGGGGTGGGAGGGTTGACTTCATAATGGTCACACAGCTGGTCTGTGTCATAACCAGTACCTCGATAGAGGACAATCTTCCTGACTCTAAGACCAATTTCCAATCCACTATGCCACACTGGTTTCTCAGTGAATAACTTGGATGAAATACTCTTCATTTGATAGAAACTGTGCTTGCCACTTTCAATATATTTTGAAGTATCTTTCTATTATTTTATATTGTAATGACTGAATTCTTAAAAAAGAAAAAAATAATAATACTCCCTTCAGGTCTTTGTGCTGTAAGACATCAAAGGGATCCTGGGGAAGTGGGTAGAGCTGATAATCTGAGCTGAACAAAACTTAACTGATCATTGCATTCAAGACCTGTCAGTCATCTGGCTTCGGCAAATGAACTAAGAGCTGCAGGCATCCTTCACATCGGGAAGAATTCAGTGGGTGGCCCAAAAGAGACTGAGGGTATTGAAAACAGATAGAAACAAACCATCTGCCTCTAGCTTATGAAGGCAGCTGCTGTGATGAAAGCAGTATGCAGAAAAAGATGGTTTCCAAAATCGAGGACAGAGTCACAATAAAGAGGGATACAGATGCTAGCTTAGGACTATAATAACTTAAGTTGCCATAGCACTTCAAGTTTTACAAACTGATTCAACACCCCTTTGAGGGAAGTAAAACTTGTATCATTATCCACAATTTTACATATTAGGAAACTGAGGCACCAAGAAGTTATATATCTTGACAAGACACAACCTACAAAATGGCAGAGTTAAGGAGTCGTCTGACTCTAGATCCAGAGTTCTTTCCATTATACCAGACTTTAAGAAGTCTGTCTTTAATAAAGGGTAGAATTTACCTTCATTAGTCAACTATGTCAAAAATATGCATCAGATTAAATGATTAATTCAAATACAAATAAACTAGGGAGGAGAATGAGATTTATAGGGGCAAGAGTTACAGATACCTCCAGGAGGGGGAAAGAGGTAACTCTAAGGTCAGTACATGATGGCTTAAAACTGTGGAGAGGAATCTTTGAAATCAGATAGAAAAATCCCTTCATTTGTGGTAGGGTCAAGGACCAGAGAAAGATCTATGAAGGCTTACCATTATTGTAAGCCAGAAATAGCATAACTCTAGGTGACAGAGTATGATCAAGGTGCACATACTCAGACATAAGGCTGGGGAAAAGGTTCTGGGAAGAATTGAAATGAACTGTTAAATTATCTAAATTCTATGCCACAGACCTTATTACCCTCCCCAACCTCAGCACAATTAGTCTCTGTGGCTCCAGGGCCAGGGACCAGGGAAGGAGGGAGAAGTAGCAAGATGTAGAGCAGGGATGGGGAGTCTTATCAATGTGCTTGTTTGTTTGTTTTTTTAATTTTACACAATTTAAAGACTAAAGGATCTTTGATAATAAAGATATTTTTATATTAGTTTAAAAAATTCCCATACTTGCCCAGTGTATGTAATTCAACATTTTCCAAACAACCTCCAGGTTGCTGTTGTCACATCTGGAATGGCCTGTGTAAATAAGGTTGGTTCCAGCTTTGGGGACATGTATAGCATTCACAATGATTTAATAAATTGACATTGCCAATTCATTGTTGGTTTATATAATGGTTTATGAATAATTTATTTTCTGAGATTGGTTACCACGAGTTAATTCTTCCATATTCTTTAATACGAGTTTCTGATTCTCTTAAACCAAAGTCTAAACTCCAGATCATGATGATTCTCTCACAAAATGGAAACCCCATGAGGTACAACCTCAAATCAATCAATTATGAGCTTTTATAAAGTGCCTCCTATGAGCCAGACACTGTGTTAAGTCCTAAGGATACAAAGCTAAAATAGTCGCTCTCCTCAAAAAGCTTATATTCTAAAAGGGGAGAGGATATGTAAACATGTAAAATGTACATATACATACATACACACACACACACACACATATGTGTGTGTATATATGTGTGTGTGTGTGTGTATGTGTGTGTATATATATATATAAATAAAACATAAAAAGAATGAATATAAGAGAGAGGGCCCTAGAAGCCGGGGGAATCAGGAGAGAGAGGTTTTATATAACTTGATTTTCAGAGGAAAGCTGAGGATGCTTAGAGGCCAAAGTGAGGGGGAGAAACATTCTAAGCATAGGGGATGGCCAATATAGAGGCATGAAGACAACAGACTGAATGTCAAGTGTGGCGAGGATAGGACGCCGTGAAACAGGCAGCCAGCTATGTCCATTCCTTTGTTTGTATGAAGGACGGCTCTCCGGTCAAGAATCGGACGTCTAAAGCCAGCGGTTGATCAGAAAAGGCAATGAGAGAATGAGAATGAATTGGTTAAAGTTCAACTTCACAAGTTAAAAACATCACAAAATGATATCTTTGGATATAGAGAGACAGAGAAAAATTATAGTGAGTGAAGAAAAGCCTTGGGGTCAAAAAGAGCAGAGTTCAAGTCCTGCCTGTAACACATTCTAGCTCTGTGGCTAACCTGGGCAAGCCGCTTAGTCTTTCAGAGTTCCAGAAAACTACTCAAGACGGGTGTTCCAGTCTGAGGATCATGAACTTTTTAAAAAGAAAATATTTGGATAACTGTATTTCAACATAATTGGTTTTCATTGTAATCCTATACATTTTATTTTTTTTAATTATTTTGAGAAAAGACCCGTGGTTTTTACTAGACTGCCAAAGTGGGTCTGTGACATTAAATAAAAGATCAGAATCCTGAAGAGCTGCTGATCTTCATAGGTGGAGGAAGTTTCCAACAGGAGAATTCTTTATCATGAAATCATGGGTTTGCACGTGCACACGCACACACACATACACAGTATCTGTAACTGGGGTTAGAAGCATGCCTAGACCATTCAAGATGGAGGTGCCCTCACATAAGATGTCAGGGACCTGCTTCGGGGAGAAGATTCTGTTTTCTTTCTTGGCCTGCCATGTGGTTGGAAGTAGCTTCTTTCCGTTGGCTCCATATTGAGAACTGCCTGTTCCTTTAAATTTACCTAAGGCCTAGTTGTTCTCTCTTTCCTGAAGCATCTAGGGGTGAAGAATACCACTCAGAGTCAGAACACTATGCTGGAAGCTGGAAAAGGACAGACCTAAGGGCCACCTTCCTTAGCTTGGTCTCCTTTCATTTGTCCTTTTCAAGTTCTAGGTGCTGGGGGTGGAGTCCTTGACCTAGGAGCTTGAGCCATAGAGATTCTAAGCCTAAGATTCCTGTTGCAACCAACCCAGCATAGAAACCCTCAGAAGCCAAGATTCTAGTGCACAAGCCCAGGTCAGGGTATTGGGATTGGACAGACCCAACAGGAGCCTACAATTCTGATACTTCAAACCAATTCTCTTTGCCCACTGTAATTTCTTCTTCTAGTCTTACAAATCATATGATCAGGTATTCTGAGCTGGAAGAGACTTTAGAGGAAGCTGCTGCCTGGAAGCCACACCCATGTCTCATGGGCACGGTCCCCTCTACACCACCTTGATCTCTGGGCATAGAAGGAAGATTAAATTCACAGTTCAACTAAATTCCTATATAACATTAGTCCCACAAAGTTTCAAGTCCAACCCCAATACCGCAACCAGGTCCTCAAGGTCAGCCCTTTGACTGAATCTAAAATTCACAGAACAAATCCCCTTAATGAAAAGATTTGTTCTGTAAAACTTGCCACACCCAAGGACCTAGAAGGCCACACCTGACCTCCCAGCAGCAGCTTCCCCACCCCTGCCCCTGCCCTGAGGTGTCTTTGGGGAAATATCCTTGCTATACCTGTAAAGTAAATACTCCTTTGTAAAAATGAATCAGACTGGGAGCCAAGCTGGCGGATTAGAAGGAAGCAATGCATCTGAGTTCCCGTCCACAGCTCCTCCAAACAGATCTATAAAATGCACCAGACTGAATCCTGACAGGGAAATCCAGAAAAAGTCACAGTGAGCCCTTTTCCAGCCCAGGTTGGCAGAGGGAGATAGACAGAGGTCTACAGACACAGACAACAGGGTTGGGGCGGGAGCACACAGCGTGCAGAGCACTCCAGAGCTCAGGGAAATATTGCACTCCAGTATGAAAGGAGGCTCTAGACCCACACTGGGGCAGACTCATGCTGTGAGACAGTAAAAGAGGCAGGTGTCAACTAGCAGATTTGTCACTCACTACCCTATCCTGGTTTGCAGATACAGAACAAAGTGAGAAAAGGAACCTGAGCACAGAGCGGTAGTGGAGTTGCCTTTCCCAGCTAAGGAAGCCCTGAGCCAGTATACCAAGAAAAGAGGAATTTCAGAAGCTAGCAGCCTCATCAACAGTAGCAGTGTGGTTTAGACCCTGAGCACAGATGAGAATCTCAAATCCAGCATCTACCCCAGACTACAGAGGAATGACCAATGCAGGAAATTCAGACCCAAGGGGAGCCTACAATTCTGCTACTTTAAACCAATTCTCTTTGCCCCACTGTAATTTCTTCTAGATTTACAAATCATATAATCAGATATTTTGAGCTGGAAGAGACTTCAGAGGCCTTTTAATCCAACCCCCTCAATTTGACAGATGAGGAAACTGAGACACAAAGAGGCAAATTAGCTTTTCCATGGTGACACAGCTAGCAAGTGTCTGAATTGGGATTTGAACCCAAAGTTTCCTAACTCCAAGTCTAGCACTCTATCCACTGCACCATAATACTAATGATTATTCCTCAATCCTACATTCTTCTTCTCATAACTGTTAAGTGCAGGAACATATAGCCTGTGCTATTTTCCAAATAGCTTGTCTAATCAGTTTTCCTGAAGTATAATTAGCTTTCCATATGTCTGTCATCTCAGTATGGGTGGTCCCTCCAGGTAGGTGCTAAATCAATGTGTGTTAATTGATCATAACTCGTTCATCCTGGGTCACTCTTATTCATGCCCTCCAACAAGCTTTCCACAACAGGTCCTCCCAAAGCATTAGGAACATTCTTCAGTTTTCCCTCATGTTATAAGGATTCCAATGAAGCACATGGGACATTCTTTGGTTATGCCTTGCTCTCACTATGAGACTGACCTACTGTCATTTTCAGATATATATATGTCACTAATGAAG
The DNA here is from genome assembly GCF_900497805.2 of Vombatus ursinus. Taxonomy (NCBI): domain Eukaryota; kingdom Metazoa; phylum Chordata; class Mammalia; order Diprotodontia; family Vombatidae; genus Vombatus; species Vombatus ursinus. The sequence continues at coordinate 3,273,547 of NW_020954562.1, forward strand.
TCTTTTACAACACATTGCCTTCCAAATTCCTGGTCTTTAATGTATCATAGGCTACTTATACCTAAATTGGTGTTCGTTTCCATGTAACAAAGGAAGAAAAATATGACCTGTTAACTATGAAATGGGATTAGGATGGAGAGACAGAGCCAACCACCAAAAGATGTCTGAAAGTCAAGGCCCAGTTTCTATAGCATGTGGGTGATTATATCAGCCCTCAACATTTTCCCTGGTGGCTGACTTTGGGTCTTATGCCATGGCACATTCTAAAAATCAGACAAAGAAGAATGTAAGAAAGAAAACGTTCTATTCTCTTTGAAGCCCTCATTCTGTCTAGTTTATTCAATTACATGAGATTTTTTCCATCTGTCTATAAGGTGGTCAAGACAGGTCATTCTCTTTTTCTTATACTTCTTGACAATAGGCCATCATTGTAAATTATAAGGAGAAAAATATCAATAAACTCTCCTTTACCATGAACTCTAAGCAACAGCACCTTGGTTTCTGCTTCTAAGGCTGGTATCTTTCACTGTTTAATCCCACAGAGATACCAATCCAAAAACACTTTTCTTCAGTCATCAATGAGATAATTTTCTTGATGAGCAGAACAAAGGGCAGGGGCAGATTTAATCTGTTCTCCAGCTTGTTGTTATCTTCATTGCCACATTTTGCTTCCACTGATTTCAAGTAAAACAGTAAAAAGTAATCCATTCATTCATACCACAAATATTTATCTATCAAGCACTCACTATCTGTAATATGCTTTGAGCTCTGTAGGATATAGATACAGAATGCACGGTCCCCAACTTTAAGGAGTTCACAATCTGGTCAGGGATATCATCAAGATTCACATTTTTAAAATGCTCTTAAGTTTATAAAGTTGGTTTTTTTTGTTTTTTTATCAATAGCTACCCTAAGAGGTAGAATATACAATTACTACACCCATTTCATAGCCGAAAACATAGAGGCTCAGAGAGGTAAAATGATTTTTCCAAGATCAAATACCTAATGAGTGGTCAGGGCCAGAACACAAATCTACATCCTATGACTTTATGAATGGGATAAATACCATCAAAATGGAGTATTACACAAAGAGAGATAAAGAAAAGAATCTAACAGGGAAGCAAAAGTCAGGCAGTACATTTGGGATTCACTCTACCCACCTTCTATATGCAGCAGGATAAGGCCAAACTTTGAACCCTTTTGGCTCCTTCCAGAACCACTCCTCCCCAAACACTCAATTTCCTAATATAGTCCATCAACTGAATTCCATGGGAGTACCCTGTGGTTGGAGAATCAATACAATAGGTAGACCGACAGAGAAGGATGGGAGAGGTATGGGATGGGGGATGGTGAAGAGAGAAGGAGGGAGAAAGAGGAGGAGGAGAAGAAGAGGAGGAAGAGGAGAGAGCATTTATGAAAAACCTACAATGTGCCGATGTTCTAAGTACAGTATGGTAGAAGAGCCACTAAGCCTAGGGTCAGAAAACTTGGATGTCCTGGCTCTTGCAGTTACGAGTTGTGTCAGATAAATAGAGAGTAGATGTAGATACATATATGTATGTATGTATATGTGTATATATACATATATATATATATACACATACATATACATACACACAGAGAAAGAGAGAGGTGTATTTATATAGACATACATGTGTCCATATGCATATATATTTTATAGGTAAAATAGGTATTTATATGTATAAATAAACTTTACTGATGCCATTAGTTTTTACATCATAGTCATTTCTGGAAAAACCCTCTTCCTCTTAACACATCATACTGGACCCTCTTTGAAAAGAAAGAAAAACAGTTAAGCAAAAATACTCAATACCATATCTGGCAATATATACAACGTTTTGTGCTAGTACTTCCCCATCTAGTGCTCAGCATAGTACCTGGAACATAATAGGTGCTTAATAAATGCTTGTTGATTTGATTCTGCCAAGAAGAAGGAGATGTGTTTCCTTACCTATTTTCAGGGATTACTGATGTTTCAGAAATTTTCTGTTTTCATATTATTTTCATATATGTTGTAATCATTGCATTTATTGTTGGTTTAGTTTATCTCATCCTGCATCAGTTTGTGAAAAGCTTTCAATGCTTCTCTGAATTCCTCAGTCATTATTTCAATATTCTCTCACATTCACATGCCACTTTTTTTTCAGTCACTCCCCAACAATGAGCACTGATTTTTGCTTCCAGGTCTTTGTTCACACACACAAAAAAAAAAAAGTATGCCAAAAATATTTTGGCATAATTTATACTTTTTTTTTTTGGCCTTGACCAGCATCTATCAAAGAATATTCACAACTTAGTCATTCTTATTACACAATTCCAAAATGATATCCAGAGTGATTGCAACAATTCACATTAACTACATGATCTTGGGCAGTCTCATTTTCTCAGTTTCCTCATCTGTAAGACAAGTAAAAACAATACTGAATCTGCCTACTTCATAAACCTACAGTGGGCTTGAGATGAAATCTCATATGTGCATGTACATATAAACTGTAATACCCATTGCAAATGTTATGTATCACAATTATCATTATTCTCCCATCCAGGCCTGCCCTGCCTGGGTGACATCCTTTGCTCTGAAACACTCTTGAATAATTTTTGTCTATCAAAAAATCTTACTGGTCCTATTTTCCATTCCCTTGTGTCTCAAATTACTACGTATGTAACCTTGGACAAGACATTTAAGCTCTCTAAAGCTCAGGTTCCTTGTCTATAACACAAGGAGTTTGGATTTAATGACTTCTACAGTCTCTTTTCAGCTCTAAATCTGGATCCTGGAATCCTGTGACCCTATCCTGATAACTTTCCCATTAGTCTGAAAAATTCCCCTCATGCTAAGGTATTAATGGGGTAATTGGGGACACAAAAGACCCAACTAAGAGCAATGAACTGAGGTTATCAAATGGTTGATATAGGCTTCATGTAAAGGAAAATTTCCTAGAATCACAGTTGTCCAAAAGTGGTCAGCTGTCCCTGTAGATAGTGGGTTCTCTTTCTGTGAGGGTCCTCATGAGGAAATTCTTGATTAGCACGAGGTTGGAATAGTGAGTCCCTAGGGTCCTTCCCATTTATGAGGGTCTATGATTCTGTGACACTTGTCTTTGGAACTTGACCCTCATGGGTATAAGGTCTTAATCCAAAACAATGATACTCAGTGGGAATTTTAGAGTACCTGGCATGGTATTGGGGGGATGTTGAGGGATGGACTGATCTGTTGGTACTTCTCAAAGCATACCCCACCAAATGCAGCATATAGACAACTTCCAAATTGCTTTTCATGTATGAAATGACTTTGACCACATCATTTCCCTGATTGAGAATTTTTGGTGGCTTTCTATTGCCTCCACAATAAGGTGAAAACTCCATTGCTTGGTGTTGAAAGCCCTTCAAAATCTGAGCACAACTTCCATTTCCAGACTGATTAAATCATATTTCTCCACATGCACTCTTCTTTCCAGCCAACCTGGAGTTCTTGGAGTTCTCTCTGTAGACAACTTTTGACCTCTTGCCCCTGAGTATCTGCATAGACCAAATCCCACATTTCAAAAACACTCCTGTCTCCCTTCTGCCCTACAGAATCCCTTTCTTTTAACACTGCTTTTCTCAGGAATCCCTTCCTGCTTCCCCAAGATTACTTTGTACTTATTAAGATTCTGCTTCCCCAAGATTACTTTGTACTTACTCTGTACATATTTTATATAGACCAGTAACATAGCAAGTTGATAGAAAGCCAGGTGGGAATTGAGAACCATTTTCAAGTCCTGCCTTTAATATACACTGGCTAGTGACTCTGGGCTAGTCACTCATCATTCCAAGAAATATCCCTGAGTGTATAAATGTACACACATTTACAGGATAGTTTTAGGTCTAAATTGGTAAAGAGTGTTTCTTCATCAGGAGTTCTCTATACCAAATAAATCATAAGTCTGGACAAAATACAAATGTGTGTGTGTGTGTACATCTTGTTTTCCTTTGAGTAGAGTGTAAACTCTTTGGGGACAAGGACCATTTAGTCTGTGCCTTTGCATCTTCTGAAGCTTGAACACCACGTAGTAGGTGCTGAGTAAATGCTTGGTGGAACTAATTAAATCAGTCCCATCAACCTCAGCCCAGGACCAGCACTGGTGCTAGCTGTCCTCTCTCCTCCCCACACATACACCCAAAGAGAAAGCTGAAATGGTTCCTTTCCCACTAAAACAAGCCAGCTCTGTGAATTACATGACAAACTGGAATTGGGGCTTTCTGATGCTTTTATTTCATAGTCCTAGGAAACTGGCAGCAAGATAAAGCTGAGGAATATACTTGTGGATCCTTAGTATCATTCCATTGCTGCTATTTACTTTCCCTTTGTAGTTTGCATGCTTTGTTGTTACAAAGAAAATCAATACACAAGCTTTCAAGGAAACAGCACCCACGGAGAATGAGTTCCATTTTGCCTTATGCTTCTTTTTCTTATTTTAAGTAAGTTATTCCCATGTCGCAGTCAGGGTTCACTTTCAAGTCAATGGGAGCTCTGTGTACTCAGGAGGGCTGTCTGCTTGAAGAACTGGCCTCCCAAGTCATCAGAAGGATTGCCAGGGTGTCTTTTGGCAACTATGACAACCTCCGCTGGTCGAAGCATTCAGAAAAGCCCAACAGAGGGAAAATGAGGAAAGAAGGCAAATAATCATGGGCCTGCAATCTCAGAATCTTAAAAATACCTAGGCAAAATGAAAGGGAAGCAGGCAGTGGGCCTGAGGCAAGTTGAATGAAATCTTGGTTAGTCTGAACAGAAGTTCTGAGTCCTCACCTCCCTAAGGGCTCGTCAAGGAAAATTGAAATCGGGCTCCCCCAGGTTAGCCAAGTGTGTGGAATAGTGCCTCACGGAGGGCTTTGTTGTTATTGCCTTTTTCTATAAATTTGCTTTTCCTTCAACTTTACTATTTCTGGGTCATGTAATCCCCTATAGTCACAACTTTAGAGTAAATTTTGATTTGTCCTTTTCCCCTTATCTCTCATATTAAGTCCCCTTGGCTCCATCTATGAAATATCTCTTGCATTTTATCCCCTCCTTTAGATTTCCACTGCCAACATACTCATCACCATCATCATCATCATCATTATTGTTATTGTTATTATTATTAATTATACTCTCATTGCTCCAAATCAGGGGTGAGGAACCTGCAGCCTTGAGGCCACATGTGGCCTTCTAGGTGCTTGGGTGGGGCCTTTTGACTGAGTCCACGTTTTACAGAACAAATCCTTTTATTAAGAGATTTGTTCTGTGAAGTTTGACCTAGAGGTTTGAGGACCTAGAGGGCCACATGTGGCCTTGAGGCCACAGGTTCCCCACCTCCGCTCCAAACCCTGGACTATTATAATTGGCTACAAAAAGGTCTTCCTGACTATATCCTCTCACTTTTCCAGCCCATCTTTGTACCACTCATACCAGAATCATCATTATTACACATAATTCTGGTTTTCTGCTAAAACAAATCTTAGGGGATCCCTTTTGTCTACCAAGTAACGGCCAAACTCTTTTTCTTTACCTTCCCTTATCTGATCACAATTTGTTATCGTTCCACCTCTCTCTTTGCCTTGCTACCCCAAAAACTTGTTCTTCATTCTCACTGTGACCTCCAAGCCCTTACACCCTTAGTTCTTCCCTAGGTCATCAACCCTTCACTGGCTACCCTAACCTTCCTTCCCATCTTGACCCCATCCCCGTTTTTGTGAATTAGTTCAACTCTTTTTTCTTGAATCCCTTGTCTCCTTACCCTATCACCAATCATTCCCTAAAAAGCCTTAGTAGAATTATACTCACCATCTATTGCCTTTACTCTGCTCACATATTGCTGAAGCAAAGATGGAGAAATTCACAAAACAGTGCTGATTGGATCCACTACACTACAAACATGAAATGCCATCTCAACTAGGCCCTTGCTACAGCAAGACAATCCTTTTAGACCTCCTTAACTGACTCACTATCCCACTCTTCACAACAGCTTTTCTAAATCTTTTTATCCCTCCTCAAACCTCTCCCTTCCTCCACACTCTCAGCTGAGAAGCTTGCCTCATATTCATTGAAAAAATTGAGACTATTTGTTGACAGCTCCCTCTTCTCCTCGACTCACTTCTGCCACTATAGCTACCTTCCCCCATCTTGCATGGTGAGGTGGCCTTTCTCCTTACCAAAACAAATCACTCTGTCCATCTGCTCCAGCACACCCTCACTTTCTTGTTTATCTTCAGTCTCTTCTTCTGTACTGACTGATTCCCTATTATCTACAAAGTTTCCCGTGTTTCCTCCATTCTCAAAAACCCTCACTTGATCCCTCTATCCCCACTAGCTGTCATCCCACGTCCCTTACTTTTGTGGCTAAACTCCTCGAAAAGGCTGTCTACAATATGTGCTTCTACTTCTTTTCCTCTTCCTTCTTATTAACTTCAAGCCCTTTCATAATCTATTATCACCATGCCTTTCCAGTCTGATCTCACTTACTTCTATCTGCAGACATGACACTCCAGACAAAATGGATATCTCTCTCTCTCTATCCCCCGTGCCTAAAATGTCCTCCTCCCCTAGCTTCATCTGCCGAATTCCTGCCCATACCTGAAAGTCCAATTCAAATTTACCCTTCTTCATCTTGCTTTCCTAGGTTCATTAGCAATATTATCTCATTTGATCCTTTAAGTCAATCCTGTGAGGTAGTTACTCCAAGGATTAATAAATCTCATTTTGGTTTTTTTTGTTGTTGTTGCTATTGTTGTTTTGGTGAGGCAATTGAGGCTAAATGACTTGCCCAGGGTCACACAGCTAGGAATTGTCAAATGTCTGGGGCCAGATTTGAACTCAAGGCCTCCTGACTCTAGGGTCGGTGCTCTATCCAGTGCGCCTCCTAGCTGCCCCATAAATCTTGTTTTTACAAATAAAAAAACTGACTCTGAGACATGAAGTGATTGAGCCAGGATTCAAACTCAATTCTCCAAGCTTGCAAAACACATTAAATACATTATTTCCTTTGATGTTCACAACCATCTTGCAGATAGGTACTACAGATATTACACTTCAGAAACTGAGAGTCAGAGGTTTTAAATGTGACCCCACGTTAGACTCCGTTTCCTCACTCCTTACCCTATTTCTCAACAGTCCCTGGAATGTCAGATCCTGTTTGGACTATAGAATTCTACTATGAATTTTATTGCCCATACATATTTTTCACAAGATAAGATCTCAATCTTGCAGATTTTTTTATCAAATAAATTGTCTGTAGTCACTGCTCACCTACAAAGACATGGATTTAGAAGTGGCTCTGATATATTCACTATCTCCTCCACAGCTGATAATCTACCCTGTGCTTGTTCATCCTTTCCTCTTCAACTCTATCACTAGCTAGATAAATACCCAATAGTCTCACCATCCTGAAGAGTTGGGAGGAAGGGGCAGGTCAGGACATGTGTGTTCTTGGGAGCACTTCCACCAGGGGTGGGGAACCTGTGGCCTCAAGGCTTAGACCATATGGACAGAGCTACAACTGGGAATTTTTGCACCTGGGCTAAATTGGAAAGGCAGAAGACAGAGCACGTGTGCAGTTGCTCTAGAAAAGAAAGGAGCCTGATGCATAAAAAATATGGTCTGTGCCCCTACTGGAGTTGAAGAAGATAGGCTCCAACAGAAGGAGGCCTCTCAGTGAGGTCATATAGTGTCTCTACTCCAATAGGGAAGAGAAATATCTCACCACAAGCCAGCTCCCAATCACCCTGCCCTAGTTGTGGTGCTGGGTAGGCAAATGTATGCTCTCAGAGAAGCAGCAAGCAGACCCATACAAGCCCCTTTCTACAGCACCTAACACTAGTTCAAAGGGCACTCGATGCTCGATAAAAATTTTATAATGATAAAAGTGAAACACATTTGTAGAAATATCTGGGGTCCTTTTCTTATGAGCCACCCATGAACTACCCCGTGTTCTAGGTACTGTGTGGGCCAGAATCCTCTCCAAACCAAAGCTCAGGAAGCCCAACCAATGTGTTTAATTTTACTAGACAGCTGGTGGGCACACAATTCACAATAATGAAATATAAGCTCTTTAAGGGCAACGAGGTGGCACAGTAGATAGAGCGCTAGGCCTGAAGTCAGGAAGACTCATCTTCCTGAGTTCAAATCTGGCTTCAGATACTTCCTTGCTGTGTGATCCTGGGTAAGTCACTTAAACCTGTTTGCCTCAGTTTCCTCATACATAAAATGAGCTGGAGAAGGAAATCGCAAACCACTCCAGTATCTCTGCTAAGAAAACTCCAAATGGGGTCACAAAGAGTCAGACATGACTGAAAACAACTGAATAACAAAGAAGTTCTTTGAGGGCAGGGATTGTTTAACTCATCCCTAACACCTACGCAGTAGCCATTAGGCAAATGCCTGCTGATTAATTAATGAAATAAGAATATTACTAAATAACAGAACTTTGAGCTTACCATTTCATTTTGTACATAAATACATTTGTACACAATTTGTGCATAAATATAATTTGTACATAAGTACATGAACAGTCAGTGAGAAGTATTGAAGAATCATGCATGGGCCAATCACATGTGGGGAATATGGGTGGCCAGAACACCTGTGTAAATGTACAATTGATGTCTCACACAACTCTGTTCCTCATCAGGTTTGCATGTCAGATGTCCAATATTGGTCTGAAGCTATCTAGGTATCTTCAGGGGTCAGGTCACAATGAAGCTTGCCTCATATTCATTGAAAAAATTGAGACTATTTGTTGACAGCTCCCTCTTCTCCTCGACTTCAGAGGATACTCAGACAAAATTCACTAGAGATACCGTAGTTAATAAGCCTCTCTCCTACAGGGAAGGCTACAGTTCTGTTAACCAATTCCTTCAGTCACCTCCATCGTTCACTGGAGAGTGTTGTGCATAATGAACCTCTCTCCTACAAGGAGGGCTACAGTTCTTTCAGCTGTATAGTCCTCAACTGAAATGATATCTTTACCTTGTACTCTGTTTTCTTCCTACTGGAGGTGTTATGACAAGTAAGCCTCTCCATGAAGGGGAAGGGTACAGCTTTATCCCATCACTCCTCCCAGTTAAAGTTGTGAGACTCTCTTCAGCTCTTGAATCAGCTCTCCCAGGTAATAGCTGAGAAGCTCATCCTCTCAGTCAGCTCACACCAGAAGGAACGAAAAGCCACACTCAGAAATGAATTGCTCTTTGACTCTTATCTGATTTGCTTCTCTTAACTACATTCTCATCTACTGCCTCCCTGAGTTCTTCAATCTAATTATCATCTAACTTAGGGATTAATGAAAGGAAGAACTAGGTTTAAGTCTTGCCTTACATACTTACTAGCTGTATAACCCTGAACAAGTCACTCGGCTTCTCTAAGCCTCAGTTTCTCCAACTATAAAATAGAGAAAATATGTATGTGTATACAACATATATTACATAATATAAATGTTATTATAAATTATATATAAATATCCCCTTCTGGATCACTGCCTTGTCAAAGTGGAGTGGCTTGTATAGTTCAACGAATCATGGTGGAGGGTTCTGACAAAAGATGATCCCACTTGAGAAGGAAATGGTAAACCACTCCAGTATCTGTACCAAGAAAACCCCATGGGCAGTAGCATATTATGGTCCATGGGATCACAAAGAGTCAAACATGACTGAATGACTGGGCAACAAGAAATATATATATTTGTTGTTATATATATATATATATATATAAACAATATATTATATGAGATATACATAATAATAAATTATATATAAATATATGTATTTCTTCATCTGCAAAATAGGTACCTACTATGCAGATCAAATGAGATAATGAATGTAAAATGTTTTGCAAATCTTAAAAGCACTATATAAATGTAGCTATTATCACTATCAATATTATTATTATTGTGGTCAGAAATTCATTTAATTTATTAAATCTGATCATACCTTCCTGGCTAGGAAAATATCCCAACTCTACTTCCTCAAATAGAAAAAGAACTTAGTGATCTTATTGAGGAGAAATTGCTTTTAACCTCTCCCCATCATATTACTCTATTTTACACAAAAAGAGATAGTGGCTGTGTTGGCTAGTGAAAGCTGAAAAGGTCAGTGATTTTTGTCTCACTTGCCCCTAGCCATACATTACTGTCTGGTGTCTCTATCCTTGGGTTCCCCAACCTAGTAATGTGAAGAATTTTAGAGAAATAAGAAAACAATCGGTAAGAAAACAATGATCTTCATAAACATATCTGATGCCAATTAAATTTTACATTCCAGCAAAACCCTTCTATATAGTGGTCCTTGTACATGTTCCTCCAGCTCCCACTGTTGAGTTTTTTCCCCAGGCTGTTCCCCATGACTGATATGCTCTTATGCTTCCCCTCTGCCTCCTGGAATCTATAGTGACACTCAAACCATGAGAAAAGATCTGCCTTCTAGCACCAACACTGTAATTAACTCATAAGTGCATGACCTCAGTCAATACCCTTAGATTTTCTGGGTCTCATTTTCCTTAACTGTAAAATAAAAACTTTGGAAAGAATGGTCTCTAAGGTACTTTACCATTCTATGATTATCTATGATATTCAAGTTACCATAATGGCACCTAGGGATCTGCTAATATTCATTCTCTGCTACTGAAATTGCTCCTAACTAGGCACTGAGGGGAGGGGATAGGGAGAGAGGTATGTTGAAGATGTATGATCTGACACTCCCTCTGTTGACTACCTTCTGTTAGAGTGCAATTATCAAAAAGTAGGTGTGTGGAGAGACAGTATTGGAAAGAGATGGAAATAAACCAAAAGTTGTAAAATGTGAACGGAGAAGATAAATCTACCATATGGTAAAGGATTACACTCAAGTCAGGCAGTCAAATAATGCGTTGAATGAATGAATGAATGACGTTACAGAAGGGTGAATGAATGGAAAACTCCAAAACATGTCTACCCTCATCTTATTCTCCTCACTTAAACTCACAGAACTTCAGAGCTGCCGAAGGGCCTTTAAGGCAACCTCTGTCATTTTACAGAGAAAACTGAGACTCACGAAGATGAACTGACTTGATCAAGGTCACACAGACAGTAGCGGATATGGAAGGAGAGCCCAAACCTCCTTAATATCATGTGAGTAATTTTCACAAAACCATGTTGGCTCGTCTAACTCAATTTTGCAAATATTTATTCTTCCTCATGATAGCGGCTGAGATATATAGTACCCTATGGTTTACAAAGCACTTATATTTGTTATTTGATATTCACAACTAGGTGGTGGCACATGGGCATAAAGGCCTGAACTTGGAGCCAAGAAGACCTGAGTTCAAATCCTGCCTCAGACACTTAGTAGCTATGTCCCTTAACTTCCACTTATCTTAGTCTCCTCATCTATAAAATGGGAATAATAACAGCACCTACTTCCCAAGACTGCTGTAAGGATCAAAGGAGATAGCATATGTAAAGTGCTTTGCAAACCTTCAAGTTAATAATAAATGCTTTTATTGCTGTTGTTGTTTGCTTGTTTCAGTTGTGTCTGACTCTTTGTGACCCCATTTGGGGTTTTCTTGGCAAAGATAAAAGAGTTGTTTGTCATTTCCTTCTCCAGCTCATTTTACAGATGAGGAACTGAGGCAAACAGGGTAAAGTGACTTGTTAGTAAATGTCTGAGGCCAGATTTGAACTCGGGAAGATGAGTCTTCCTGACTCCAGGCCCAGTATTCTATTCACTGCACCACCTAGCTGCCCTTATTATTATTAACCACCCTTGGTGGTAGGTACTGAAGGCACGATTATCTCCATTTTACATAAATGAAAACCAAAGCTCAAAGAATGACTTGCCCATGGTCAGTTAGTAAATGTCAAAGGCCAGATTTTAACCCAGGTATCTCCTGACTCCCAATCAAATCCACTATTCCACATCATCTCTCATTCTTCCTTCTCTTCCCTTCCTCTTTCTGAACATTATAGTTTTTCCATGCTATTAAAATGCTTCATAATGGGAGAAAAAATGGATGGGACTGGACCTGTGATTTCATTGCTATAGGGCACTCTCAGATGAGGTAATGTTCTCTACCAATGCAAATATTCCAACGACCAATATGTGCATAAGTGGGACTTGAAACTAGGTCTTCCTGCCTCCCTAGGCCAGTTCTCTATCCAACATGGTCATCTGCCCTGGTCACACCAGATTGGAATACTGTGTTTAGTTCTGAGCCCCACTTTTTAGAAAGGATATTGGATACTCTGCATCAGATCAAAGAAGGACAACAAGGATGGGCAAGGGTCTTGAGCTCATGCCATATAGAGATTGAATGAAGAAATTGGGTTCTATTTTGGTGACTGGAAACAAATGACTTCTTTTCAGTACAGCAAACATGGATGAATCAACCAAAAGTCTACATGATAACTTTTTAATTCTGATCTCTAATTTGTGGCCATTCAGCATATCAAAAATTCATTTCAAGTGTCATTTCTTCCTTAGAAAATGACACAATCATGCTTTTATTCCATGGTTACTTTTAAATTGTTGAAGGTATTTCTATCTGGTCAAGCAAACTGGGTCACAAATGGTTTCATCTGTCATAGGCTTAACAGGAATAATATCCTTCCATCTGACATTGTTTTTAATCTGAAGTCAGAAAGGAATAAATGTGTTAGCTTCAAGAAAATATGATTACACATCTTAATATGACAGGCAAAATGAAGAAAAAATGAAGTCACCTAGCCAAGGGTAACATTGATAGACAATGGCAAATCTGGGTTAAGAACCTCATCTTCTAACTTCTAAATGTTTCTTTAATCTTTATTGGATTTCTAAAGAATCCTTATAGCTCCTAGATCCTAGGTGACTTTAACCATTAACCAATTGCGTTGTTGTTCAGTTGTTTCAGTCTTGTCCAACTCTTCCTGACCCCATTTCGGGTTTTTTTGGAAAAGATACCGGAATGGTTTGCCATTTCCTTCTCCAGCTCCTTTTACAGATAAGGAACTGAGGCAAACAGGGGTAAGTGACTTGCCCAGGGTCATACAGCTAGTAAGCCTCTGAGGTTGAATTTGAACTCAGGTCTTCTTAACTCCAGGCTTAGCACTCTATCCACTGCACCACCTAGTTGCCTCGTTGCAATTATATTTCTACATTAATGTTACCATTGACCCTGTCCTGCTCACTCTAGCAATGAGATATACTTCCCATGACTATAGGATTATGTGTAAAAGCAGAGAATCTTGGGGAACCTCAACACTCATTTAATCTACCTAAAGCAGGAATCCTATCTATAATATCTTAGACTAGTGGGTCCCCAAAAGTATGGTCCAGGCTCTCAGGTAGTCCTTGAGACCCTTTCAGAGTCCATGAGATCAAAACTGTTTTCATAACCAAGAAAATCCCAAATAAGATCACAGAAATTCAGATACAACTGAACAATAACACTTTGCTAAAGTTATTGTTTCAGTTAGCCTTTTAGTTGAATCTCTAGGATGTTCCAAGTGTATCATCATATCATCTGCAAAAAGAGATAGTTTTATTATCTCAATGCTTATTCTGATTCCTTCAATTTCTTTTTTTCCCTCTTATTGCTATTACTAGCATTTCTAATACAATATTGAATGATGGTGGTGATAATGGTCATCCTTGTTTCACCCAATTACATTTTCATCTGACTCCAGTGCCACTGGAGAGCTTTTTGTGCAGCCCTCTCAGGCATGTTTGACACTTCTGATTTAAAGCACTGTCTAATTGCCCTCCTCCTCTTATGCATGTCATATTAAGATAATTAACAATAAGGGATACTGAAAGATTCCTGATTAGAGTCAAGAGAAGGAGATATAAAGTGGGAAGAATTTGAAGTATTGCTAGAAGGATAGGTGGGATTTGGGTAGGTAGAGGGAGTGGAAGAAGACATTCCAGGTATAGTGATCAGAGATTCAGAGCTAGAAAGGAACGTGGAGCTTTCTGAGCAAGAGGATGTCATGAGGTTAGATTTTAAGAAGACTAATCTAGAGGGAACATGCAAAATGAATTGGAGCATGGAGAGAGGGAAGGCATGGAGGCCATTTAGGAAACTGTTAAAGCAATACCTTCCTTGGGATATTGGGCTAGTCCATGGGGTTATTGGGCCAAAGGTCAACCTCGTTATTTTTTTCTAGCATAATTCCAAAATGTTCGCAAGAAAGGTAGGGTCATCTCATAGCTCTGCCATTATGTGTCTCAATAGTATGAAATGGGGAAGGGAACAATCATTTTTAAGTTTTTTACTTTAAAAGTAATGATTGCTTTCAATTTTATTATTTGAAGATGATTGAAAAAAATGTTTTACTCGAGGGATTTAAAGTTGGTACTGACTTTTTTTTAAAGATTCATTAATTTATTTATTTTTAGTTTTCAACATTCACATCCACAAGATTTTGAGTTCCAAATTTTCTCCCCATCTTGTCCCTCCCCCAGCCGCAAGACAGCATGCATTCTGAATATCCTTTCCCCTAATCTGCCCTTCCTTCTGTCTCCCCCCTTTTCTTATCCCCTTCCTCTTCTATTCTCCTGTAGGGCAGGATAGATTTCTATACTCCATTGCCTATATATCTTATTTCTCAGGTGCATGTGAAAACAATTTTTTAACATTTGTTTTTAAAACTTTGGCAAACAATCATTTTTAAAGCATCTACTATGTGCCAAGCACTGTAAAGCTAAGCTTTGTTATTATCTCATTTGATCCTCACAACAACTCTGGGTGGTAGGTGCCATTATGATCCTCATTTTACAGCTGAGGTATCTGAGACAGCAGTTAAATGACTTTCTCAAGATCACACAGCTAGTATCTAAGCTTGCATTTGGACTCAGTTCTTAATACTCAGCGGTCTATCCACTGTACCACCTCCCTGCCTTGTGCACAGAAGTGTAATAAAGTGAGGTTGGCCGAAAGGACTTTGTACTTGGTAATCTGGAGGTAACAGGGGACCTTTGAGAATTGTGGTTCAGTTGACTAGGGAGGCAAAGAAGCTAAAAGTATGTACAAATTCCTAGCAAAAAGATAAAATTACATTTGGAAATCTAATTATGTGTCTTTGTGTATGTTTATTTGTGTCTCTTAGATAAGGGCATAAACTTTTAAAAATTTTTTTACATTTCCATACAGAATCTTTCACTGTGCCCACAATACACTATATCTGTAGAATTATATAATATGTATATTCACATTATGTATATATATACACATATAATATATAAATATCTTATTGACATAGTCCCAGTAATTTAAAAGTTAGTGTGACATGTCATCCCAAAGAAACTGATTCAATCTTAGACTTTATAAATGGAAGTATATTATTTAAAGTGAAGAAGGTGACATCCTTGCTATATTGACTACATGTAGAGTGGTGTAACCAATTCTGTCCACAACCTTTTTGGTAGGCCATAGACAAGATGGAGCATATCGAGAAGAGAGAAACCAGGATTGAAAGGGGTCCTATCCCATGTCATTCAAAGATTGGGTGAAGGAACAGTGAATATTTGACCACAAAAAGAAAAGACTTCAGAGCAATGTAATCACTACTTTCAAATATTGGGAAGCTTTTCATGTAGAAGAGGCCTGGCTCCTACTTGGACTTGAAGGACAGAATAGAACCAATGGGTGGAAGCAATATGGAAACAGATTTCAGTAACTCCTCATTGGGAGAGAATTCCAAACAATCAGGCTTATCCAAAAGTAAAATGGGTTGCTTCAGGACATCTTCATTTTGAAGGTTGATGAGATAGAGAGCATTGAGAGGTAAAATGGATGATTCTGATTACATTAAACATGGTTTTGTACAAATAAAACCAATATAACTAAGATTAGGAGGAAAGCAGAAAATTGGGGAGAAATTTTATAGACAATTTCTAAGATTTCAATTTCTAAAATAAAGGTCTCATTTTAAACACATAAAGAACTTTGCCAAATTTATAAGAATATGATCCATTCCCTAATTGATAAATGATCAAAGGATATGAACAGGTAATTTTTCAATGAAGAAATCAAAGCTATATATAATCATTAGAAAAAATGTTCTAAATCATTATTGATTAGAAAAATTCAAATTAAAGCAACTTTGAGATATCATCTCACACCCAGCAGATTGTCTAAAATGATAGAAGAGGAAAATGTCAAATGTTGGAGAGGATGTGGAAAAATTGAGATAATGACACACTGTTGATGGAACTGTGAACTAATCCAACCATTTTGTAGTACAATCTGGAATTATTCCCAAACAGTTATGAAACTGTGTATACCTCTGACTCAGCAACACCACTATTAGGTCTGTTTCCCAAGATGATCATGGAAAAAGGAAAAGAACGTATATATTCTAAAATATTTATAGTAGCTCTCTCTGTGGTGGCAAAAAATTGAGGTGATGTCCATCAGTTGGGGAATGGCTAAACAAGTTGTGATATATGATTGTGATGGTATACTACTGTGCTATAAGAAATGGTGAGCAGGTTGAGTTCAGAAAAACATGGAAAGACTTGCATGAAATAATGAAGAGTGAAATCAGGAAAACCAAAAAAAAAAAAAAAACAACCTAGGATACAATAATAGCAATATTGTTTGAAGAAAAAATGGGAATGACTAAGCTATTCTGAATATTATAACTATTCAAATAAACTACAAAGGATCTGTAAAGGAAGATGCTATCCACCTCCAGAGAAAGAACTGATAAATAGAAGTATGCATAGTATGGTGTATATGTGTGTTCGTGTGTGTATATGCACACACACACGAACACACATATATACATATGTGTGTATTATATATGGAGTGTATATACTGTACATATATACATATATATACATCTATATCAAATGATGGACTTCTCTAGTGTAAGGTAGGGAGGGAGGGAGGAGGACCATTTAAAACTTAAAATGTAACAAAATAAATTAACTTAAAATTTTAAAATGTAATTGGGAAATATTTAATAAAACAAATAAAAACAAAATAAAACAAAGATAATATTAATATGTGGTTTTCTAAGCATGACCTTCAGGGATCTTTTTGAACCATTTAGTGGCCCCAGTTTCAATTGGAGTTCGACACCACCCAGCTTCTGACTAAAACAAAGGCACATTTTTTAAAATAGTAAACTTATCCCGTGGATATGTCGTTAAATTATAGTCTCCAAAAAATCAAAATGGTGGTTTTCTCAAAGGACAATGGGAAGATTTATGGTGAGGTCAATTACAGATATCTTCAAAGAAAGGAAATGAATTCAAGTACATAGAAGAGCGAAATGCTTTGCTAAGTTGGAGGAATTGTGCATGCAAAGACACAAAGTTACGAATGCGGAAGTCTTTCAAGAGATATTGGATAGGTATATATGTGCATATAGCTACAAGTACATATGTGTATTCCTATACCAGTGAAAATGCTGAAGTAAGAAGGATGATTTGTGCTGGTGATTAAATAGAAATGAGGTCTCTCTGTTGAAATTAATTAATTTAAATGTAAATAGTTATTCAGCAAGTTTAATCAGCTGCATTGATGTTCAGTATTAAGTTCATAATAAAATATTTAACAAAAAGAATAGAAATGAGGTCCATAAAATAAGGAGTTCTAGCTAGATGACCCCTAAATTGCCTTTCCAGCTCTAAAACCTATGAGACTGTGGTGACTTTAATTAGGAGAGAGGGGCTTGAAATTGGTGGAAGGCTAAAGTGTTTGCACTGTATACAGTGATTCGTAGGGTGCCAGCCACTGCAAATTTGATAACATTTTCAGAAGGAATAAATTGGGGCATTTGGGTGTGGGAGTTAAATTTCTTAATGAGGTATCTGAAACAGTTTCTTTCAAATTAATAGGTCTTGCCAAATACCAAGTACAGGAGTAATTCCATCCAAAACACCTCTTAAGCAGCTTCTTGTGTGAAGTTACCTGGAGTAAGGAGGTGATAGACAAAAGAGGAAATATCCCTAGGCCAGATTTTGACTCTTAGTCTCCCCCATACCCTAAAGGTGTGAACCAAAAGCTATTTAAAGCAAGGGAGTAAATATAAGGTATCATCCAAACCTAATGCAGGTATTGCTAACATTTTTGTATGACATTTGTATGACATTTTGCATGACATGTATACACACCATAATATGCATTCTTCTATTTATCAGTTCTTTCTCTGGAGGTAGATAGCATCTTCCTTTACAGATCCTTTGTAGTTAATCTTTATCTACAATGATACAGGGGCCCCAGTGGTGAGCAAGATGCTAGGGGTGAAGTAACACAGTATAAGTGGAAACAATTTTTCCTCTTGTCAGTGCAAAATTAGAGAATGATCTTTGTTAAACACAGGGCCTTAACTTTTCTTAAACTTCATCTAGCTCACAGTGGTTGAAGGTTTTTGTTGGGGAGTAGACGGGGGTGGATTAGGATAGGCTATCACCTACAAAATGCATAGCCAGGGCTGCTATTCCCCCAAAGATCCAGGATGGAAAAATGAATTCTGGCTACAGTTTGGGTCTCTTCTTTTTGGTCTTCAGTACAGTTTAGAAAATGAAGCATGTAGCAGTACTGAAGCAATAAGGCAACTCTCTGCCGGTCCTAGCCTCACCAAACCTTTAGCCTTTATTGTAGTGAATATCTGAATCTATCAATCAATAAACATTTATTAAGTATCTACTATGTGCCAGGCATGTGTTTGGCTAACTTGATCCTTGGAAAGTCATTGGCTGATTTCCTCTCCAACAAGCCCACCAAAGCAAAAAGCTGCCAAAGGAACTAAATTAACTCCTGCCTGTATTCTTTGTAGCTCACTTGTGAGTGGTATATTCCAAGGAGCCTGTGGTCTGCTTACCTCTGAGACTTGGGCATTTGTAAAGTGCTCCAACTTCCTTTATCCTCTTGAATACATCAGAATAAATGCTCCAATGGTCAGGTGTCATTTAGGAAAGACTGCAGTCCAGGAAGAGCTGACCAGTTCTCAGGTGAACTTGCTGTTTCCCGGGACAAAGGAAACTTGGTGATTGATTGCTATATCACTGAGTGGCACATGTCCTTTGTTTGAAAATCAATAAAATGTAACTAGGTAAGTTCCCTGTGATCAGAGATTGTGTCTCTCTTTCTTGGATAAGTCTCTTCACTTCTAATGGCCCCAATTTCCTTATCTGCCAAATTACAGGGTTGACAAGGTCCTTTTCAGGCCTACACCTTACTATTTTAGCATCATAAATTATTGAACCCATGATTGTTACAGGCATACAAAACAAGTTACTGTAACCTATATTATTAAGCTTCACCCCAAATAAGTGGTTTCTCTATCCAATCCCAGAAGACTAGATCAGATCAGCCCTGCACCCCAGGTGGAATCTTGATTTTTCTCTTGTGTGGTGAAATATTATAGATATGTTAAAATACTTAATAAAAACAGCTCCCTTTGAAGGGCTAGGTCCTTATCAGTAATAGTCCTATTTTCACAACAAAGAAGTTTATAGTTAATTGTTCTACCTCACTGACTCTGGAATGAGAAGAAAAGGTTAAGGGGAAAAAAATTTAATATGTTTTCATGACTTTTAGCTCAACTTTAAGATCAAAGATAGTATTCTGTGGTTGATCTCTTTCAGTGTCTTGAAGAAAAGTTAGGGAAATTTGGTAAAATTCTAAACTACAACCTTCTCCCTGCTTCCTGACCACTATACCCTACTCCTACCCCTACCTGCAGGTGCACCAGGACTCAGTACTTTTCCATTAATCTTTTTCTTCTATAGATATAGACTATATCTCTCAAGTTGTTAATATTTGAGAGGGAAGGGCAGGGAAAAGTGAGGAGCACAATAAAATACCATGTTCAAACTCCTCTGACACTTGCCATCCCTAGCTAAATCTTAAACTATGGACAAGGAATTTCCTGGAAGTGGGGTGGGGGGCCAGAGGGGAATGCAGTTAACCCTTTTTTCTCCAGTCCCATGCTAGTATATCACTGGATTCTTTGCTATTTGTCCTTGAGACATGCATCTCCCCTCAACTCATCATTTTGCTCTTTCAAATCTCTATACCTCAATTCTATCAATTTACCAAGGTAGTCCTGCTCAACCCAGATTCAATATAGTCTCAGGTCATTTTAAAGACTAATTTTAAGTCTATATGGTTTGGACTTGACTGTCTAGGGAAGTATTTTCCATTTTTTAACATTGTTGTTACATAACCAATTGCCCTCATAATATCATTTCAATTAAAGTCATAATTGGCAAGATGACTTAAAGATGTTGGGTTGGTCATGCCTATGGTATATTAAACAATAGTAGTGCTATCTCCTCTTTTCTTCCTTGTTCTTTTTTGCATTTTTTTGTATTCTTTTTTGTTTCAATGAGTAAATAATGACCATTTCACTGTGGCTCATAATAAATGCCATTCTGTCCATAGTCGTAAAGATTCCATTCGATTCAATCAAAGGCTAACAGTATTCACAAGGTCTTTTGTACAAGACCTGTCTCCACTCCTCAGTGGTAAAAACTCCTTTAAGATGGTGAGGCTGGGGTGTGTCTGTGGGGGGGGGGTCTGTTTCCTTCATGATTGTATTCTCCTTGTTAGTGTTTTTGTTGAAGACAATGCTAATAGATAGAATAATCCAGTGATTATTCACCCAGATAGGCTCCAGATAGACTATCCAGTGATATACTAGCATGGGGCTGGAGAATAATAGAATAATCCTTTTAATGGATCCACCATCTTGTCAGTATGAGTGCTCCCAACCAGCTGTAAAACCAGTCTTTTCATCATTTCTTCACAAAGGATCCACCCAATATCCCCGTACTGGCTTGACAAGACAAAACTCAGATCAGTTTGATCTGAGCATCTTTTAACAGATGAGAGTAGATATATCTCTGAGTATGCAGGACACAGATGTGCATGTTGAAAAATTCATACCATTTGCTAATCTTCCTTTGGTATATAGGACCAAAAATATTGGCAGAGGAAAGACAGAATGCAATCCAATCTGGAACACAGATATTAACACAATGTTGGCATCATATACGAACTGTGTAAGATGGACAATTTCTCAT
The DNA here is from genome assembly GCF_900497805.2 of Vombatus ursinus. Taxonomy (NCBI): domain Eukaryota; kingdom Metazoa; phylum Chordata; class Mammalia; order Diprotodontia; family Vombatidae; genus Vombatus; species Vombatus ursinus. The sequence continues at coordinate 3,294,568 of NW_020954562.1, forward strand.
AGTTTTTTTCTCCCTCTACCCCCACCCCCAACAATTCCCTAAGCCTTTGCATTTGGTAGAAGAAAGATGATAGTAAAAACATCTCACTACATATGAATGGGAATTTGCTAAGAAAGAAAAATTATAAAAAATGTACAAAAACAGATAATGGTTTGGTTTTTTTTTTATCCTTTCTCTCCCCTAAAAAGCTTTTATATTTTTATAATGAAAACCTATTTATTTTTCTTGGATAAGGTAAGCTAATAAAATGTCAGTCTCTTCAATAATGAATGACAGCAGCCTGGGTCCAAGGAGGTTGCCACTGACATCTAGTGGTAGTGTTCATGATAAGCCAAAAGCATAAAATCATAGCATGTTAAAGTGATCTTATTGATTATCTAAACTAGCTTCCTCATTTTACAGATGGCAAAAGAGCATCTTAGAGAGGGGAAATGAATTGCCCATGGTTCAGAAAAACCAAAACCCAGAGTTTCTGAACTCTAATGATCTTTTCACTCCAACACAGTCACTCATCCTAAAACAAAACCACAAAATGCACAAACTACCTCTTAATGAAAGCAGGTGCAGATAGTCCCTTTCTTACAGACATTCTTGTTAGGGACAAGTCATACATATGAACTCCACACACAAAAACACACTCCCTCACCAATACACCCTATCCCATTGTGGCCAGAGCCAAGACCGTTACTAACCCAGGAGGTTCAGCTATTGCCACCTTAGCAACTAGTGCTGCCTAAGGAATTAATGCTCTTCTGTTGAAAACCCTCTTGTCCTTTAAATTCCAGCTCAGATATCAAATCCTTCATAAGACCTATGCTACTGTGACCACCTTCACCCTTCTCCCCAGCTGAAAGAAGGCCAGTTTGGCTGGATGAGGGAACTGAACAGAACATTGCCATCCATATTTCATGGTCCTGCTTTTACTATGCACTTACTAATCAAACTAAACTATATTTAAATGATGGACTTCAGTAAAAGTAGATGAATAAGGCAACATAGCCAGAAGACAAAGGAAAGGATGTGATCAATAGGAGTGGCCTGACAGTGACACATACTCCCAGAAATGGCCCCAGGGACTTAGCAGTAGGGGAGAAGTTTGGGTCATTGACAGTCATAAGCTCCCAGAGTTCTTTCTGTTTACAGGACCCAGACTGTTACAATTGTTACACAGGTGTACATCTATCCTGAGAGAGATGATTATTAATAACCAATGATTTGGGAAGATCCAGAGATGTCTCCTTTTTTGCTAAAGTCTTGATCTTAAAAGTTCAGTCTCTTGAAGGACATTATTGATAATGAGATTGGACTGGCTTTCTTGTTCAGACCCCACCCAGGTGGGGTCCCCTCAGGTTTGGGTAGAGATAAATTTTTTAAACAGAGTGCCCAAGACTGGAGCAATTTAAGAAGTAAATGACATAATCAAAGTCCAATTCCAACTGGACTCCACTGTAATATTGATTCTCTCATTAATTGTTAACCAATCAGAGTTGATTATCACTCTTGGGAACACCCCTCTTCCAATGGGCATATAAGCTGTGAGCTTTGGTCTTTGGTCTAGAAGAGACAGCCAAATGACCATCCTTTTATTAAAATGCTGGCTTTATTAATAAAATGATTAAATTACCCAGAAATTAAGTCTCTCTAATTTTTTAAATGTCACAATCCCCAATGTTAACCAATACAATAGTAAACTATTTGGCAGCAGGGTCCTAACAATCTTTGTTTACAGTATAGCCTCTTACACAAAAAAGTCGACTATTATTAGTGTGCTTAATAAACATTTATTATATCAAATAGTTAAAGAATGATGGATCATTGACAAGACAGAGAGGAAGAAAGATGAGAATGTTGGCAAATGTCCAGAATAAGCAGCTGGGATGAGCTGATCCTTTAGACCTGTCCTTGGTTTCTTTAAGCATGATTCTATTCCAACATACCTCTGATTTGTTTTCTGACTCAGTCTCAGTTCTCAAAAGCAAGCTACAATGAGAAGCATGTTTAAGGTATGTTTTAATTTTAATACTGCCTAGAAGTAATATTGACACTATAAATGAAAAAGTATTGGTTGCTATGGACTAGTCAATAGAACTCACTGGTCTAGCCCACAAATCAGATATAGTTTTCTCTCTCCAAATGACACAATAGGACCAGTTAACCAGTACTAAACTGAGCAAGGAGGTATTCTTTAAAAAGTACATTGAGATTATCCCCAAATGGAGACGCTTCTCAGCAAAGGCTATGTCTACTTGCAGAAAAAAAACCCACAAACAAAACCTGAAGAACTGAACAATTACCAAGTGAATTTTACCAGTACAAACCCAACTTACCTTAAAAACTTAACAACCCTTCACCACCCTCCTCACTTACTTTCCCTCTCCTTTTCCTTCAGCAAAACCCAAGGTCCTAAAGGAGGGGAGGTATTTCCAGTTTTGTCTTTTGCATTTTTTTGTCTCCAGCACTCAGCATATGAGAAAGCATTTATTAAATGCTTGTTAAAAATGAATCATATATATTTTCCTACACTATCAGGTTATTTGCCTCACCTCTACATTTCAATTAATAAGCCCTTTCCTTAGTAAAGTTCCACCCAAAACAACCTAGTTTTAAAATGCAGCTGTCTAAAACAATTTTAGACCATAGGTAAAAACAGAATTAAAAAAACATAATAGCTACTTGATACTTCTTTTGCTGCTGCTGCTACTAATAATGATAGTAATGGTAATAATAATAGTAATACTAATAATATACCACTTCAAAAGAGAGAATACAGAGAAAAGTGCCTACCAACCTTCTGACGGAATCCTATTAGGTACCATATTATTACAACTATGTTGCTCTAACATGCATGTACTATATAGAAAACATGCCACAGAATCCAGTCTAAGCATTTTGACAACTGCAATAGACAGCCTAGACAAGTCAGAAAAGAATATTTAAAAATATGATATTTCAGTATTATTTCTGCCTCTACAATTATTGATTTGAGTCAATCTGCAATTTTACTTCAGTGCTTTTTCTGCCAATTGTTAATAATACAATAGACTTGTGATAAATGTGATAACAATGTAATTCATGTTATATTTTTATAAATATTGTAAGAAACAGATTATTGACAGAATATACTTTAAATCTGATCATTTATCTTTTCTACAAAACTGTTTATTTCCAGCAATGTATTTAGTTTAATGGAAAATAAATGGTTACAAAAGCAGCCTTTAGAGGCTCCATCTTTGACTGTATCTTTGACTCCTGCTTGAAACAGTAATCTCTTACCAGCTTTTCTATTGCTGCCACCACCCCGTCAACAACCCCCCTGACCCTGACCCCCAAAATGGCACTGTCATCATTGGAAAGAGATTTAATGCTTTGAAGTAAGTTTTAAAAAAGGTTTCTTATTCCCTCTCCATATATTTTGTTTCACCTTTGGCCACTGATTTATTAATTAATAGAATGGGTAAATTATAGACAAATCCCACCAACTTTATTAAATATTTAAAAATATCAAAGCTACACGTGGGTCTAGGGGCAGCCCCAATAATTAAAAATCTCTTTGTATAGAAGAATCCACTTACTCACAATGAGTCTACTGATTCTGGAGAAGAAATAGCTAAGCTAGAAACAAAGAGAGGTCATAAGATATAGAGCAGAAAAGAACCTCAAACATCATTTCATCTAATCCCCTCATTTTATAGATGGAGACTATGAGCTCCAGACACTTTAAGTGACTTTACTAAACTCACATTTCTAATAAGTCACAAAACCCAGGTCTTCTAATGCCAAACCACTGCTCTCTTTACAATACCACATGGATCTGTAATCTAATATAAATACTTCATTTCTAGCTTGATGGAAAACCCAAATTCTTTGACTTCCTCTTTTTCCCCAATGATATTTAAGGAATACAACAAATATAATGAACAAGTATTAAAAAGTAGCCCCCTAATACCCTGTCTATCAATCACTGTACTTTGATAAAAAATGATATACACAGCTGGATATGAATTTTGCTTGAGGCCTTCTTGGTTTCCAGCAATAATATCATTTGGTTCCAAGTGAACTCCAATGAATGGGCAGGTGAGGAATTAATCTGTGACTATGTATATATGTGTGAGTGGATGTATACACATGTACAGGAGGCAGCCGAGATGTAGTGAAAAAAAACACTGGACCTGTAGTGAGAGGACCTGAGCTCCAGTCACCACTCTGCTATTTGCTAGCTCTATGACCTTGGATTGGGTACTTCCATATCCAGGACTCAGTTTTCTCACCTGCAAGATGAGCAGATTGAATTCTCTGATCCTGACATGTCCTGTCAGGTTCTTGTCATCCTGCATGTGGTCAATCAATTGAGACTCTTAGAGCCTCAATTTCTACATTTATATAATAGGAACAAATAATACTTGCCCAATACCTTTAGATTTGAATCAAGTATTATGGTAAAGTGATTTATAAACTAAGAAGTACTGTATAAGTATTAAGGGCAGCTAGGTGGCATAGTGGAAAGAGTGCCAGGCTTGGAGTCAAGAAGACCCAAGTTCAAATCTGGCCTCAGCCATTTAATAGCTGTGTGACTCTGGGCAAGTCACTTAACCCTATTTGCCTCAGTTTCTTCTTATGTAAAATAAGCTGGAGAAAGAAATGGCAAACCACTTTCTTTTACCAAGAAAGCCCCAAATGGGGTCACAAAGAGTTGGACATGACTAAAATGACTAAACAAACAACAAATATTACCTACAATTGTTATTATATGAATACAACTAACGAATACCTGTGGCTGTAGACAGTTATGCACAAAGGATCTGTAATTTTGTCAGCATTGGTAAACTCTAGTTATAGGGACTCCTTTCAACACTAGTAAGTCCTATGACATTGCCTGAGGCACAGTGAGGTCCAGTGACTCACCACGGATCACACATACAGCTAATGTCAGAGGCAGCATTTAAATTGAGTTCTCCTTGACTTTAAGCCCAGCAATGTATAGTCAAGCCCACATACTGTCAGGGGGAAAAAAGGGTAGTTCTTTTAGTGGTACAAATGAACCAGTGAGAACTTTCACACAGATGTCCATTTTAATACAATAGTCTGGCATTTAATATATCCACACAATCCTGGGATGTCCACATTTATGCACATACTTTTGTTTATGTGCTTATGTTGCATATTTGTATATTATCTTATTTGCATATGTTGTCATATTGGTTATGACAACATATGCAAATAAACCCCATAACAATTTGAAAATGTTGCAAACCAAATATGCAATCTGTCAAGCATAATCAGCCATGCTGCTCAACAACTGGACGATATAATTCACTCCAAAATATGTATGTGAGTTAGTTTCTATCATCTTAAGTTTCAGCACAGATTTCTAGAAATTCATGCCAACAGTAGTGCATGTTCAAAAAACAATTTTGTAGATCTGACTGATGCTTAAGTGCAAGAAAAAATTTCATCACTTGGCACAGACCAAGATCCAATTTTCCTCCTGTTTATTAAATAGAACTGTGATTCACAGCAACAAGAGATCATAGTCCCCTGATCAAGACCCTGCCCAGATCTTAAGCTAAAATGGGAGGAAACATATCAGAAAATAAACTTATTTTGCATTAAATTTAATATCATTTATGTTGCATTCCATGGACACTGTAAAAGGCATAAACCATTCTCTTTTATTTGTAAAATATATGTGTGCAGGGGAATAGAGGAGAGGTTGGCACTCAGAGTCAAAAACTAAAGCACCAAGTATTAAAGAAAACCCAGCTTCCTATATGAACATTTGAGAGCATTCAAAGCCATCTGGCCAGAGAAAGCATTACCTTGGTCTGATTTTTCATAAGCGGAATTAGGTTTCTTGTCAGGCGACACCATCTCTTTTGGCTCTGTGGGTAAAGAAGGGGAGAAATTAATAATAATAAAAAAAATCCTTTTTCTTTACACTTTAAATGCTTTTTAAAGAAGATTCATTAATCCAAAAGGTCAGAGCAAAAAACCATTGACCAAAAAAAAACCAAAATCCAGATTCATTCAGCAGCTGCTCGGGAATCACTTGAGGTTAAATGTCAGCTCACTTCCCAGAAGGCTCCTGCTCCCCTGCAGCTGAGAGAGAAGCCATTGCAGCACGGGATCAACCTTGTTGTCTTGGATTCATTCCTTTCTCAAATGGGAGTCAAAAACTGGCAACTTAGCAAGTACTGGCTGCCAGGATTTCCAAAGAGAAGAATTAAGCCTTGTTGGGACTGAACATTTACTTGGATTAGAACAGGCTAAACTGCAGCTAAATTTGCAGTTATCCAAACACACTTACCCCCCAATGAGCATGTATATTAAAATATTCATCCAAGTTTGGGGGGGGTTGCTATTTTATCTGTCAAAAACAAAACAAAAAAAGGCTGAATAGGATACTGTGAGACCACTGCAAATAAATAATTTCAGAAGTTTACTCTCCTTGGGAGATGCCATTTTGGACACTTTTGCCTGCTTTCAAGAAAGAGGAACAGTTTTAAGGAAGTCAAAATTATGAAAATGTATCTGAGAGTAGATGGGCTGATTCTCTTCTTCAACAAATCACAGTCCTAAGAAAAAGTCCACAGCAGCTTTTAATATGTATTTCTTTATATAAAGGTCCCAATGATAATACCGATCAAGCTGTCAATCAACAAGAATTTATTAAGCACTTTCTTTGTGTCAAGCACTGTGCTAAATACTGGGCATATGAAAACAAAACAAAACAAAACCAATCCCTGCCCTCAAGGAGCTTACATTCTGAAAGGGAAGAGAACATATACATTAATAGATTAATAAGATACTTGCACAGAAAATGAAAGATAACTTTAGAGCAGTGATTCTCAAATTTTTTTGGTCTCATGACCCTTTACTCTCTGAAAAAATTATTGAAGACCCCAAAGAACTCTTGTTTATATGGGTTATGCTTTCAATATTTACTATATTCAAAATAATTTTTAAAATAAATGCCATTTATTTTAAAATATAAATAACAGATTCATTACATGTTAACATAACATATTTTAATGAAAAATAATTCTATTTTGAAAAAAAATTAGTGAGAAGTGTTATTGTTTTACATATTCTTGCAAATCCCTTTAATGTCTGGTTTAATAGAAGACATGTTTTGGTTGAAGTATATTAAGAAAATCCTGCCTCACACAGATGTAGAGTTGGAAAAGGGAAGAGTATTTTAATAGGGAAATAATGACTTATCATTATTAAGAAAGTGGACCTCCTCAAAAGTACCACACTTTGAGAACCACTGCCTTATAATAAAGATACAAGCAACTGAGTTCTAAAGGAAGTCGAGGATTCAAAGAGGCAGGAGTGAAGGAGAAGAAGAGAGAGTTGGAGAACTGAGAGAACACTACCATCTTTTAGAAAATGCCCTAAGTTTCTTGTGACCAGGGACTCCAGGTGTCAAATTGATCTTACACCAGACTTCAAAGAGAACAGTGAATAAAGCAACATCTGCTGAGTGCCCAGAATCGGCACAGCTATGGGCTAAGTGTATGCCAGCCCTTAAGGCAGAGCAAGGTGATGACAGACTCTGACTGGAGGTCTCAGACTTGCCCAGTGGCATGGCATTAGTACCAAGAGAAGATGCTGAGAGGTTCAGTTCTAGTTCTAGTTCTATTTTGACTCAAGTAACTCGAAGCAAATAAATTGGCCTATGATTTGGTTTACCCATTTGTAAAATAGGGATAGTAACAACTGCCCAACCTATTTCACAAGACTGTTGTGAAGACCTATTATCTAAAAAAGATATATTTTATCTTTGCATCACAATATTATGTTATAATAATAATATATTATATGTAGTATAATACTGCTAAATTAAGAGGATTTCTTAAGGGCTAGTCCTTTCTAGAGCATCTTACTGTCTTCTTCTTCAATCAGCAATCTGATTGGCTGAGGTAAGAGAGTGTGAGTAATGAAAAGAGCATTATACTCAGGAGTTGTAAGAGCCAAGTTTTAACTCTGGCCCTGTCCTAAAAGCTGAAATGAAAGCGGGATTAGATGATATCTGAGATCCCTTTCAAATCTGATATTCTCAGGTTATGAATGGGATGTAAGGAAGATGCCTTTGCACACAAAAGAACATCTGAAAGGGTACAGACCAGTCAGATATTTTGAAGCCTTACCTGATATTTTCTCAGGATTGCTGTTGGCGACCATGCTACACCTCACAAGATTGCTAAAGGATTGCCCATTAGGTGCCGGCACCCCCTCTGTACTCAATCCAGGATTTAACAGTTCACATTCACATAATATTTTAAAGTGCCAAAGTGCTTTCCTCAGAACCTTGTAAAGTAGTGTAAAATATCCCTGTGGAAACTCAGGCCAAAGAAGTTAAGGGACGTGCCCAATGTCACAGACATAGAAAGCGTGACCTTAGACCTGTCACTTTAACTTCTCTGGGCCCTAGAAGGCACAGGCTTAGAAGGACCTTTTTTCACTATAAAAAGAAGCAAACATCAAAAACCAAAAGCTAACGTAATGAGCGATGGGAAAACACTAAAAGTTTTCCCAATAAATACAAGAGTTAAGCAAGCATATACCCTTTCCCAATTGTTATTTGACATGGTTTCTAGAAATGCTAGTAATAGCAATACAATAAGGAAAAGAAATTAAAAGCAAAGATATATGCTGAGAGATTTCTTTTTTTTGATCCAGGGGTTGCCAATAACACCTTTGTAGATAGAGCAAGAAAATATTTTAAAATGCTGCCTATTAGCATACTTAATTAACATAATTGATAAAGATACAGTGCTTTAAAATTTGCAAATATTTAACATATATTTCTTCATTTGAGCCCCATGGCAAGGAAGCAAAATAGATCATTCAAAGCTGTTGTTGTTTACCTGTAATTTCATCAGTCTAAGGAATTGATGAGGAAACACTCTCTATTGATACATAGTCATCTGCTCTGTAAGTTAAAATTTTACAAATATATCATTGGCCTTACTTTTCAGAAGAAAAGCTGTGGAATCTCAGGCCAAAGAGGTTAAGTGACTTGCCCATTGTCACAGAGTTATAGAAAACATGACCTTAGACCTGTCACTTTAACTTCTCTGGGCCATACAAGACATAGGCACAGAAGGATCTTTTTAAATATAACAGTAATGTGTGTAAATCAAAAAGTTAGTATTATATGCAACAAGAAACTCTAGAGGTTTTCCAAATGCAGGACAATGTGATCACAAGTGGGCCTTGAACATGTTCCTTCCTTACTCCAAGTCCAGCATTCTATTCATTATGTCACACAACCTCCTAATTAATTAACTATTGGTGCATCTAAAACTGAGTTCCCTCCTCCATGAGTCTGAGCAATCACAGGCATTGATTTCCCAAACTAGGATACCAAAGCTGATTATATGCAAAGTCAAACCAGTTAAGCATATTACAAGAAAATGGAACTTAGTTTCTTCAAGAGAATTCTGACCAGCCCTTTGAAATAATGTCACAAATTATTTACCCAAGTGATTAAATTACCATAACTTGACTGGATTCAACTTATGACGAGAGCTTCCAAAGGTTGGAAAAGGAAACAAAGCTGAGTGTATTTGAGTATCTAACTTGGGGTAGTCCTTACTTTTCTAGGTGATAGTAGACAGCAGGACAGAGTTCTAATTCAAGATGCATGCACATAACTAGGCTACACTACCCACCAAAATGTGGCCTTATTAAATTCAAATCAATTCAACAAGCATTTAGTCAGTGCCTACTATATGCAAGGCAATATGCTAGATGTTGGAATAACAAATATTTTCTCACCTTGAGGAAGAACTCTCCATAGGAAGCGTTCTACCTCCCACCCCACCTCCTCTGTAGAAGGGCTTCTCCATGCGGGGAATATATGACCTCATTTCTCTCAACAGAGAACCTCTATATTCCTTCAAAGCACAGCCCAGGTGCCACTTTCTACAAGAAGACTTTCTGGATCCCCTCTCAATAATTCTCATATTCTATTTCCATTTCTCTCTCTTTCTCTCTCAGCCCTCCCTTCCCCTCCCCCAAACCTACTACATTATTTGTCACTTTTGACCACCTTCACCTCCCTTTTCCTCAAATTCTTCTCCTCCTTCTTTTCCTTGGCATCACACCATTCTGGCCTTCCTCCTGCATCTCTGACATTTCCTTGTCTACCTCCTTTGTTGATTTTATTTCCTCCTCCTTGAAAACTCTGGACAATCCCAAAGGCCCTATCTTTAGCCCTCTTCTCAAATACTCAGAAGTTATCTTTTCTTCCTCAGAATTTTTATAATACTTTGTATTTCTATTACCTATGTATACTATACTATATATATAGATATACTATATATAGATATATATAGATATATATAGATATACTATATATATATAAAGATACTATATATACATATAGATATACTATATATAGATACACTAGATATATACTACTGTATCTATCTATAGCATGTATAACATGCTATATGGTATATTTCTTTTTTGGGGGGAGGGGGATAAGACTTGTTATTTTATTGGCTTGGAGAAATCCCAGTGAGTAAACTCCCTCTACTAATGTAGGCAAGAACCTTGTAGGCAAATAAATAATCTTAGGAAATTATTAAATTACTTTTATAGTTATTATACAGTATGGAATATTATGCAGTTCTCTGTCAGATTTGACATTTTGGACAATAAGTTCGAGGAAGGCCAAGATTATATCTGAACTCTATTTGTATCTTCCATAAACTATCCTTTACATATAGTACATGCTCATTAATTGTCCACTGTTGAATGAATGTCACTTCTTCCACCAAAAACTTATGATAACTCCTTGTTGTCCACCAGGAGACAGCCTTATGAAGAGACAGAGTAGGCAATAATTTTGAAATTATAATTTGAGGAGTGCTAGAAAGGACTTGCTGGTCAAAGGACATTGTCTCCCAGGTACTACACTAACAGAAATACCATTCCCTTGCATATTCTCCTATAGTTCTTCCTATAGTCTTCTTTTAAAATACCCATATGTCTGGAAGAAGAAAAACATTAAAATAGTCTTATACAAAGCTGGTTGATTAGATTACTCACTTCCTGATAGAAGAAAGATTGTATAACTTTGGATTCAGTACCTGGGAGAAGGGCAACTGAAATTTAGGAATAGGGAAGGTGCTAAAGTGGGTGAAAACTGGTATAAATGATCAACTTAATCCATGAACCTTGAAAATATGATTAAGACCTCTTAAAACTGAAAGTGATAAATGGAAGAGAAAATGGAAAAAGGAGAAAACTACCTGCAACAAGATTTATCTCAGAGAAAAATTGGTACAATATTAAAAAATCAGAGTAGAGAATCAATAATTCTCAGGAGACAAAATCCAAAAAAAAAATGAAATAGTGAAACTCATGGACTTAGATATCTATAAGCAAATACACAGAATATGAGTAATGAACACAATGATGAGATTCCTTAGGATAGAGGAGTAATGGACCTGAGCAGTTATTCAGCCCAGTGTCCTCAATTCACAGGTAAGGAAACTGAAGTCTGTGGAGATGAAGTGATTTTTATAGAACCGCAGGACTTGAGAGTTCAAAGGGATATCAGCAAGCATCTAGCTCAACCAGCATATTAAAGGAATGTACACTCTACCCCACCCAATAAGTAGTCATTCAGCATCTACAAAAGGCTCTCCAAGGAAGGGGAACTACTTTTTGAGGTTGCTCAATTAATAAACCACACAGTTAAGGAATCCAGCTCTCAGATTCCAGAGCTATCATACTACACTGCCTTTCCAATACACTGAAGTAAATTTTACCTTATACTTATCTTGAAAAGGAACTCAAAATTTTAATCAGTCCACTAAAGAGTATACTTTGTCCAAAAGGAACAGAGAAGATTTTAAAATGATGACGGCTCTGTATTTTATGAACATATACTCATATGAGGAAATTCATGACTTAGAACAGAGGTTCTAAACTTTTTTTGAGTCTGGGACCCTTTTGACACTATAGTAAAGCCTATGAGTCCCTTTTCAGAATCTTATTTTCAAAATGCATAAGATAAAATGAGTAATATTTCAAAGGAAAATGTTTATAGTGATATAGAATTACACAAATTTTTTTAAGTTCATGAACACCAGGTGATGAAAAGGGAAAGATGGAGAATATTTGGGTGTGGGTTAATGGATGAAGAAAAAGAAATAATATTGTGATAGGATCATATTGTTGACCACCCAATAAGAAAGAGGAAATAAATAATGAGTTCAGGAGAGAGATCACAGACCTGACATGGACTTCAACTATCTAGACACTTGCTGTTGTTATGTCTGCTAAAAACAAAAAAACAAAAAAACAAAAAAACAAAAAAACAAAAAACAAATAGTTGAGAATGGCCTGGGTTGGGTTAAAGATAAATTTGTTCTTCAAAAGGTAGAAGAAGCAACAAGACAAATTGCCATTCTAGACTTTATTCTGACCAATTAGAGGAAATTGGCTGCCAAAGCAAAAATCATGATAAAGTTGTAAAGAAATGGCAAATCAGTCTTGGAATTCATGATAGAGAAGGAAGGCATGGGCCCATGTAAACACTAGACTTGGAGGAAGCTAATTTGAAAGAAAATATAAACAGGTTTATAAGGTATAAATCTACAAGGGAAATTGGTCCATGCTCCCAAGGATGAATTTCTGATAGCACAAGCACAAATGATTTCAGGAAAGAAAAGGAAAATATGTATAAAGAAACCAATGTGGATGCACTAGACATCATCAACCAACTTACATTTTTTAAAGATATAAATAGGATAATAACTCAAATATAATTCTCTAAGTGCAGTGTCAGCTGTACTGAAGCTCAGAGTGAACTGTTACTGGCAGTAAATGCTAAATGGTAAGAACAACGAAAACACCCTTTTTAGTTTTGTCTAAATCTTTTAGATATAGACAATCAAAAGTGGGGTTGCATCCCTACTCAGGGAGGATTCTCAAGGAAAAAACTATGCCTTCTACTTCTCCTGTTGTCCCTAAAACAAACAGTAGATTATCCCCTTTATAGAAAGCTCAATACAGAGCACCTTGGAGAAGTAGATAAATACTAATTTATTGAGCTGACAATAATGAAGATGCCATTATTAAGTGTTTCCTATGTGCTGGGCACTGTGATGAGAACTAAGGATACAAAGAAAAAGCCCTGCCCTCAAAGAGCCTACCTTCTAATAAAAGAGACAAAGCATGTATAAGTAGGCACACATAACATATAGATGATATATATGTGTATATATGTATATGTGCATACATGTGCATATACACACATGTATAAATATAAAGACATTGGAGAGAGACAGAGAAAGACAGAGATGGAGAAGATAGAAAGATAAAGAGATAACCTTAGAGGAAAAGCATTAGCATCTAGGAAGACAAGAAAAGATCTCTTCAGAAGGCAACAGACAAGATTTAGGAAAACTACTTTGGCAGTTGAATGGAGGATGTTTTGGAATGGGGAAAGACAGGAGATTAGGAAACCAATTGGAAGATTACTGTAAAGATTAAGGCAAGAGATGATGATGGTCCAAGCTAAGGTGGTAGCTGTGTGAGCAGGGAGAAAGAAACATATTTGAGAATGTTGGGAAAGTTATGATTTAGCAGTGAATTGGGTACATGGAGTGAGTGAGAGGGAGGCATCATAGATGACCCCGAAATTGTAAGCCTAGGAAGGATAGTAGTGCCTTGATAGCAATAGGGAAGTTAGGAAGAAGGAAGGGCTTGGGGTGGGAAGAATAATAAGCCCCCTTTTGCATATATTGAGTCTGAAATGCCAGTAGGTCATCCAGGTTGAGATGTTCAAAAGGAATTTGGTGATCTGAAACTATATAACTCAGGAAAAAGACTAGAACTGGATATATAGATCTGATTTATCTCAACCTTAAGTCTGTCCACATCACAATCCCCCATTCTCACTCCATAAATTCCAGTAGCTCCCCCCTGCCACCAGGTTCAAGCATAAATTCTTATGCTTGCTATTTAAAGCTCATTATAAGATTTGGGCTTTATATGCAATGAAAGTTCATAGGATCACTATGTGAGATAATGTAGAAAAAAAGGCAAAGGCATAGGACAGAGTTTCAAAGGACACCCATGATTCCTGGGCATGGCATGAGTGAAAAATCAGAAGAGATTAAGAAAAAAACAGTTAGACAAGTAGGAGGAGAACCAGGAAAGAGCAAATTCATGAAGACCTAAAGAGGAGAAAGGAGGAAACCTTTTGTGGGTCTCTGCCTCATTAATGCAGATTGTAAAGCACCAACTGCTTTGAATGCGTTACTTCATTTAGTACACTCATAAGAGGCAGGAATAGGGAAGATAGATGGGTAGGGAGTCCACCTTGAAGTTAGGAGGAACTACGTCATGTCCTGCCTCTAATGCATACTACCTGTGTGACAATGAACTAGTCACTTAATTTCTTAGTGTCCCAGGTAACTAACTTTCTCCTGTGGACATATATCTGGAGAGATATTAGTTTAAAGAATCACCTCAGCCCTGAGAATATGCTCTGTACTTGATCCTACGGTGGGGAAAACATTGTCTGGTAAACACCTCTTGGTTCAGGCTGAACTCAAGCCAGAATCTCTTGTCACATGATCCTTAATCTAGAAAGTCTGTTTTTAATGACAACCTCATGATAAGGGTGGGATTATTCAGCTCTAACAGACAATTCAATTATGTCCAGAGAAAATTCCAAGTACTGTCCAGCTCATCCTCAGCATCTGGGACATTACAGTAGTTAAGATCACTTAGGACTATCCAGAAATTGATAAATTATCTTTTATCTCCAATGTATCTCCAAAAAATTTTATGCAAGTAAACCAACCGTGAGTATCATCATTGTGTCGGGCAATAGGAATCCTTTGAGATCAGGAACAAAATGTTTTCAAAGATAGTTTCTAATTATTTTTAGTCCCTGCAATCACTGGCTTTAAGGAAAATTCCCCATACTGTGTACTTAATATGAAAGGAAACAAATTGTACCATTTTCCATGTAAGTACGCATAAGAAATAAAATTAAGAGATTCATTCATTTCTATAGAATAATAATATATTTGTTTACCAAATGCTTCCCACACCCCCTAACAAGCTACTCATACCCCCAGGGGTGCCTGTACTCCAGATTAGCTATCCCTGCTTTAACCTGCTGGAGAGTTGCTGATCAAAGGACTATATTTCTACACTGTAAGCTCCCCACATTGATGGAATCAAAGATCCAAACCAAAAACATAAAAAATACAATTCTGGACAGTAAACATTGTCCTATAAGAGGATTGACACAAGACAACTCCCTCATGTCAGTAGGACTGAAGAACATTTAAAGGGAGCGAGGTAAGTCACATAGGGAAGAAAAGGAGACAAGAGAGTTCAAGCAAGGAGAAATGGTATCAATTTTCTGAGGGAAAATAATTTTCATTAATTTTGTATCAAGCCTGCCAAAATTTGATATCTTGGTTTCCAGTGAATAATTTTTTGAGTATAACTGTCTGGATGCCCAGAATCCAATTCTCATGGGGTGGATTCCCCTGTTTCCATAGAAAACTGACTAATGACTAGTATTCACAGCAACACAAAACAACATATTTCACAGATCAAGATCTCTGAAATTCCAGAGTTCCAAGGACCATGAAAGCAAAGGGTAGGAAGAAGAGAGAATGCTTAGAATCCATTTGTACGGATAAAGTGTGCAGATTAAGGAGTGGCCAAAGGCTTCATTTCAGCTATCTTAATAACAGACGTAGGGTGGCCCATGAGCATTTCTCACCGAAAATTAAAGCTATTTTTTTTTCCTATAGTAACATCTCTTACCTGCAAAGATGACCAACATAAACAAGCTGACCTGTGATATATCAATAGAATGTTTCATTTCCATCATATTACAATGGAGAAGGCAGAATGGATAGAGTTTACCTTAAAACCAGAAAGACCTGGATTCAAGTCCCACTTCTGGCACACAATCGTTGTATGACCCTGGGCAAGTTATTACTTCTTAGTGCTCCTAGGCAATGCTTTAAAGGTATAAATTGCAGAGAAGGTGCAAATCTGCATTGATAGAGGAAGTTTCCAATACTGATAAAATCTTAAATCTAGTTTAAAAACTTTTTTAAAAATTATGATTCTTTTGGGAAGCTATGGCTCTATAGAGATTCAATACATTTATTCTCTACACTCTGCAATTATAGTATCATACTACTGGTCATACCCTATGTCAACCTATGCCCTATCCCCTTAAAAATATCACAGACTCTCACAGTTGGAAGGGACCTCGGAAGTCATCGAATCCAGATCATTGTTTTGGTGATGCAGCATCCATGACCTTAATCCTGTTCAAACAGAAAGACTCAGGAACTGGGCACTTTGTACATGTGCCCTGATGGGTGGAAATTCTCAGGAGGTGATGAGCTATCTGTGGCTTTGAGAGAGTCAGAGACCTATACCTCCACCCCTCCTCTCCCTACAGGGATTTATATAATTGTATATTTTACTCAAACAAAAACTAGGTCTCACATGCCACCCAGTGAACACTAGTCCAACGACCTTGGCATGATTAACTGGTTATCCACAGAAGCAGACAAACTTTTTTTGAATACTGCACACTTTATGCTTAGCACAGAACCAACAAGCAAATAAACAATTCTTAATAACCAGAAGCAATGCATAATCTAACATCTACCAATTGAGCTCACCATACTTTGAGAACGAGTCTCTTCACTGCTCACTTTGAGAACATGAAACTCTCTCACTCAATATAGTATCTATCTGAATCCAAGAGTTCTAAGAAATGTACAGTGTGAATCCTTCCTTGAATGGGCAGTGTTATAAATAAGACAATTGTCACAGTAGGTTGAAATCACATCCAGCCAGTCATTAAAAGGAGATACACTGGAGTCAGGATATTGGTTCTGCCTAGGGCATGGAACTCAGTGTAAACTAAAACCTATGAGGGTAGACATAGACATATATACGACAGGCAACAAGTAAGAGAGGAAGTTGTCTCTATATTTTGTGGAAAATATACAGTTGGACAGATCACATTCATTAGTTTTTGAGACCCTTGATTAATAACCCTTGAGAAAAAGAGATCTGTGCTTTCCTAAATAGTGCCACCTAGTGGTAGCTACTGGAATTACATAACTAATGCTTGAAAGAAATGACCTTTCCCCCCAACAGCCCAATGGAGGGAAAGAATTTGAAACCATTTTTTTAATGAATGTTTATAAAATATAAATATATATAATATATTTATATATTATATATAATTATATATAAAATATATACACATATATAAATATAAATAAAATATTTCTTGATTTAATAAAAATAGTATTTGTTATATGGCAGGGATTTGGGGATGGGAGTGAGGAAAAGGATAGTGGGGAAAACTATCATGATGTAAAAAACAGATGACATCAATAAAAATTTTAATTTTTTAAAAGGATGCAGGGGGCAGCTAGGTGGCACAGTGGATATTTCACAGGCTATAGAATCAGGATGACCTGAGTTCAAATACAGCCTCAGACACTTGACACTTACTAGCTATGTGACCCCGGGCAAATCACTTAACCCTGATTGCCTTGCAAAGAATAAAATAAATAAAAAGGATTACAGACTAAGATAGTAACAGAGCCATGATTAGAACTCAGGTCCTCTCTGTCTCCAAATCTGGTACTCTTTATTGTACCCTGTTGATATCCTGCAGTGTTGCTAACTGTGACTTCCTCAAGAACATGTATCCCAATGACTAAAATAGCCCCTGGTTTTGGAAGGAAGTGACCGGGGCTCAAATGTCACCTCTGATACTTAGTACCAGAGTGACCCTGGGCAGGTCAGTTAATCTCTCTAAATCTCATCTGTCACTTCATCTTGTTAGGGAGGTGATCCTGGGTTCTCAGTGGTTTTGTAACTGATAATGCAAGTTCTGACCAATTCAAACAAGATAGAAACACATCCAGTATGGATCCAGCAGTGGACTTCACATCCATTGTCTAAGCATTGGATAGCTCAATCAGAAGAGGCTTACCACCTGGCTGTCTGCCAAGGGATGAAGCTTTCAGTCATGACAACTGGCAGACTTAATTATTTCGTTATTCTCTCATTTCAGATGTGTCCAACTCTTCACGAACCCATTTGGGGTTTTCTTGGCAAAGATATTGGAGTGGTTTGTCATTTCCTTCTCCAGCTCATTTTACAGATGAGGAAACTGAGGTAAATGGAGTTAAATGACTTGCCCAAAGTCACACAGCTAGTAAGTGTCTGAGTCCTGATCTAAACACAGGAAGATAGTCTTCCTGACTTCAGGCCTGGGTCACAGTCCTGCTCTATTCACTGCACCACCTAACTCATTTATAGTGGTATCAAGCTACAACAGTCTAGACTTTGAAAAACACTCATGTTAGTGACCTTACAGATTCTTACTGTATTGTTATATAACCACAACAACAACAAAGTGAAATATTTAAAACTTCTTCCCCCTTCAATAAAGTTGTTTCTGCTCTCTGCAATAATTTCTAAAGCTAGGGAGGGGGAGGGGCAGAGCCAAAATGGTGGAGAAAAGACTGGGACTTTTCTGAGCTCTCCCAAATCCCTCTCCAAACAACTTTAAATAGCACTTTAAAATGCATTCTGGAGTAGCAGAACCCACAAAAAGATGGGGTGAAACAATTTTCCAGTCCAAGATAATGTAGATTAGAAGGTCAACAGAAAAGGTCTGTCACACCAGAATGAGAATGGAGCCCGATCCAGCACACTCAATGCCCAGGCTACGGGGTGCAACTTAATTGGCAGCAGAGGCTTCTGGAGCTCTCAGACCATAGGTGGTAAAGGGGTGTTGCAAAGTGTCATGAAGAGATTACAGTGGTCCCTTTGCTGGCATTGGGTGCAGGACTCTGTTACATCACCCATAGGTAAATCCGGGTCACAATCCTGGGTTCCAGTCAAAGGGCTAGGAGGAGCATTGTCAGACCAAGGCTTGTAAGCACAGGGGAACTGGGACCCTGGTCACAATTTCAGGAGGAAAAGAGTGCTTGTGGTCCCTCCCAGACCAAAGCACAGGACAGGAGAGTAGTAAACACATCTCTCCTTAGATAATACTACCTTGGAAGAAGTGAAAATTTTACTTACAGGTCCCCAGAATTAGTTCTAAAAACAGAACCTGGATCAGTGTGCTCTCCACCCTGGAAGCAGAGCCTCTTTGAGGCTTTAGATGTAGCAGTTTTGACTTTGTTGTCTTCTTCTGAGTTTGTGTTTTGAGCTTCTGACTCCAGGGCCAGTGCTCTATTCACTGTACCACCTAGCTACCCTCCTTGTTAATTTCTTGAAAGATGATATCTAGGCTCTTTTTTGATCATGGCTTTCAAGTAGTCCAATAATTCTTAAATGATCTGGATCTATTTTCCAGGTCATTTGTTTCCTGAAGATATATTTCACATTTTCTTCTATTTTTCAATTCTTTTGATTTTGTTTGACTATTTCTTGATATCTCATGGAGTCATTAGCTTCTGCTTGTCCAATTCTAATTTTTAAGGAATTATTTTCTTCAGTGAGCTTTTGTACATCCCTTTACATTTGATCAATTTTACTTTTTAAGGAGTTCTCTTCAGTGAATTTTTGTGCCTTTTTATCATTTTGCCTATTCTGTTTTTTAAGGTGTTATTTTATTCAGTATTTTTTTATTTTTGCTCCTCTCTTACCAAGCTGTTGACTTTTTCATTATTGTGTCATTCTCATTTCTTTCCCCATTTTTTTCATCTATCTGTCTTCTTTGATTTAAAAAAAAAGCAGAGCAACTTTCAAATATAATTAAAAGTCAATAAATAGGTTGGAAAAATAAGCAAACAATAAAAAAGAATCTGATCATAAAAAGTAATCATAGTGACATGGGAGCTCAAAACACAAACTCAGAAGAAGACAACAAAGTCAAAACTGCTACATCTAAAGCCTCAAAGAAAAAAACTTTTTCAGTTCTCCCAGGAATTCTTTTTTGGGCTTGAGATCTATTTCCAAAGATGATTAGGGAAAAAGGAAAAGAGCCTACATTTTCTATATTATTTTAACTGCTCTCTTTATGGTGGCAAAGAACTGGAAATTGAACAGATATCAATTGTTGGGGAATGGCTGAACAAATTGTGGTATATGATTGTGATGAAATACTACTGTGCTGTAAGAAATGATGTGCTCAATAATCTTAGAAAAACATGAATAGACTTCCATGAAATAATGAAGAGTCATTACTTCATAGTACATGTCAGTACCATGCTCAGTGAACTCTAGTGACTCCTGTACCTCTATGACCAAATATAAATTCCTCTTTCTGGCACAAAAAGCTCTTCACAAACAATTGCTTCCCATCTTTCAAGTCTTCTTCCTACACAGTCTATGGTCCAGTCATATTGGCCAATTTGCTGTTCCTCAATACAAATCTCAGTTCCCCATTTCTGTACCATTCCACTGAATGATCTCCTCACCTCCACCTCTTACAATCTTTGATTTCTTTAAAGTCTCAACTTAAACACTACCTTCTAAAAGAGCCATTTTCCAATATCCCTCACTGTTAGGACCTACCCCCTCTACGTAGCCCTGTATTCACTTTGTATTTATTTGTAAGAAATGTATACCACTTTAAGGTTTGCAAAACACTTTATAGATATTATTTTGACACTTGTAATAACCTTGGGAAGTTTATCATCCCCATTTTAAAGATGAGGAAACTGAGGCAGCCATTAAGTGACCTGACCAGGGTCACACAGCTAGTAAGTTTCTAAGGCTGGACTTGAATTCAGGTCTTTCTGGCTCCAGGTCCCACATTCTGTCTTCTGTGCCACCTTTTTATATGTTTCCATTTTGTCTCCCCCATTAGAATGTAAACTTCTTGAGGGCAGGTACTGTTTTTGCTTCCTCTGTGTATCTTCAGTGCTTACTTAGCATATAGCCTGACAAGTAGTATTTAATAAATGTTGATTGACTGAATAAAACTAGTAGCCATCTCAAAAATGAGAGTGAGTTTTGACTAGCTGCTCATAATCTATATCTAAATTATCAAAAATCATCCGTTTAATTTTTTCCAGATTTTTTTTCCATTTATTAACGTCATGCTCACAAGTCTATAATTCACAGACACTACCTCTTTTTCCATTTCCTTGTTCCAATTGAGACATTTGTTCACTTCTAGCACTCTAGTCCTTCAGCCACTCTCTATCATTTTTTAAGGATTACTGACAGTGAGTCACAGACCATATCAATAAGTTCTTTCAGCACCCTAAAGCTATACTTCACCTGAGCCTAGCAGGTTAAGGTGGCTAAAAACCTAAGATTACACATTAGTATTAGAGAGAAAATATCGTTCATATATAGCAAGATTTTTTAAAAGTTAACACCCAAGAAGACAGGTAACTTCCCCCTCTAAACTTGATTGTTGGCAATAACTATAAGGTCACCGTGATTTACTTATATAACCTTTCTAGGCTACATAGGGGAGGAAGTATGGTATATTAGAAAGAATACTGGACTTAGAATCAAAACACTTGGGGGTCTGAGTGACTCTGCCACCAACGAGTTGTGTGACTTTGGACAAGTCATTTCTCTCTGGGTGCCTTGGCTTCCTTGTACATAAAAAGAGAGATTTGGGCTGGACTGTCTCCAAAGTCCCCATCAGCTATCATTCTATGGTTCTGTTCTAGATTTCAGGGTTCCAGAAAAGCTACAATTATGAGAACTATTCTCTTTGGTTACTCCTCTGTGGCTTGCTGACTCCAGGTGCTGCTGAAACTCAACATAATTCTGTATTTTAATAAGAAATTTAAAAAACCCAAAGCCCACAGCCACTTTTCTCTGTAGTCGCTGCTTGTCTGATCAGGGTGAGGCATCAGTCTTTTCTCCATATTTTTTCTAATAGGCCCTAGAACCAGCTTGCTGGAGCAGCAGTCTGTTCTTTTCATAGCTATCTGTTCTTTTCATGGTTCAAACACAAACCTCCTGCTGCTAGCTCTTGGCTCAGTCTCTCTTCCTCTGCTTTTTCTCCTTATGGTTCAAAATCACTTTAAAAAAAAAAAAAAGCCATGGTCACCACATACTGAGAACAGCTCAGCAAATATGTTTTCCCATATACTTTAGAACTTCAAGGAGCCAGGATTTCATCAGTGTCTGCACTCCATTCCTCATGAGGACCATGTACTGAGACGTGGACAAGGCTGTGAGCTGCATACCACCCTGCCTCCCCTGGGCAGCCTAGAAAGGCTACTTAAGTAAATCAGAGTGATTATACAGTTATTGCCAACAATCAAGTTTAGAGTGGGAAGTTACCTGTCTTCCTGGGTGTTAGCTTTTTTAAAAATTTTGCTATATATAAATGATATTTTCTCTTAATGCAAATTGTAATCAGGTTTTTAGCCACCTCATCCTCACCTAAGATGTGTGACTCATTGTCAGTGATCCTTTTAAAAAGGAAGGGAAAACTATCTGGAAAGGAAAATGATCAATGGAATATGCTTTAGAAGGGGATAGCTCAGATGGCCTCTGAAAGTCCTTTCCAAGTTTGCTCCTCTGTTTTTCTAATTCCTTTGAATTGCTTTAGTTTTATGATTCTTTCATAGTGAGTTCTGCTATTCATTAAACACTAAAGAATGCTAATTCACTTACCTAGGAATTATAGATCACCAGATAACAGATTTAAATCAGGAAGTGGACCTCAGAAGCCATCTAGTTCAATCCCTCCATTTTACATACGAGGATATTGAGAGCTTAAGAAGATTTAAATGCCTTGTCCAAAGTGGGGGAATGGCAAAGTCAAAATGTGAACCTCAATCCTCTCATTGCAGATGCAGGGCTTTCTTCTTCCCAATGCTTCCCTTCCCATTTTAAGCATTTTGTGATCCAGCTTAGTTGACAGAAATTCTAATACCCATGATTCTTACAGACACAAAATTTACTTCCTATGGGTAATTTTTTGACAGAATAATTTTAAAACATTTACCATGACTTTCACTACCATGTTCCCATTCTAGTAGGTCTGTGCCAAAGCAGAGAAGGCAACTGTTTAGGCATCGATATTATACTACAGAGCTAAAAACTCCAAAGCCATCTGGAAAGACTTATAAACAGTTATCCAGGCCAGGAACAATGTATCATTTTCCATTGAAATTATTCACATTTTAACATTGTATTGGTTCATGTTGAGTTAGGGAACCTCATGCCTCACTCAGAGGCACAGAGTTGGAGAAGCTCAGAATTCAAAGGGACATCAAGCAGCCAACTATCCTAACCCACAGATGGCAGAAATCCACCTTGAAACATACTCCACGAGCTACTGTCGCAGCCGTGATTTTGTGATTTCGAATAAGAAAACCACATCCATTCCCGGCACAGAATTATTTGACAGTGCTAAGAACTTTAGGGGCAATAACTTTGTCCTCTGTGTCTTCCATAGTTGTGGCTGCTGAGGCAGGTGGGGGCTGAAGCACCTACAGGAAAAGGGGTCACTTCCCAGGAGGATAACTTCATGGCCGTTCTAGGAGCAGACCACATAGGCTGAGGGAACTGATCTGCCCTGGGATCAGGGCAGTGACAGTGGTTTGGCTCTTCCAACACATGCCCTCTGTCCCTCCCTTGGGGCACAATTTGCCTGCAGTGACAGTTTTCTGATAAATGAGCAACATCTTGTTGTTCCTTCTTCTAAGCTGGCACAGCTATTGCTGTGTATCATGATCCATAACATATATAAACAAGAAAGAAGTCTTTTTTTGTCTTTTATTTTAGCATTGTTGATTTTTTTTCCTTTGGTTATGATTCTCTTCCCTCTTCCATCTACCTCTCTGAACCCTATTTGTCCTTCAAGGCTCAACTCAAGTCTTATCTTCTCCACGAACCTCATTATTCTAGCCCTCATTGAACCAACTCTACCTCTCTTTACTCTTAAAACAAATATAACCAGCAAATATCACACAAATTGTCAATTATTTACACCCCTATAGGATTCACCAATATTTCATATATGTCCATATTTTTTTCATACAGCTAACCCGTCAGCTCTTGAAGATGAGAACAGTGTGTTCCATTTCTTTGTAACCTCTAGGTGAGTGGTGTCAAACTTAAGTAGAAAGAAGGACCACAACAGCATATACAAGGATCCCAGAGGATCACCTATTGACTTAGAAAACCACATATTAACATTATCTATGTTTGATTGTATTTTTTTTTCCATTAAATATGTCCCAATTACATTTTAATCTGGTTCTGCAGCAGAGTGTTGTGGACCTTTGACATCTACCTCAGCCCTAGACAATTATCCTAGTACCAAACATATAGTTAAGTTCATAATAAATTCTTGTTTACAGATTGATTACCCACAATGAATAATATGAGGACATTGGATTAGATGTTCTTTAATACTCTTTCCAGGGCCTATGATCAAAAATGATGGAAGGGAAGGGGAAGAGGAAGGAGAAAAGGGAAGGAATGGGAAAGAGGGAAAGGAATGGAGAAGGGGGAAGGAAGATGGAGATAGGGAAGGAGAAGAGGGATGGGAAAAGCACTTATATAACACATGCTATGTGACCAGCACTGTGCTAAGTGCTTTTAAAAAATATTATCTGATTTGATCCTCACAACAACCCTATGAGGTAGGTGCTATTATTATGTTTTACAGAGAACTCACACAAGGCAGGTACTCATGTGGGGTTGAAAAGAAGTGACATAAGGACCCTCTCAAAATCTTGACTACAATATAGTGATGTCGTTTTGGTCCTCTTTGAGAATGAAGGACAGCAATCAACAGTTGAAGAAACTGAGTCAGAGGTTAAGTGACTTGCCCAGGGTCACATATCCAGGAAGTATCTGAGGTTAGATTTGAATTTAGGTCTTCCAGACTCCAGACTGTTATATCTACCAGCTTCCAGGTGAATCTTAATAATTCCAAAGTTTCACACTAGGAATTGGATACTATAGAGAATTCCTTGGACAGTTGACATGGTCTACTCTATAGTTGAGTCTTTTACTACCATAAATATACCTTTACTCATTTGTTAAAAATGTAGGAATTGGGTTTCTTTATTAAATGAATAATAGAAAAAAAATTTTTTGGTCCTGACTTGTGATCTCATTTGTGTGGGGAATTTCCAGTGTGGTAACTCCCTCTATCTATGCACATGGGAAACCTATATGTATTTTATAATCTTAGAGAGTATAGTGCCTGAAGGCACTAATAGTTTAAGTGACTTTCAGAGACAATACCTGAACCTGATCTTCCCAACTCCAAGGTGAGCATCTACTCCAATATACTACCTTTGCAAAGAAGATGAAAGGTTAAAATTTTATCAGGACCCTCTCCCCCACCAACCACACCTAACCAGAGAAGAGGGTGAATTTTTCCTCATTTCAAAAATCCTCAGAACCAAATGAAATGTGTGCCCTCCTCCAACCTAGAAAGGCATTTTTTCTTAAATTGGCAGGTGCTATTTATCAAACTACAAGAGTGGGAAGAGGAGGAAGAGCTTGGCAAAACAACTCCAGCAGACATGACATGATTATTGCCCCTGGAAAAGATGCAACATAAAAAATTTCTCAAATTCTGGCTCCCAAACTCTCTTTTCCATCTACTTGCTCACATACCATTCTCCATGTTAGAAGGGGTCTGTTAGCAAGACAAGCTAATATGTGAAATCTATGCACTCCATTTGTTACAAGTACCCCTATCTAACAGAGGGATGATGGGGACAAAGAGAAACTAAAGAGAGAGAGGGACTAACAGTCCTAGGACTGGCACCTTAGGGTGCTTAGATTACTTTGGCAAGCAAATAGAACCAATGCCAGGTCTTAACGTGCTGTGCCCAGTCTGTGAAATCTTTGCTTTCAGAAGCATTAAAACTGCCATGAATTGAGTTTCTTCACAATTATCCATTACTTTCACCCTAGGGTGAAAACACAGTCAACAATTGTTAGTATTTAGAAATGTCCTCATTTCAAATTTGAAAGGAAAATATAAATAAACAGGGAAGGGGGGAAAAGGATGAGGACAGAGATTTATTTCCATCTGCAAGCAATCATTTCTCCTCTCTGAACTATAATTGTACCTAGACTGAGCGTCAATAATAAAAAATCACAGAAGCAAACAAACAGGACCTAGTTATTTTGAAATATGCTCCTCTAGATTCTAAGGAGGGGAGGGCAGAATAGAGCACCCCCACCCAGAAACAGAAACACACAAACACACACATAAATGTGTATACACACATATACACATCCCAGTTCCATGCACACTAAGCATCTAAAGGTTATGAACGATAAAAATTCTATCTTTAACATTTTTTTTTAAAATCAGTTTGCACCCATTCATCTGATGATCTCATTCTTTTTCAGGACACTCATGCTATTATCAATGGGTCCCTCTACATTAATAGCTTCAGTTACTGAATCATAAGCCTTCACCCACCTGTCTTCTGACAAATGAATAACCAGGATTCCTCCCTTCCCCCATTCCCCACCTCAAGACAATTCAACAACAACATCTACTCAAGAAAACTGGTCTTTTTGAAGACTATTTTGAAGATGATTTGCCCTGTACAAGGACCGTCCTCAAGTTCCTGTATCGTAACATCCCTTGCTCATACCAATTACCCATATCCTATGTTATTTTCCTGTCTTGCCATTTCAAAACTTCACTTATTTCTGAATCCCCTGCTTCATTTTTATTATCAATATATTATTGGAATATTGAATTCAATTATATTATCCATTTGTCTTTGGCTTGGTATATCTTACATTAGACATACATTAGACCTTAAGGAGTAATCCTTAAGTAATCCTCTTCTTACTTTTCTATCCCCCTCAAGCTAAAGGCATTTTTCCTACATTGTCTCATAGTTTTTAACATTTAATTAAAAACTAATCTCTCCTAAATATTATTCAACCCAACCCAATCCAATGTAACATGTATTTATTAAGTGATCAATATGTTCAAAGCACTGCGCCATAATATCAATAAGCTAAATGCTCCAGAAACTGCACTTTATCCACTACACCACCTTGTTGTCCCTAGTAGGAACTAGCAATACGAAGACAAAGAGTAACACCTCAATGACCTCAATGAGCTTTCTACTAAAGGAGGTTACATTCTCCTTAACTGTTTTGTATGTGATTCAGTAAGAGCTGGAAAAATGATGAGTCAATCTTTCCGTTCCTACCTTATAATTCATGTCACTGTGGAAATCAAACTGAATACACAAAAATTCCTTCTTTACAACACTTTTCTTAACCTGCCCTTCACTCCCATATTATTTTCCTTAGCTTTTATAAGATCCATTCTTCCCATATCTACCTCTGGGACCATCTCACCCCCTGTTGGGATAGGACATAAGCATTATTAAGTACTTCCCTATTCCTAATAGCCTTCACAGCCCTCCTCTCAGGAACTCCAGCAACACCTTTCTTGCTGCACCTTCTTTTGCTGTGTCCTGATGCTTTCAATGAAATCTCAATTTCTTTGCCATTCATTGGATCACAGATTTTGAACTGAAAAGAATCTTGAAGGCCATCAGGTCTGACCTCCTGACTTTAGAGATGAGTCAACTGAAGAACAGAGAGGTTATGACTTGTTTAGAGTCACACACTACTCTAGTCTCTTTCTCTTCCTGAATTGACTTAATACTTCCGCATTCACTTATGAAATGTGCTAGGATTTTCCTTTTCTGGTGACTCCATTTTGCATCTGTTGCCCTGCCTGGTTTTGTCTCCAAGGAACAAGATGCCCCTCCTGGGATAAGCTCATCACCTCTAAACTCACTTACATGCTGCTAATTCAAGTCTTAATGGATACCACCTCACTCAATTTTCTCTCCCCTCTAACTGGAGAGCTGGAAGATGGAATCCTGAACTTTCTCAATTATCTTCCTTTATAGAGGGCAGAAAATGGACTTAGTTTATTCCACTTTGCACCTGCAGTCCTGCCTGGTTTCAACCCCACAAAGCAAGACACCACAGTACACAATTATCCCTTTATGTCTTCCCCGACCCACCACCACCACTTTTCTGCCTGCTTTTGTGTTCTTGTGCACTTGGGTTTATTCTCTCTCGTTCTCTCTCTCTCTCTCTCTCTCTCTCTCTCATAACGTCCTTGAGGTTGGGGACAGCCATATAGTAGGAGCTTAATAAACGTTTATTGGATTGGAATGAATTGATGTGCTGACCTCATCATTTTTCTCAGTCCCTCTAAATCTGTACTGACCTTCAGTCACATATTTACCTGCTGTGGATGTCCAAAGGGTCCATCTAGTCATTCTCCAAATACAACATTCCATCCCCCACTACATCATAGGTGGTCTCCCATTTCTGGAATACATTGCTTTCTTAGTTTTGCCTCTTGGAATTGATAGTTTCATTCCACACACTATTCATGTACCATTTCCTACAGTGGGACTTTCCTGGTTTCCTTCTCCACCTAGTTGTAAATTACAACTCTCTTGAAAATACCTTATATTACTCTGCATTTCTTTATCTCTATATCTATTGCATCCTCCCCTTGCCCCACATAGAATATAAACTCCTTGAAGGCAAAAGGTCATTTTTATACCCAGTAACTAGCGCAGCACATTGTAGAATTATACTGTGCTGCCTCCCATGACATAGGTTTTTAAATGCATCCCTTTTTCTCAACTCTTCCTCCAAGACATTCTACCTCCAGTGATTTTTACCTTGCCCTTCTACCATCTTATTTTTTATTCAACCTTACTCCTATTGTACATAAACACTATGTTTAATTCATTTTTATATTCTTCCTTATCCACTGCATGCCAGTTTTTTTCCTCTTTGTCACTGACAAGAGCTCACATCACATTTTAGACAACCAGTTGAAAACATCCATTTCTGTCCTGTCTCCCTTGGTCCTGAGGCAGCTCATAAAATCAAAACAGAGAAAACCAAGTCAGTCCAAATTCCAGCTTACCATCTCATCCTGCCTCCCTCAGAAACACTTCACTGGACTGGTTCATTCATTCATTCACAGAATCAAAGGATTTTACAATTAGAAGGGGCCTCAGCCAGCATCTAGTCCAACTCAGAGACAAATGAAATCCCTACTGTGATAGATATTCTCACCAAGTGGCCATCCAGCCTGTACTTACCCTCCAACGAGAAGGAGGCCACCAGCTCCCAAGGGAGGCTGCCCCATTTTTGTACTGCTCTAATCCTTAGGAAGGTCTTCGTGACATCAAAACCAAATTTGTCTCTGCACCTTCTACCTACTACTTGTGGTTCTGCCCTCTTGGGCCAAGCAGAATAAATCCAATCCCATTTCCACAAGAGAGACTAATCCTCTAAGTCAACCATCTTATCTCTCTCTAGTCTTCTCTTGGCTAAATAGACCTAGCGCTGACTAGATCTTACACTCTGTGCTAGGTGTGGAGATACAAAGACTAAGACACAATAACCCTTGCCTTCCAGGGCACAGAATGTATACACAGTAAATGTAAAGTAATTTTCCTGAGGGAAGGTATAGCATGTGGTGGGGATAAGGAAGATCCTCTTGTAGGAGGTGCATTTGAATGACGTCATGCATTCCAGGCGTGGAGGACAACCAGTGCAATGGGCACAGAGATTGATGGGAATGAGAATGTCATGGAGAGAGATTATCAAATGGGCCAGTTTGAGCAGAATAAATGAAGGTGAATAACATGCTCGTTCCAGATTGTGAAGGGCTTTAAATGTCAAACAGTAGGCTTGGTATTTTGTCCTGAAGGGAAGAAGGAGCCACTGAAATTTCTTGAGCAAAAGCATAAAAAAGAATGGATATAAGAGACGTTTTGAAGGAAGAATAAACAAGTCTTACTGGTGGTTTGAATATGGTTAGAAGTAGGAAAGGACCCAAAGTAGTCAAAGACGCATACAGGATGATAAAGGATTCGCTAATAGAGGTATCAAGAAAAGAAAAAGACCTAGAGATCATAGTGATCACAAACCAAACCCAGATTGTTACTATGAGTTGGGTGAGGGGGGAGGGAATCAATACATAATAATAATTATAATAATAAAAACTTACATTTTTATAGCACCTGCTATATGTCAGGCATCTTATACATATTATCTCATTTCATCAAGACTGTGATCATTAAAAAGAACTAATGTAAAAAAATAAAATAAAAAGAACTAATGTATGCTTTATTAGTCCAACCTTTATTGGAGCACTGTTTTGCTCACCAATGGAAATAGAAATAGAAAAAAAAACCTCGAGAAGTTTCAGAAAGGAATACAAAATCAATCAAGCAACATTAATCACTTACTATGCAAAACACATTAATTTCATTAATTTATTCAGTCATATGTGCTGTGCATTATGCTAGCTACTAGTGATAGAAAGGCAAAAAAGATCAGACAATCCCTGCCATTGAGGAGCTTACGTTCTGTCAGGAGAGACAATATATAAAACACATATACCTAGAGGTTGACACAAAAGAAACACAAGGTAATCTTGCAGAAAAGGTACTGGGACAAGTCAGATCAGGAAAGACCTCATGTAGATACTAGTAAGTTGAGCAATGGAGTATTGATGAAATGAGAGGCGAAGGTGAGAAGATAGTGTGTTCCAGGCCATGCAAAAGTGAAGATATGGAAATGAAGTAAAAAGCATGAGGAATGAGAGACAGACAGTTCAGTTAGAAGGCAGAGTGCCTGAAAGGGAGCATTCTATAAAGAGCTGGTAAAGGAAGGCCTGAGCCAGGTGGTCAAGGGCTTTAAGGAGGGAAAGATGATTAAAGTGATAGAAAACAGGCCTTTCTTACAAGTAAAACTTAATAGACTGGGGATCACTTCGTCCAAACCAGGGAAGGTTAAAGGTGATTATTACTGTCTTGAAGTGTGTAAATACCTGCCAGTTGTTTATTGCAGCAGGAATTTCCCCAGTGTTCCATTCCCACAACCAATTCATCAACATCTTCCCCTGAAACCTTAATTCCTCTGTGGATCACAGGCTATTAAGAACAAAGAGTTGACAGTGGGTCACCACACAAGCATTAAGACTATCTGAGAAGTAACCAGGCTGACCTGAGGGTCACATACCATAGGGAAGAGGAGACTAACATGGTCAGATGACACCCGTTGATGGAGGTATAGACTGAGTCCTTTGTGCATGGAAATTCAACATTCAATGCAATATATTGCATAGTACTAATGTCCACTATTTCCCACATACAACCCTAATGTGGATACTATGTGTATATGTGTGTGTGTGTGTGTATATATATGTGTGTGTGTGTATGTGTGTTTGTGTATGTATACACACATATATAGGAGGCATAAAAGATGGAATTCTTTTGTATATAGGTGGAGAGAATATTTAACATAAATGTAAATATATAGATGTGTATTTATATGTGTACATTTAACTTACTCGTGCACACACACAGTGGTAATGGCTACTCACTGACCTGATCTCACTGCTCATCAACATAGGAGCTTTGACCTCCATTTCCAAGCTGGACTGGTTTGCTCCTCTTTCAGCAGCCTGGTTTCAACCCCTCCCCCAACACCAACACCACCATATTGGTTTCGGTTTTAATGCAGACACCTGATTGGCTATAGCCCTACTCAGGACCCCAAAAACTCAAGGGATCCACCATCCTCCATTTCCCCAGTAACAGGAATTGCCAGCACTCACTACTACACCCAAAAGTGTTCTATAGATTTGGAATAATTGCCTGTGACTATGCTATATAGCAATGACAATATTTATTGGGAAGATGTACAGGGATGACAAATTTTCTCTGACAAATTATAGTAGATGCCCTGAGGACTTCATTTCCACCAACGCTTAGGACAGGGAGAACCTTGGAACTATATTCACCAGAGGTCTATGTAGGAGCTCACCGTTGGTGGCATCACCAAGTGAGAGCTCTGGTTATTGAACAATGTTTGAGAAGGTGGGAGGTTTAAACATCAGAGGAGAATGGATGTGGTGAGGTAGTACAGAAGAGAGAGGACAAATGCAGGGTCAGGGAGAGAGAAGATGACCAAGGAAAAGAATTTGTTCAGGGCACTACCAAACTTCATTATCACATCTTGGCCATTCAGAGGTAAAGCAAGAAGATTTCAACAGTATAGCACCCTCCTCTAAGGAGCTCCCAGGATTGAAGCTCCGAGGCACCAATAATAGTGCTCAAAGCATCCACCACTGGGCCCACACAAAATTGCTTTCCCTCCCCCTACACTGGAAAGTTAACAGGATTAAAGGGGAATTACACTATAAATCCTTTGGAGAGATGGAATTCTTTTGTATTTAGGTGGGGAGACAATTTAACTTCTTGATGTCATTTCTTGTTATTTATGTTGTTTCATGACTTAATTAAACGCCTTAGCTCCTGGATTTATATGTGGCTGGTATAGTTTAGTAATACATTAGAGGTAGGGGCTGGCCATGCATTGCATAAATGATTACCCCCCCCCAAACAACTACACTAAATCTGGGAATTGTGAGGGGCACCTTACTATCATATGGTTATGGAATACTACACAACAGAAAGTTGACTTAAATTTATAAGCAAAAGAAATTTCTGGTGCATATAACAATTCCTTGACCTTTGGAGTGATACAAACTACTCCTTAAGATCTTAAAAAAAAAAAAATACACAGGTAAATATCCTGGATGCTTTCACATACCTGAAGGCAAGGCCAGGCCAAAATGATCTCCCAAAGACCTTTTCAGCAGTGATGCTTTTGTGTCTTTAATATTAAATAGCACCTGTGACTGGTAGTGAATGGGTATTACTGCTTATCTATGGAATGAGACACAGGGAGGTTATGTGCATTATCAACAATTACTCAGAAGAATAGTGGCAATATTAGAGAAAGATCTAATCTGTGACTCCTAATTCAGTTTTCATAGCTCTAGACACATTTTAGACTTCTTTTGTTTCCATTATACTTTCCCCATCTACTTCTGAAGTTGTTTCCTTCTGCTCTTACACATAGGCACATCACATCTCACACCTATAGTTTAACAATTCTCATTTTTAAAAAAAGTATATTATTCTTATCCAGGGCACCTCACTCACAAAGCTATGTAGTTAGTTATAAAAGAGAATTGCCCACCCTGAAGGTCACCTTCAAACAATCTTGTGCCCACCTGAATTACACTTCTCTTGTAAGAATAGCTTAAGCTCATCACTAAAAGAAATACCCAGTTCTCCAGAGTACAAATGAGACAAAGACATCTAGAGAACAGAGGAGCACACAACTGAGATAAACACTGATTTAAAGAAGGTTGAAAAGGAGAATTCAGTTGTACTCTGGGGAGAGAAGAGTTGTTTAATAGGCAGAGAAAGATGGGCTCCAGTGAATGAGGTACACAACTGTGATGAGCCACCCAAACACAGGCACTGTAATACCCCTCTTACTCTGGAGCTCACTGATCATTGCAGATCTCCTAAGGAGAGGAGGAGAGAGGATAAGCATTTCTATAGTACTACTACATGCCAGGCACTATGCTCAGTGCCTTACAAACATTATCTCATTTGATCTTATATCTCCTAAGCAGAGGGAGGTCAAGCTGCATCTTGACCGATTACTGATCAAAATCATCAAGTGGCCATGTTTTTATTTCATATTCGTGGTTTAACATCAGCATCTCACAGGAAAAAAAATTTACAATCATGGAAACAGAAGTTCTAGACCTGCTTCTTACTACCTGCGAGGCCTTCTTTAGCTTTCAGTTTCCTTATCTCTAAAATGAAGAGGTTGGGCTGGATGACCTCTAAAATCTCCTTCAGCTAGAATACTCTAGGATTTCATGATTCCTTGTGAGAGGCAGAGGCAAATGGGAGGTAAAGGACTGTCCTCAGGATTAGAAATACCTGGATTTAAGGCATGTCTCTGACAGCCGTATGACCATAGACAAATTACTTAAACCCCTCCATGTCCCAGGAAACTAAGACTGTTAAAGAAGTTACCTATTCGTGTTAGTGGAAAGAGTTTACACACCAAGAGTTCCCAACATAGATTAAGTCACCAGTCCCCAGAATCCAACCTATCTATACATAGATATATACATATATACACACACGCATACATATACACACACATATTTGTATGTGTAAGCCTATCCACACATACATATACACACATGTGTGTATATATGTATATATACATTTGTGTGTGTCTATCCACACACATATATGTACGTCTATGAATATCTGTATATGTCTACGAATATCTGTATATTTTTGTCTATCCATGCATACACACGTGTATACACATATATTGTATATATGTGTCTGTCCATATATGCAATCACACATATGTGTAGACGCATGTATATATGCATTTGTATAAGTGTGTCTATCCACACACATGCACACATGTATTGCATGTATAAGTGTGTCTATTTATTTGTATGTCTATCCACACATATACACATGTGTATATACATATATTGATATATGTATATCTGTCTACATACATATATGTATATGCATGTGTATGTGTATTTGTATATGTGTCCATACACACATGCACACATTTATGTATGTGCATAAGTGTGTCTATATACTTGTGTCTTTCCACACATACATATACACATATGTATGTATACATACATATATTGTGTGTATATATCTGTCCATACATACACATATACACATATACATATACATGTATATGTGTATATGTGTGTCTATTCACACACACGCACACATATATGTATATGCATATGAGTATCTGTATATTTGTATGTCTATCTATACATGCCTATACACATGTGATGTTATATATGTATGTGTCTATCCACACATACAAACCAATATACATACACATATGTGCATATGCGTATGTGTGTATATATGTATCTGTGTATATATGTAGACAGACAGATATGTCCCTGGATATAAGGAATCAGAACCTAAATTCTAATTCAAGTCCACGTGACTTGAGCACCCTGCTGGTTATTGGAAGGAGGAATGAGGGAGATTTCAGCCTCTCTCAGCTTTACTTTTTCATCTTAAGCAGCTAGCTAGGAAAATCTTGGACTTAATGAGCCCTTCTTCTGTCCTTGCCAGAGCAACAGAATGCAGCTGTCAGGCAGGGAGACTTGGACCGGAGGTATCCAGCTTCTCAACAAGTAACAGGGTTACCAGCACAGGGATTCTGACAACCAATGCAGAACGTACTTTCTATATAACTCTCCCACATAAGACACAAGGAATTATCCCTCTTTTACTATTTTCATCCCCTATACTGAGATATCTTTGTGGACAATCAATTTTTCCTTCAATCTAAGTAAAAGAAATGGAACCCTGAAAGTCCACCTCTCTACTTTGCTGCTTTCCCACCCACCACCCCATATCCCCACTTGGAGTTCCCATGAAACCAGTCAAGGCTCTTCAAAGGTTCCCTTCATTCAGCTGCTATTGGGACATATGCAAGGGTTTGGGGTAGAGGTGCAGTAGGGATCAGAGCTCTCCCAGGAAGATAGCTTTCTACGGAATCTGAGCAGAATTTTAAGAGAGGATGGCAAAATCTTTATTCTAAGTCACCTGAAATGCCTAATTGAAAACGTTTAACTGAAGTGAAGGGTATGCTAGAAAACAAAAAAGAAACTTGAATATTTCCAATGGATCTGTGTTTGAATCAATATGAGCATTCCCTCCAACAATGCAGATTGCACCCTTCCTGTCTACCCATTCTGTAGGAATTTCATCCGTGTTCTGGAAGCCATCCTTATCTTCTCTCAGCACTGCAAGGATCCCAGGAGTCTACAGACTGACTAGCCATTACTTTCTATTGTCATTTTGTGATCACCCTGTCTTCAGTTTCCCTCATACTCCCTCGTTTTTAAAATATTGCTGCTCATTTGTTTTTAAAATCAGGGCCCAAAACAGTAACTTTAAGTTATGAGGCTTATTATCTCTAAGGCATACTGGAGTCCAGTCAGGAAGTCCTAGATTCAATGCTGTGCCTCAGACATTTACTAGCCATGCGACGATGGACAAGATATTGATCATTTCTTAAGCTTAGGCAATTCTCTAGGATTATAAGTTACAGTTTGGAGTTCTCGCATCCATGAAATCAAAGGCTCTGAATATTGGCATCATAATCCCTACCTATATACCTAAAGGTGTAAATGAATATACTCATCACACACATACATACACATACATGTATGTGTGATATATGTATATATACATATAAATTTGTCATTTTTTTTTCAGTTGTGTCCAACCTTTCATGACTCCTTTTGGGGTTTTCTTGGCAAAGACAATGGAGTGGTATGCCATTTCCTTCTCCAGCTCATTTTAGAAATGAGGAAATTGAGGTAAACAGGGTAAAATGACTTGCCCAGGGTCACACAGCTAGGAAGTGTCTGAGGCCAGATTTGAACTCAGGAAAACTCATCTTCCTGACTCCAGCCATTTTTGTGCATATAAATTACATACATACATATGATGTGTGTATGTATGTATACATATATACACATGATGTGTGTATGTATGTATACATATATACACATATGAAATATGGACTTTGTGAACTCTAAAGGACTATACAAGCATATGATTTGATGGATGATTATGTGAAATAAGCTTCATTTCAAATCCTCAGGCTACTCTGAGAGGACAGAAGTTTGGTGCTATTTTTTTTTATTCCAATGAGCATCAAGCATGTAATTAACAGCATCCAAATTTGCCCCAAACTCGCTGGAAGTGTTTGGATCCTCCTGCGACAGTCTGCGGCACCCACTTTGAAAGAGGAGCCAAAACGAACTCCTTGTCAGGCTGTTTATCATCATCTTTTCATCAGAACTCCACCTGTTGGGCTGAAGAAAGGAGTAGTCCCAGACACCTTATCAAAACAAACTTGCATATCAATTCCCCGGAGCACCTCAGCCCCCACCCCACCACAGGAAAATTTTCCAAGAAGTTTACCCCGTTGAGGAAACTGTGCCACCTGAAGTCATCCTTAAACCCCAGAGAAAACACACACGAATCCTTTCAACAGGAGAAAAACCTCAGATCTTTCACAAGTTTGCTTTCAGAAACATTTTCACCCTGAAAACCCCATCTTTGCTACCATGAGATCCTCAAAGAAGAAAGGTGCAAGTTTTCCTTTTTTTTAAATGAATCAGGTGGTTCTTTTATGAGAGGAGAGGCTTTTTATACGTATGTAGGGCTGTGAGAGTGTGTGTGTGTGTGTGAGAGCACATGTGTCTGTGTATGGGACGAAGAAAGTATTTAAATACGATGTCAGCTTCATTTTCTGTTAGTACAAAATGCCTCTCTGTTTCTAGAAAGTACCATAATAAGCGGGAATGCTTATTGTGGGCAATTTAACTGCTGAACAATGAAAACTGCTTCTATTACCTCCATGGAATCTTACAAAGGGTAATTTTCCCTCTTCTTTGTGTCTTTTACTCCCTTTCCCTATAGCTGCCCCAGTCAGGGCTCCCTGATTCTTCAGAAAGGCAACTAGCAGGCATTACCTCTCTGGCTGTCCCTGAGGCTTTCACCCTCAACAAATAAGGAAATAGTAGGAGAGATAAAGAAAATAAAAAAGCTGAGGCTGGTCAGATGTAATGGCTGCTTCCGCTCATGATACCCTCCTTTCAAAACGGAATCTTTTTTATTTCCCCTCTTCACCCCCCCGTTTTTTTTTTTAATCTCAGTACAATCTAAAAGCTAGTGTGAATTAAAGAATGATTTGGATTTTTCTTTCAAAGCATTCCTTTGTATACTTAAAAATCCTCTTGTATCTTTTTCCTTACATATAAATAGCTCCAAAAATATGGTTAGCTCTAGGTTTCTTTCACATTTTCAATCTTTTCCCAGTCTAATACGCCAGTAAATGAGTCGTGCTTCTCTCTAAGATATCTATTATTAATGAGCTTCCCTATTTGGGCTGAAGCAACAACAGTGACCTGGAGGGCTTATAAAGAGTTGAAATTACCTCTCTGGAGCAAAGCTTCCAGTGTTCTTGAATGCAAACAGGCTACAAATAGCTACAGAGAAGTAGCAGCGGTGAGACAAACCCAGCAGCAGTTCTGAAGTCAGAGGACATAGGTTTAAATCCCAGCTCTATTTCTTACAACCTGTATGACCTTGGGAAATTTAATTCAGTAAGCATTTATTAAATGCCCACCAGGAGCAGGTGTCTGGGCTAGGCACTAAGGATACAAAGACAAAAATGAAAATGCTCCCTGCCCTCTAGGAGCTTACAATCTATTTATAAGTCCCTTATCTGGGCCCCAGTTTTTTTGTTTGAAAAGAAAAGGGGAATTAGTAGGTCTATAAGATCCTTTTCAGTTCCATACCCACTACTTCTCCTAGATGGCAACCCCAAACTATCATCTTGGGGCAACTGTTCTCTTTTTTTTTCCCCTACTGAAACTTACGCACTAGAAAGATCAATTACTTTGGAGCCCAAAGAAATAGATTCAGTGTTCAGCTCTATCACTTATATGAAGATAAGCAAGTAATTTGACCTCGCTAGAGCAAAGTTTTCATCTATTAAATGAAGAAATTGGACTAGACGACCTCTTCTAGCTCTAAATCTTTAATCCTATGATTCTATAAATTTTTGTAAATGTAAGTTTTACCTCTTGACAAAATATATTCATTCCACCCCTCCAAAAAAATACCTTTCTGAGGCTGTCATCACTGGAGTAGACCCTAATCATCTTACCCAATCCAAAATTCAAGTTAAGAGGAAGTAAAGACCTAAAACCTGATATAATAGGTATTGTACTAATTTTCCATAGTACTACAACAACAATAATAATAATAGCTAACACATTAAGCAGTTCAAAGTTGGCACTTACATACATACATATATATATATATATAAAATCTCATTTGATCCTCACCTTATGAGGTACATGCTATTATTATCCCCATTTTATAGACAGGAAAACTGAGAATGAGAGAATAAATTGGCCAGGGACTCACAGAAAGAAAAAATCTAAGGCAGAATTTAAATCCTGGGCTTCCTGACTTCAGGGTCAGCTCTCATCCTATACCAGGACTACAATGTGTAACTGTACAACTTTTTTTTGATCCAGCACTCTGATTTCATTTGCATAGGGAATTCCTGGTATGGAAACCCAGTTGATGCAGGTCAACTTATCTATAACTTGTAGTCTTAGGGAATTGGAGGAGGGCAGTGAGGAGTGAGTGATTTAGGGGACTCATTTTTACACAAAATGAGAAAGCTGAACAATATGGTGTCTAAAGTCCTTTCCAGTTCTAAATACATAATCCTGGAAACCCTACATAGTATGTGTATATGTCAGAGGTGAGACTTGAACTCAGGTCCTCCTGACTCCATGACCAGTTATCCCTTTCTGCTGCCTCTCACTACAAACCTACTCTACAAAATAAACAATTTTGCTTGCATCTACTTAGAAGGTCAAAACAGTAACTAAAGAAGAATCAGAATACCAACACTAGTTTCATCCCATAGCCTTCCCTGGCATTCTTAATAACCTTTTCCCCCCTTCTCCTCCCCGCCTTCATTAATATAATGTTATATTGTTTTTATTTATCATGTTTTGTCAGAGAAAAAACGTATCTCCACCCCTTCTTTGCAGAGGTGGAGATCTATAGGTAGGAAACACGGCATATACTCTCAGAATCAGTGGATGCCATGGTTAAGTTTTGTTGAACTGATTTTTTTTTCCTCCTCTAATTCTTTGTTTTAAGGGATGACTCTTTAGGTAGAGAAACAGGAAGTATATATGTACAAATGAAGATGATATAAAGAACAAAATATATGAATAAAAATTTAAGAAACATTTTAAAATTATAATCTGAATTTAGGGAAAGCCATTAACAAAACTACCAATAACACAATACAAACTATTACAATATATAATATATTATGTATATATAATATACACAAAAACATATACAAACGCAATACCTAAAACCATGAAGTCCAAATTATTTGTAATTTGTTAATGTGTGTATTACCTTTAACCAAATAACCAGAACATCCTGTATGTTTCCATATCTTCTTTTGATCTCCCTACAAAATCTTTTAGCTGGCAAGAGGATTCACTTATGTGAGATTGTCTGTGTGTTTTAGAGAAATTGAGAAATACCAGGTGATTTCACTTCAATAGTTCCCCTCCCCACCACCACCTCCTCTCATGCCCAGAGGAAAATCACAACTGCTCCTAATGAATCATCAGGAGGATATGTGGAGGTAGGAGGAAGCAGGAGGGGGAAGGAATCATGACTAATGGTGCTGCAGGGATGGGACCATCCCTCTGTAGTCAGCTAAGTTCAGAATTGATCAATCTGACCACATCATACAGGTCCATATATACTTTAGACATGTGATTTTACAAGCCAGTCATTTCATTTATAGTGGCAAAAACCCAAGTCACTTCCAGATCCTGGGGCTCATATTCCTCATCTGGAAAACAGAAAGTGGCAGAATAATTACAAATGATCTCTGAGATCTCTTTGCAGCTCTAACATTCTGAGTCTATGATTGGTTCATCTCCTGAGTTTCTAGAAAAGGATAATTCTCATACCAAAAATGAGTGAAAACTAAGTAGAGTCAGTAGCAGCATCTGGAATATATCCTGTTTGTCCCTGAAGTCCTTAGGAGAGCCAGGATTGAGGTTATTGAATCACAGAAGCTAAGAGTTGGACTTCTAAAGCTCTCTGGTCCAACCAGCACCCAGCCAAGAAGACCTCCATGCTGCTGACAAGTGGTCATCAGTCTTTGCTCAAGGACTCATTTTTAAAGAACTCTAATTTTTAGGACGTTTTTCCTCATATTCAAGTGTAAATCTGCTTGTTGCTATTTTCTCTCTGTCTCTTCTAGTTCTCCTCTCCAGGGCCAACCAGAAAAAAATCTAATGCCATTTCCATATTACAGCCCTTCAAATACTGGAGCCAGCTAAGGATGCTTCCAAAGCTCTCTCAATCCCCCTTAATTCTAGGGCCTTCCTTCAGGCAATTATTCCAAATTTGCCCTGTGTATACCTTATTTATGCATAAGTGTTTGCATGTACTATCACCTCCCTGATGTCATGCTCCTCTTCCAGAATGGACAAACAGCAACCCCAATTAGAGCTCCTTAAGAGCAAGGGCCTTTCTCTGTATTCCCAGCATTTAGCACAGTGCCTGCCTGGCACTTAGCAGGCACTTTAAAAATGTCTGTTGATTGACTCTGTCCTACCACCCTCATCATTTCTATTTTCCAGGCTAGAAATTGCCTGTTCATTCAAATGTTCTTCACATACCATGGTCCCAAGTCCTCTTATCATCCTGATTTCCCTTCTACCTTATCTCAGGAGGAAAGATTACCAGCAGCACCAGTAAGGTCACCTAAGTTAACAACCCTGGAACATCCAAGGTTATCCTCTGAAGAAGAAAAAAAAATCAAAGTGCTTTTCTCCCTTTTTTCTCCCTCGGATGCCTGAGATTTTGAAATAATGTAGGATTTTCTAAAGTCCCAAAGATCAAATCCTCTACTGCTCTTGATACCAGGACATTATAAAAAAAAATGGCAACATGCCTGGAATCCTTGAAAGCAAGGTCTTCAGAAAGCATTAGGAAATACCAAAGGTAGCAGAAACTTTGAACTCAAGGTGTTATCCTCAAAATGCTCCTTGAAGAAGGATTGTTTTGACGTCTGCAGCAACAGCAATGGCAATCAGTTCCTTACAGGTTAGGGAAAAGAAAACTTTCCCCAGGTTCTGCTCTGTAACCTTCACTAGTCCCCAGATGCCTATCTAATGAAGTCAAAGTTCCTGAACCTGCTATTTAGGCCCCTCCGTGAACCAGCCCCAATCTTATTTTCCAGATTTCTCTGAAACTATCCCCCTTCCACACTATTACCTTACACTCTAGTCAAGCTGGATTACATCCTCTTCCCAGGACATGTCCTATATTTTCCCACTCCTATGCTTTTGCTTATGCTGATCTTTCCACCTACAGTTCTCTTCCCTTGTCTGTTTCCTTGCTGAAATCCCACACGTCCTTCAAGACCCACCTTAAATGCTGCCTCCTCCTCTCCTCCCCTCCTACCCCAGCCAGAACAGCTCTCTACCACTGTAGCAACTTATATTTTTTAACTCTCTCATGGAAAGCAATGTGTTGCAGGGAATAGAAGATGAGCTCAGAAGTCAGAAGTCCTGTTTCTGATGTAGCCTAACTTTGTGTGCATGTCCATACAAGTCACTTAATCACTCAATGTCCCTAAAACTGCAAATTACATTAGAACTGCTGATCTCCATAGACAGAGGGAGTTGCCAGATTTGTTGTTCTATATACCAATGAAATCACAGCTCTGGACAAAAAAAAAAAAGATATACATCATAGTCTATCATGTATCATAGCTCTTTGAGTCAATGTTGTCACTCTCCTATTAGATCAAAAGTTCCTTGAAGGCATCATCCACATCTGATTCATCATTTTATCTCCCACAGTGCCCAGTGTATAACACCTTGTACAATGCCCTTTAGTAGAGTATAACCTAAACATATATATATCTCTCACCAAGATTTTTAATGTTGTCTTTTGCCTTTAGCCATATTTTTATGGTCAAAGTATAAGTCACTCCCAGAAAATATATATTTTAGATGGAAAGTCAAAAAGGTATATTCCAGACCAGAAATTCCCTATTCATTCAAACGTTCTTCACAAGGTCCCAAGTCCTCCCATCATTCTGATTACCCTTCTACCTTATCTCAGGTGGAAAGATTACCCACAGCCCCAATGAAATCACCTAAGTTTACAACCCTGGAGCTTCCAAGAAGACAAGCTCTCAGAAGATAGGAGGATATTGTGTTTTTGTCTTTGTGTCTTTAACAAGGTGCCAACCTCAAAGTAAGTACTTAATGATTGTTGAATAGAATAGCACAATGTAATTCCTACATATATATAATGTGAATATAATATATATAATATACATAATATTGTAAATGATAATGAAGATATAGAGTATATCACTCTAATACAGATAAAGCAGGGTGAGGGAAATGTATCTTTTTTTTTTCAGAGAGGAGAGCATCTGTGTTATTTTCTTTCATAGAGAACATAAATTTAACTTCCATCTGTCTTAGTAACTTCACTGTTAGGCACTTCGGCAGGTTCATACTGCAATTAAGCAGTAGCTATGAACTTTATTCACTTGGTGTTTTCCCTCTAAAGGACAGAAGGTACTTCACAGTGAATTAATTCTCCTTGCATTACCCAAGATCTCAGGAAGTGCACTTTGCTCCCCAGAATATACACCATGCCAGCTTCTTTTACTTGCCTACTTTGTACTAGAATCAATCGGAAGAACCATAATATTGATTCCTCAGAAACTTTTCTCAACTAAGTTTGTAATTTGTCTTCCATTGCTTAACTCACAAAAGTATAATGTTTCCTCCTTCTCCAGAGTGTCTGCCACCACACTGAGGATTGTGCTGAATTCTATTTCCATTACAGCCTGTATATAACCGCTTTCCTTCCAACTGAGATTTCAACTTGGAACTAGTTAGAGTGATTCCAAGGCTCTCAGGAAAAGAAGGAAAGCAGTAATGATGTTGCTATTCCCAAAAACCCCACACTTCCCCATCACTGCAAGGATAGGCAACACATTATTTTAGCAAAAGTCACTGACAAGAAGGGAGGGAAAACTGGTTAACCAGCACACAAGTCAAAAACAATGTAAATGTTTGGATTTATTTAATTATAGAGATATATATTATTATTATTACTATTATAAATATATTATTTGTGTAGTATCCCCTCTGGACTACCTCTCCAACTCACAATCCCAAGTTGGGACCCAAAATTGACCATCTTGCAGTCAAGGTACTCTCCGGGGCCATACTCCTCAGATGATTGCTCACCAGCTTTGCCGCTTA
Source organism: Vombatus ursinus (assembly GCF_900497805.2). Lineage (NCBI taxonomy): Eukaryota > Metazoa > Chordata > Mammalia > Diprotodontia > Vombatidae > Vombatus > Vombatus ursinus. The sequence goes on from NW_020954562.1 coordinate 3,338,408, forward strand.
CCTTCTAGTCAGCCAAAGGACTCGGTGCCAATCCAAGGTGTTTGCTGAGATGGGAGGACATGATCAGAAGTAATAAAACAATCCACCTATAAATAGAGGACACACCCTCCCACAACTACACACCCCATTAATGGGAAGAATGAGCACACACAAAGAGGCCCTAATAGAGAAATACACATGTACACAGAAAATGCACACAGCCAAGGCCATTTATGCTTCTGGCACGATAGAAACCCTATGCTCTTTCAGCTCTCATTGTATCTTTGTGTTGTTCCCCCAGCTTCTCTGCTGAGGAAGTTGTGCCCCCAAGCTTCCTGGGCCTGCCCCACTAATGGATACAGGCTCCGTAGGCCTCCTTTTCTTTTCAGCTCAACACTCTACAGTCAGAGCTTGAATCTACCTCTGACTCACAAAGTTCCTCTGGGTTCATGCTTGATTGACTGGGACCACAGTGTGTTTCAATATATATAATACATGTATATATTAGATAAATCATTGAGTGTAGTGTCTTTACTGGGCAAGTAGCTCTAGTACAAAAAGCCATGGCCAATGGGAATGGGGTGGGGCAGTGGGTGTTGGAAGGGAGGATGTGAAGAAAAGTCTTCTCCTCCTTCCAAAAGGTGAGGAATGATTCTGTTTTGAGAGCTGGGATTTTTTTTTTCCATATCTGCCTCTTTTCTCTACTACTAATGGTCATGCTTCTTTAAAGTATGAGCCATCTCCTGCCTTAATTGACTCCCTAAAGGATTCTGATTTTTAAAGCAACACTGGGGTCATAAATGATACTTTGACCAATCAGTTGGTAGTCTCCCATAAATTTAATCAAGCTTGACTGTAGAACTTAATCACACCTTATCAAGGTATGTTTACAAAGTAAAAAACCCTCTCTGCCCTTTATTTAAGTCTTTAATGTCTCACTGTCTCCTTTACTTGCCCACTTATATAACTTCTGTATTTCGTCACCTAGGTTGGGGGTGTATGAAAAGGATAAACTGGTGAATTGATCAAATATATGGATATACACATATATGTGTGTATATGTATGTGAATATACAGATATAGGGAGAAATATAATACAAAAATACCTTATATTATACAATTATAAAATACATGTTTTATTACACAATATATTGTGTAATATATTTATATATAATATGTAATTTATGTACATTTAATGTATTATTTGATAGATAATTATGTGTATATATGTGTATATACATGTATATAGAGAAATATAATACAAAAACATCTTACATGATATATTATATATTACACAATTATGAAATGTTATATTGCACAATATATTATACAATATATTTATATAACATGTGATTTGTTTATATACCTTTAATGTATTATTTAATAGATAATTATGTATGTATACATATATACATATATGTAACACACCTATGCACCTCAGACAACTTCCTAAGACTTATATAATTATAAATATATAACTTATATGTTAGATAACAATTCATCTAAATTAGAAATGGGTTGATGACAAAAATCAGAGATCTTTTGTGTATTCACATAAATCTAATGGAAGGTTACTAGACCTGTGAGCTCATTGATGTAAGGACCTCTTGGGTAAAGAAAACACCCTCTACCAATGAATTGTACTTTCTCTGCAATTTATGGTCTTAGAGAGTTGCCTAGACCATTAAGAGGTTAAGTGACTTGTCCAGGGACACACAGTCATTACATGCCAGAGGCAGGTCTTGAAACCAAGCTCTTTCTGACTTTAAGACCAGCTCTCTATCCATTGTACCATCCTGCCTTCCATGTAAATCTATGTCCACATAATATAAATTAATTAATAAAAATGCCTTTGTGAAGCTTTTATTATGTGGCAAGCACTATGCTGAGAACTGGGAAATATAACAGAAAAGCAAGATGGTCTCTGTTCTCCAGGCTTTCACATTGTGATAAGGAGACAACATATAGAGGAGGTTTCAGCTAAAAGTTGGATGAAAAGCCGCAGGGGTCCTTAGGGTTCAACGGCAAAATGGGTGGTGATGACTCTTCTTCAACGTCATTTCCACCAGTCAACAGTCTCTGTTTTTTGATGTTGAACCATCTGACAATGTCATGGACTTGGATGGGGAGAACTTGCCTTGATGAGTCTACAAAAACCGTGGATGCTAAAGCTGCAGGAGCCGTGGTATCTGAACAGGTAGTTGTTGGGCTGAATACCCCAAGGTTTGCTCCCCAGGATGAGGGCTATGGGAGCAGACGTGGAAGCAGGAAGGGTGGTCAGGGCAAGGAAGGGGGAGCTTCTGCTGGTCCTAGAGCTTACCTGCGCACTGGTGGTCAAGAAATAAATGTCATATTCGTTCATTTTGTGCATACCTATGATTTTACTGGCATAGAGATATTTCACTATAGAAATTCCCTCCACTCACCCAGATCAGTCATTTATCTGTAATTAACATACTACACAACTTTACATAATATATGTATACATATATGTTATACAGAGTATCCTAAAAGTCTTAATGTAGTTTAAAAGTGTTAAATTGCACTAAGGCTTTTGGGACACCCTCTGTTCTGTAATAATAATGAACATCGCACTAAATGCTTTACAAATCTCATCTGATCCTCACAATAACCCTGAGAGGTAGGTGCTATTATTATTCCCATTTTGCAGATGAGGAAACAGAGGTAAGCAGGGGTTAAGGAGTTGCCCAAGTGTGTGACTAAGCATCATACATGTAAGTAAATGTATAAGACTGGATCTGAACTCAAGTCTTCCTGACTCTAGGCTCAATCCTCTATTCACCGCGCCACCCTATATGTGCATATTATTTTTAAATGTACTATATTAAACATATTTCTATTTCTAAAAATTAAAAAATTCACCTGTTTTTGATCTAGGTTAAACTCTTACCTCTACCACTTACTACCTCAATGATCTTGAGTAAGTCACACTCTCTGGACCTCGATTTCTTCATCTAAAAAAATGAGTGGTTTAGACTAAGGAACTTTCTATGGTTCTTTTGAGCTGAAATTCTATGATCCTACAATGATTTAAAATTGTGAAATAAAACTTTATCTAGTGAATATTACAAAAAATGAAAAGGCATCTATTTTAATTGCTCATTTTGGACATTTAAGAGGTATAAAAGGAAGTAAGATAAAGAAAGGGAAGAAGAGTCCAGAGAGAAGGATACAGAAGAAAAGAAAGAAGACAACGCTAACTCACATTTGTACTCTGCTTTAAGGTCTACAAAAATATTCACTCCATAACCATCCAGTGAGATAGATAGTATAGGAATTATATTATCCCCATTTGTAAAATGGGGATAATATAATTATGATATAATAATATAACACTATATTATATTGTATTAAATTATTACAATACCATAATGTAAATTTTGTAGTATAATATAATTATATAACTGGGCCTCAGAGAGATGGAGACAGACTCAAACCCAGGTCTCGTGACTTCAGATGCACAACTACCCACTCCAAGAAAACAATTCAGAGAAAAAGTGGGAGGTGGGAAGTGAGAAAAGGGCAAAGAGAGAAAGAGAGAGAGGGACAGAGATAAACTCTGAAAGTAAATGTGTTGATACTACTAAAATGCTTCCTCAAACCCTGTTCTGTGATCAGTGGTCAGCAGATTAAGTTATACCTGTTACACTTTCTTCTGAAATACTTAATTGGCCTTTTGGCAATTCAGCACCATTCTTTCCTATTGTCCTGTTATTTTTTCTCAGCCATTGGGATATTGGAGGACTCAGGAAAGGAGTAGGGCCAAAAGGACAGTCTCCTGCCTGGCTGGTGTAAAAGGGAAATACTGACACACCTGGCAATGGTTTTTAGTTCAAGACAACACCAGAGGAAGGAGGGTGAGGAGGGAAAGTAGTGTTACAGTCACAATGTTCAATGTCTGATATACCATTCTGAGGTCACTGGGGATAAGTGATCTAAGAAATATATTTGAATTTCTGATTCTATGCTTTCCTGGCCCTCATGAGCAAATGTATTGGCTTTATTTTAAGATGGTGACTGAAACCTGTATGATTAGAATATAATAGGCATAATATCAAATAACAGCTGCAGAGACAAATGTTATAAAATAGAAAAAGAAAAGAGAGGCAATGCTTCCTGTTGAAACTAGACAACACGGACAGATGACTCAAACAAGATAAGGAAATGAGACAACGGACAATTCCCATAGTAGATTTGGAGGAGATGGCTGTATATGATGGATAAGCCTTAAATATACTAAGTAGTTGGGTTTTTTCCTTAATTAGACATGCAGGAAGGCACACTCAGGATTAAATCATGATGAAATTTAATGGGGATAGTTCCAGTTCCCAGGTTCAAAAAAAAAAAATCAACTACCCAAGTCCACCAAAGGAGAGACTTAGATTAATAGAAGTTCATGTAAAAAAAAAAATTAAAAACATCAGGGGATAGAGGGACATTAAATTACCCACTACACAATATGAGCCAACATGGTTACACTTGACTGTCCCTCCCTCACCCCACCCCAAAAAAAGTGCTTATGGAATTTTAAGCTGCACTAATAACAGTACAATGTTCAGAAAAAAAGTCTGGTAGTGATTCCACTATCCTCTTCACTTGTAAGATCACATCTGGGGAATTGTGTCCAGTTCTGAGAGCCCCATTTTAAGAAGGGATGCTAGCAAATAGGAACACCACAAGAAAGAAAGATGACAATGATATATGAAGAATAGTTCAAAGACCTGGCAATATTTAGCTTGAAGAATGGAGGACACCATGAAGGAAATTATGGCCGTCTTCATTTATTTGAACACTGACAGGAATAAGGAGTGTTGGACTTATTCCATGTAGATTCAAAGAGCAAAACAAGGACCAAGGAGTGAAAATTCTGAGAAAGCAGATTTCAAGTCAATATGTACTCAGTACATATTGCACTGGATGGGAAGTTAGACTAGATGACAGCTAAGGTTCCTTCCAGTTTTAAGGTTCTGTTCTATGATTATAAGGATCAATTGCTATTGTTAATACAGATTATAGAATTAACAAGAATATTGGGGGTGATCTAGAATGGCACTTTCATTTTATAGAAAATTAGTCTGTAGAGGATATATTCTGACTAGGTCTACCACAAATCCATGTCAATCTAATTCAACTGAACTCTTTTCATTGAATAACAATTTTAATCTGTGACTCATTCCCTATCATTCCCTAAGGATATGCTACCTATCCCTACCCCTGTTGACTGTTCCAAAACTCTCTCAAGCCCCATAACCTCTTTCTATTGCCACTTAAGATCATACGATTTAGGGTTGGAAAATATCTTAGTATTCCAGTCCAATGCTGTCATTGAAAAGATATGGAAACTAGATCCCAGGAAGGTGAACTAACATACCTAAAGTCACATAATTAATATAAGCATTAGAACCAGGTCTTGATGACTTGAGCCCAGGTATTCTGACATTAAATCCATGCCATGCCTACCTTTCTAGCTCTGAGGCCAGATATCTATCCATCATTCCATACTTCCTTAACTTTTATTTTCCACCAGCTGTTCTATTTGGTTTCAACTCCATGGACATAATCTCTCCTCTCCACCCCCCACCGCCCCGTTGTAGATTCCTGTTATCTACTGTGTTTCTCTATTCCACCATAAGCTCCTTGAGAGGAAAAAAAAAATATTTTTCTTATTTGTATCCCTAGCACTTAGCACAGTGCCTGGACATAGTAGGCACTTGATAAATGTTTATTGACTATTGACCTTTGCATATAGTAGGTGCTTAATTGTTGAATTAAGGTCTCATTCCTGGAGTGAAAGAAGAGTTAATACCAGAATCTAGGTCTCCTGATTCACTGTCTGGTGTTCTTTGCACTCTGCCATGGCTCCAAACCCTGTTTCTAGATTTTGGCTAAAAGAACCGGCATGTGAATTCTCAGGTCAGCCCTCCAAGGGATGAATCATCAGTCCACAAGAAATCCCTCAACTTTGTGATGAAGGGAAAGAAAACTAAAAACTAAGGATTGCTTTATTGTAAAAATCCTTAAGCAATAATTTACCCTAGCTATGTAAATCTGGGCCAACAACCCTACAATCATGATCTGTCAGTGTGGGCTCCAAATATACAACTGACCAGAGTTTACAAATAACCAGAAACCTAGATTTCTCATTAAAAAGATAATATCACACAGTTGAGAACAACCAAACAAATAAATCTGGGAAATGCTGTTCCTGCACCATTACATGAAGAAACAGTGACAAATCATTTTAATGGCGCACTGGCAATAATGTTACAGCTGGAATGGGCAAAGAAGTCTTTCCATTCACAAAAGAGTTCACTGGGAAGGGAGGGAAAATCAGGGTATTCAAATGAGAAAAATATAAATTAACACGTGAGGCTATTGTTTCAAATACCTGGCAATTACCATAATGACCCACGATAAATTTCCATATCTCTAAAAGCTTTCAAGCTGGCATCATGGAGATAGGCTCCACTTTGCTCTAGAGGCAAAATATTCTTTTAAAGAGCAATGGAATATGCTGAAAATACTTGAAGAGACTGACTCTGAAACGAGACACAGTCATTCTATTAAAAGGTCCCAGATAATGTTGGTTAATTTCAAAGATCAGTTTGCTACTCTGGAATATTTCAACCCTGTCACTAGGCATTATGAGAAAAACACTGAGTAATGAGTTTTTTATGATGAAATACTTAGTGGCATGGAGTTTCAACATGGAGACTTAAATTCTTCCTTTTGGCTGACAAAGGTCCATACCTTCATGGTGCAGAGAGGGCCACCCCTGCATCTCCTGGCTAGGTCAGTAGGGGGCTGACTACTAAGACCTTCTTCCAGTTAAGCATATGGTCCTCTTCCCAGGGTTCTTAACAACTCCAATTAAAGAGTCCAGATGTTTGTCCATGTTGTAATAGACTCCCCTTTGAGGGAGATCTCTGAACCTTGCTCGAGAACCCCTGGTCTAGGTACACCTCTGGTATTCTTTTTATTTTTTTCTTTCATCTTGACTGCCCCTTTCCCCCAGTTAGGAATAGGGAATGCTTATAGCCTGAAAAGATGTGTTTTAAAGCAATACCATACCAGGGTTTTGGTTTGTGAAGATTTCAATAATGTTTGTGTAGTCACAAGTGCCCCATCTCTTCATTTCAGCACTCATTATTGTAAAATCCATGAGGCTGCTTTTGGTCATATTTGTCTGCAGCAAGCTTTTGAGCAGATTCCTATTCAAAAGGGTTCACCCAAGCAGTTTGTAATCATTAGTGTGAGACAGATGTTCAAAGCAATTTCTGGGTTAGGAAAAGTTACTCGAACATTAGTGTTAAGCCAGTCAACCAAACGTGGCATCTGATGATTCGAATGTATTAGTTGTTGAGTTAACATGAGAGAAATGGTGTCTGCCCCTTTAAAAATACTGCAATGAGAACTTTGAGTTATGGTCTCCTTCCTATACAGAGAATCCAAGGCAGCTGCTCTTTTGATAGGGGGAAAAGTAGCCCCAGCAACATACCCGAAATACCCCTTGTCACTGTTATTACGCACACCCAGAATCAAAAGTTATGACTTGCTACTACTGCCCTAAAGTGGACCACTTCAAGATCTCTGCACCTTTCAGGTTATTTGGACCTGTTTAGCAATGTAGAACAGTGGAAATAGCTCTAAACGTGGAGATCTGGGACCTGAGTTTGAAGCCTGACTCTGCCCCTTCTTAGCTATGTTACCCTGGCCAACTCACTTTGTCTCTCTAGGCTTCACTTTCCTAACTATAAAATGAGGTAGTAAAGTTAGCTGACATGTAAGGTCCCTTCCAGCTCTAAAGCCATGGTTATAATCCCAGCTGGCCAAATCCAAGGTATAATCTTCTGATTTTCTATATATAACATGGATCACTGATGATTAGTATCAGTGATTCCTCTGCCTTAAGACTGGACTGGAAACAAAGTAGACAACCATCAGCTGGGGAATGGCTAAACAAATTATGGCCCATGAATATTAAAAAAAAAAAAAGGTTGAACTGTGTTTGAATAATTCCATATGGATAAGATTCTATCCCTATTTAAAAGTCCAGTGGAAGAGAATATTCCACAAGACTGCTGAGCCAATGGCACCCTGACAGATGATGCATAATGGCATTGCCAAGCAACAAGGCCTTTCTGGCCAATATTCCCAAACACTTGAACAACTTAAGCCTGTATGGCTCCTAGAACCACTCTGGTTGACACACAAATTAATTTAACCATGTTAGGGACCCCCCCTCTTGATTCCTTGTTGTTTGGATTTTAGGTGTGGGTGCTTAGTAGTCTAAAGGTCATCACCCTGAGCTAACCCTATTGAGGTTATAGATGGTTTATAACTGGAGGACCTAGAAGGGGGAAGGTCAGCAAGATCACTTTGCATCAAGCTGGCAAAATCATTTCACAGGCTGCCTTGTCTAGAAATTAAACTTTGCATTTAATCCATATTCTTCATGTAACAGTTTAAGTGCACTTAGTTTTTTTATGCCCCAAGCAAAGAATAAGAATGGTTCTCCTGAGCATCTATATTACAATGCATTTTCTACATCTTTTTTTTTAATCCTCTTTGGCCCATATCTGTGATTTCACTGCTGTTGGGAACTCCTGGCATGGAAATCCCCTCCACTGGTACACATAAGCAATTTGTCTATAACATATAACCTTAGCAAGTTTTCTGAAAGGAACTGAAGGGTTAAGTGGTTGACCATGGTTACACAGAAAATGTTTTGTTTTTTTGTTCAGTCATTTTTCAGTCATGTCTGACTCTTTGTGATCCCATTTGAGGTTTTCTTGGTAAAGTTACTGGAGTGGTTTGCCATTTCCTTCTCCATCTTATTTTACAGATGAGGAAACCAAGGCAAACTAGATTAAGTGACTTGCTCAGGGTCACAAAGCTATGTCTGAGGACAGGTTTGAATTCAGGAAGATGAGTCTTCCTAACCACAAGACCAGCACTCTATCAGTAGCACTGCATCATTTAGCTGCCCTAGAAAGTGTGTACCCAAGGCAAGACTTGAACCCAGGTCTTCCCAACCCCAAGACAAGACCTCTTTCTATTATATCACACCACTTCTTCTTTTTCTCTGCATATTATATGTATACATGTATATATGTAGTTACAATATTTGTATTTACAATGTATGAACATACTGAAAATTCTCAAATGGATCTGTGATCTCAAAGTGGATTTCCCTACAGCAAATGCAGATCTTAGTCTACCTCTCTTGTTCATCTTGCACAAATCTAGTCCATGTTCTCTACAAGTTTTGACAGGAGATCCATTCTAATAATAATTTTGTCTCCTCCATTATCAATCTTCTTTATGTACACTTGATCTAAATCATCTGCTTTGCCCATCTTTGTTTTCTTTAGTTCAATTTCTACTTCCTCCAAAGCACATGAAGGACTATGATGCTAGAGTCCAAGTGTGGCTATTTTTAATGGCAAAGAGAATTGGATATCAAAATATTTGCAGATATTTTCCATTCTTCTTCTATTTGTTGTCCACCTTCCATTTTTTCATCCTTAAATTCCTTTCAAATGATTTTACTTAACTTCAACTCTCTTTAAGCTGCTTTTACCCTCTACTGCCACTCTCTGTTTTATGAGACAATGATGCACCATAATATCCCATCATCCATATCCAAAAGATTTTATAAATGAGTCTGTAATCTACACAAGTACTTCCCTTGGCTGCCATAGTTCTCCACTGAAGAGGTAAGTCAAGTGTTTGCTGACTAAAGTGCTTCATAGTCTCTTGGTCTCCTTTTTCCTGCAGTTTCCTTTTATTTTTTTTCCAGAGGGGATGGGGTAGAGCCTGGATCTGTGATTTCATTCTTGCTGATAACTCCCAGGGATGAAAAGCTATTAATACAGGCTGAGAAATTCTCTTGGAATGTATAATTAGTCCTAGAGAGATGCATGAGGCACTGAAAGATTCAGTAACCGACTTGCCCAGGACCTCCAGCCTCCATGTGTCAGAGGTGAGACTTCAACCCAGGTCTTCCTGACTCTGGGAACAGCTATCTACCCCCTACATCCTATTTCCTCTTGGCAAATGATTTGCATTGATTAAACTTTGGAAGGAAATCACTGTATTCTGAGTACATGTCCTTTCTGCCATCCATAACCCATTTTCATCATCAATAACATGTTTAAATAGATCATGCAGGATAATACATGGAGAGATGATTCAAGAATCTCCCTCATCAGTAATAAGGCACTTCCTCTCTGTTTAAGTAAAATGAATTTTGTTTTTTTGTGTTGTTATTTGGTGGTCATGATGTTTAACATCCAATTCATTTCTCTTAGAAAGTATACATGATATATAGGAGAAAGGCTTCTCTGCAGTCTACAAGTCTTTGACCTCTCTCTTTATTCCCAAACTATATTTCCAACTTTATTTCTTCACCTCACGTATTCCTACCTTTGAACTTTGTAGGTGAAGTGGGTAGAGCACTGGAGTCAGGAAGACCTGAGCTCAAATCTTGCCTCAGACACTAGCTGTGTGAAACTAAACAAATCACCTAACTTTTTCCCTCAGTTTCCTCATCTGTATAGTGAGGATGATAATAATAGCACCTACCTCCTGGGATTGTTATAAGGATCAAATGAGATAACATATGTAAAGCATTTTGTAAACCTTAAAGCACTAAGCAAATGTTAGTTTGACCAGGCTATTAAGAATGAATCCCTCCATACTTAAATAGTGGTTCTTAAAAAGGATCCTCAGTCTGTTGCCATAACTAATTAAAGTCTACCCATCATTATAGAACCTGTCAAAGCTTAGGCTTCACCTGCACAGCCTTCAAGAACCCAGAATCACCTCCACACCATCACAAGGCTTCAGAGGAGGACTTGGCGGAGAATATGGACCTATCTCCATGTCCGTAAAGGGCTTATTAGATTGTACCTAATACTTCAGGATGAACAACCACAATCTCCTCCGTCTTTCCTGAGAGGATCTATCCAATAACCCTCTCATTATCTTTGGGTCCCGTGTTCAACAAGAAGAGACAAGCATCTCCTCATCAATTGATAGAGCCAAAAACTAGACACAATAAAGAACCAAGGATTTTTTGAATAGCCACTCTATGTTTTCTGCATGTCTAACTAGTGTGCACACTCTGTACCATCCCACAGTTCCCTTGATGTGCCAGTAATCTCTGTAGGTATTAAGCAGGAAAAAGGATTCTTCATTAAGGGAAAAAAGAGAGTAGTGATTCTTACTTTTGCAAGACATATACCATTGTAGTAATGAATTCAGTGGAGCTAATTAAATGGAACCTAGGTATTTTTTCAAGCAAGTTAATTTCTATGCCTGTTGTCACTGACAGAGACCCCTTTTACTGCTCAAAATCTTTTACTGCATTTCTCTCTTAAAATGAAAATGACAGTTTTAAGGCAGCTTCTTTTTTTGATGTATTTTAATGTGATAGTTTTCTTTCCCCCATTTAATTGGGCTTAAACCTTAATAAGAAGATTGTGTGCCAAGAAGGAAAAAAAAGTTACACTTCATAAAAATGCCAAGATATTGCCACTGTGGGCACTAACTTGAAGACTTTTGGCAGACAGATGGAGATGTCTGATTAAGGACAACTGAGTTTCAGAAATACGGTAATATCATATACATATATATATATGTATATGCGTATAATAAAAGAAAACCTCAGAAGGTACTGATACACAGAACAAGGGCTTGTCATTTTTCCTAAGGAATAATAAAGACTATCATCATGAAGTGGGAAGCCAGTAACCACAAATCAATACTGCGGCAAAAGGACCAAAGTAAAGGGATGCCACAAACAATTTAAAGGAAGATATGAGAGTGAGGCCCCACACCTCTCTGCAGCAAGGAAAGCCTTCAGAAAGCCAGGCACAGACTCTGCTTACTCAAAAGAGAATTTTAAATGAAGAACCCAACAAAGAAGAGACAAAACGAAATCATTCTGGCTCCTTTCACAAACTGAAAAGAGGAGAGAAAGTAAAGATCAAATAGAAACTGCATAGTTAAATGTATTTACTGACAAGTTCCCAACAGCTCAGTCTGCCCTTTAAAATTCTTTCCGATCATCATCCTGTTCTCGAGATGTTTAACTGCAGGTTCAGAAAGTTATGACAAAATGTTAATTTTACTACTGCAATTTATGAGATCATAAAGTTGTCTTCTATAAAAAGACAGGGGCAAAACTTATCAAGATGCCTCTTGTTGAGACAGTTTCTATTTGGTTTTGTCTTTTAAAAATAGGTATGATGACAAGTATTTGACATATATGTATATATACATATATACAGGCATACATACAGAATTTGAGTCCAAAGTTTAAAATGCACTTAACATGTGTACACAACAAGCTTTCCAGAAAATCTGTCCCATTCTGGGTAAAACAGTTAGCTAGCATTGTTTACGGCTCAAAAACTGTTTATTGAGTGCCGGGAAGAAAGTACATACCAAATAGATACTGAAGCCCTCAAAGGTCATTTTCAGTTTCATACAGTAATGAAAAATTCAAGGCAACCATCTGAAAATTGCTGGCACAGCACCGCACTGTGCTAGCATCAAAGGAGATGTGGAAGCAGCAGTTATTTTCAAATAGGAAATAACTTAGTTGAGGCTTCGACACTGCCTGGATCCCACAGTGCTGACATAACCAACTTGCTTTGATAATGGTACAGAAACACTGGTATCGAGTCCCTCTTAGAAGCACTTGAAATCAAAGAGCCTCTGGAGGAGGGAGAGAATATATTCACCTAGAGAATTCCTTGACTTCTAGAGCTCCCATTTGGGTATTAAATTCCCTGACAGGATTTTCCCAGTATCATCAAATTTTTGAGTTAGAAGGCATCACTTTCTCTAATCTTGTTCTTTATTTCCCAGTGCCTGAGAGCACTCTGATTTCCTTGGTAAGATCATGAACCTACCTGGATGCCAAGGAGTTAACTCAGGAATTAAGTGACTATCTCATTGTTCAATTTGTTAGAATGATTCACAAACTGTATAATGGACATAGACTTCTACCAAAGAATTTTATCTTCTGTTTTCATGGCAATAGTGTTTATTACTGTTAAAGAAGGATTCCCTGTACGTAGTAAGATCTCCTAGATCAGGGCTTCTTAAACTTTTTCTATTCCCAACCCCTTTTTAAGTTTCAGGTAGAGATAGTTGGTGTTGTGTGGGCTGAGGACATGTGCGTTGCAAGTGCACATGCTTTGTGTTCAGAAACAAGGTTGCAGTGAAGTTATTCAATGCAACATGGGCAAGTGCTACCAGAAACACCTCAGATTCATTGCTTGTTTGATTTTTAATTAATTTGTGGTCATTATACCAGAAGTCTTTTACTATTGCCAAATTCATGGGATCACGACCCACAGTTTAAGAAGTGCTGTGTGAGAACATTATGTTTAGTGAGGGATAATAGTAATAGCTTTTTTGTATTACTTTATGGTTTGCAAAGCACTTCACAGATGATATCTCATTTGAAGCTTATAGCAATCTGCGTGGTAGATGCTAGTATGATCCCCATTTTACAGATGAGAAAATTGAGACAGAACAGTTCCATGGTTTGCCTAAATTCACACACTTCCTAGGGGGAAAGACAACAAATAAAAGAGAGTTGGAAAGTGGGGGGAAAGGGGCAAGGAATATAAGTGCAACATGGTTTGGACACTATGATCAGGAAGTGATATGAAGATCTGTTTCAGAACTATATAAGGCAAAAGCTCACCTATCAGAATCAAGGATAATTTCTAGAGCAGGATCCAGAGTTCCAGTGCTAGTAGGAGGAGGAAGAGAAGGAGAAATATGATGGCCAAAGTGCAGATGACACAGTTTCAAAATGGTAGCCAGGAAGCAGATTGGATTGTCCTTGGGAAATGTTGCAATGCTCTTAAAGAACTTAAGCCTCTTCTTGAAATGAAGACCCAGTTTTTTTAATATCAATATACCTCTGGTAAAGTTGTATGACTATGAGTCATGGAATACAATAGTCTCCACAAAACTGAAGTTGAGGGTTACCCATAGGGCAATGGAGAAGTGCATCATGGGAAGGAGTATTACACATTATAACACAATACTAATGAGCAATTACACAGAAATGTTGAGAGAAGTGTCATCAAAGAAATGTATGACCAGAGAAAAGATGAACCAATAATGTAACAAGGGCAAGAACAACCAATGGACAGCTCACATATCCCATCACCACCCCACTTGGAATATTGAATACACATACAAACAAACACACACACACACCACTGTGGTGGATTTATGGAAGGACACGGATGACAGTCAAGAAGGATGAGCAAATATGGGGAGAGGGTTGCAACCTGTATTGGTAGAATATCCATGGCTGTAAGGCCAATCAATGACATCAGCAATGTGTCAACTGAGTCTGAAATAACATTTAAATTTGTACATAAGTACCAGTGCTTACTGTGGCTTACAGAACTGACATTGTTGCCTTCCTGATTGGTTATGTAACCAAAATATTCAAAAGAAGACTAACAAAGGTGTTTGCCAACCTGGCTACACACACCCTTTCTAAAAGACAATGAAACAGGCTAAACAATACTCCATATTCTCCCTGATGATCCAAAGTCCAACACCTGTTCATCTAAAATACCACAAGCTAGGAAAGCAAACATCACCATTATTTGGTGCTCCCTAAGTTCCCAAAATTAGCAAAATTAGAGTAGTATCAAAGACATGCATCCTCACTCTAAGGAAATAGCACAGAAAAAGAGAAAAACAAAAAGATAAGTCAGTATCATCTATCATAGAAAGAGAGGTCCAGTATTTTGGTGTTGTCATTGGCTGCCTCCTCAAAAGATTCTTCCATGCACCAGTATGTCTCCAAAGGAAATTCTCAAGACAAAATTTTGATTCACCCAAACTGTACCAATTTTTCATTATTAAATGTAAAATGAGCCTTCTCAATCCTGGAAGAAACATTAGCAAATTGAAGAGCAGACCAGCCTAGAAAGCTGTCACTCTTTTCCTTCAACTCTCTCTGCATCAATGATTATTCATTCCAGGTATTATTCTCCTTATCATTCAATTCAAGATGTAATTATTAAATCTCTGCCATATAGTTGGCAATATGCCAGGTGCTGAGGATACATAGACAAAAAGGAAAACATCTCTCCTGTCCTCAAGGAGCTAACAGCCTCTGATGGGACCCTCAGTACTTCTCTTACTATATGATAAGAGTCACAGAATTTTAGAATTAGAAGGGATTTGAGAGGACAACTAGTCCAACTGTAAAAGCATCTCCTTTGCAATATCTTCCAATAGGCAGAGAGCCTCCAGTATTGAAGATGCCCTACCTTTCATGAATAGATGGTTCAAAATTTGCCTGCCTAACTTCCACCCACTGGTCCTTCCGGAACAAAGAAGAACAAGCCTAAACCTTCTTCCATATACATGAAATACTTGTATCCTTTAAGTTCTAAATCTTTTTGTGCATCATGGACTCCTTTGTCAATGTCCTGAAGCCTATCTGAATCCTACCTCCCCTAGAGTCAGTGCAGTGGATAGAGTGCTGGGGATGCAGTCAGTAAGACCTGAGTTCAAATATGACTTCTGACACTTACTAGATATGTGGCCCTGGGCCAAATCTCTTGAGTCTCTTAATCTCCATTTCTGCTTCTGTAAAATGGGAATAAGCACAACACCTACATCACAGGATTGCTGTGAGGATCAAATGAGATCTTTATGTAAAGTGTTTCACAGATTTTAACATATTACATACATGTGAGTTGTTTTTATTAGTGAGATTTTACTCAGGACAGAAGTTCTTAACATTGTTTTTTGAACTTGTTTTTTGAAATATGTTGATAACTGTATTTCAACAAAACTGGTTTCCTCTGTAATCCTAGTATTTTACTTTGTGCTTTTAAAAAACATTATTCTGATAAGGAAGGAAATAAGTATTTACTAAGCCCCTACTACACTGTGGTAGAACTTTACAAACATCTCTTTTGATCTTCATAACAACCCTAAGAGGGAGGAGCTATTATTTCCCCAATTTATAGTTTGGGAAAACTGAGGCAAGAAGTTTACTTTAAACCAGGATTTTCTGATTGCAAGTCCAGTGCTTTAGTTTATGCTCTTTGACGGACCATGAGTCAAAGTGGCCACATCTGAGAGCATCTGTAGAACCTCAGAAGGGAGGCTTGTGTTCCACACTGAGATGCTGTACCACACCAGCCAAGAGAAGGCCAGAAAGTTCCCTGCTCTCCCCTTAAGTATCCAACTAGAAGAGCTATGGCAGCAGCAATTTAGGAACTAGCACACAGTGTTCTTCTGTAAGGTTGATGAGGAGGAGGAGGAGGAGGAGGAGGATAGCTAACATTGACATAGCACTTTAATGTTTGCAAAGCGCTTTACATACATTATCTCACTTAATCCTCACAATCTCCCTGAGAGGTACTATTATTATCCCTATATTACAGATGAGAAAATTGAGGCTTAGAGATCTTAAGGGACTAGCCCAGGGTCACACTGTAAGTGCCTGAAAAAAGATTTGGACTCAGGTCTTTCTGACTCCAAATCCAGCACTCTATCCACTATTGGGTTACCAAGAATCAGGTCCCCCTCTCCAGTCTACTGGAGTGTCAAGTCAGAGGCATGTCTCTGAGTATGGCTAGAATCTAGAGGTACCAGTATGTGGCTCTCTCTTTTATATCACACTTATTTACATGTCTTTTTCCCTATGACATTGTAAGCACTCTCACAACAGGGGCTATCTTATATCTATTTTGGTCTCCCTAATGCTTGCACGTAGCAAACATCTGATAAATGTTTCTTAAGTGAGTACATTGAATGTGACTAGTAACATCAATCTGCAGTAAGTGATGGCTCCCCCCATGAGTTATGAGGTTATGTGTTTCCTTTAGGATTAGTAACTTAAGTTTTATGTCCAGCAGATACAGGTTTTATTTTTCATGTCCCTGGAATCATGGAATTCCTTTACCAATTTCTGTTTTCATGTGTGTCTGTGTATGGGGCAGAAGGGTTTCAGAGGTAAAACCTGAGCTGGTCAAGTTGCCAGGACTTCATGGTCACTAAATGTGCCTGGGAATTATATCAAAGTATATATTTCTGATTTCTCACCTATGGGCAGCCACTGGCTGTGACAGAATGCCCTTATGATAAATTGGTTTCTTCAAAACATGGTATCATGCTATTCAAGGCTACTGCAAGTGCCCAGATAACTAAATGTCCTATTATGAACTCATAAAAACATTAGATTAACTGAGGACACATGCAGTCCTTTCTTTCCTCACCTCCAGTTCTCTTCCATTCAATACAACGAGTACTCATTAAGTACCCACTATGAACAAAGCTGGAAGGTGCTGGAGATATTCTCAAATGGATCTGTGACCTCATTCATTTGGAAGTTTCCCCCAGTAAAGCAGATCACAGCTCATCAATGGATGCCCATTCTGTACTGCTCTTGTCCAAGTTCTCTCATAAGTTTGACACAGGAGATCCACCCAGAGACATGCTGGTAAATGAAAATGTGTCCATGACACACTTTAAGTTTAATCTGTGTAATTATTAATATTTTCTCCATCCCTTTCTAAGACTAGACAATCAACAAACAGTATATCAACCCCTGGTTTGTTTGTAGAATTTGGTGATTCCCAGGATGTAAAGGCTCACACCAACAATATAACAATTGGCTTTTATAAGCCAGTTCACACTGGCTCCAGAGCACATCCTTGGATCCACCTAACATTCTGGAAGCTTTCTTCAGTTTCTCCCGACATTACCGGGATACCAGTAGTACATTCTGGCAGTCCAACGGTCATTCCTTAACCTTACCATATAGCCCATCCACCTTCCTTTCCCATGATACATTTCCCAGATGACATCTTGCTCTTCTTCAAAGTTCTTCATGGCTTACATGATACAGCCTGTTCACACCTACCATGTACTTGTCCATTGCACTCTTGGTTATAACTTTTGATTCCTCAGAGACTAGTGTTTTTCATGGGAAAAGAGGGAAGAAGGGAGGGAGAAAGGGCAGAAGGAAGGGAGAGAGGGAAGGAGAGAGGAAGAAAAGAGGGAAGAAAGGAGGGAGAAAGGGTGGAAGGGAGAGAGGGAAGAAGGAAGGAGTGAGGAAGAAAGGAGAGGAGATAGGGAAGAAAGAAGAAGATAGCTAGATAGATGACAGACAGATATATGTGTGTGTGTGTATATGTATATATATATATATATACACATATGTATGTATGTATAGACAGAGATATCATTTATTAAGGGTATACAAATATAAGCAAGTAGGACAGTACCTAATTTTAAAGAGCTTCCAATCTAATGGAGGAAGAAAATACATAAAGGAGTGCTAGAAAGGAAGAGAAGAAGGAAATGGCTTGGAAGCCTCATGGAGCCCTAAATCTCAGTGAGGTAAGCTGAAAGCTTGTCTATCAGAGCCAGGAGCCCAGGGGAAGAGTCCAAGGTTCTGGTAAAGAGAAAAGAGGATGATAGTCTGAGAGTAGAAGGCTTGGAATGGACATTCTTGGAAGGTGGTGTGGAGGCCTGGACCCAGACAACATGGCACATAACAGATAAACAATGACAATACAAGGTACCTTGTGATTATGGCAAAAGAAAGATGCCTGATCTAAGGAAATCTGAAATGGAAGAGAGCACTGACAGGTAGGGGGATTAGAGAAGGCTTCATGGAGGAGAGAGCACCTGGAATGGGTCTGAAAGGAAGGGAAGTATTTTAATGAGGGTGGGGAATTCATTCCTTTTTATGTTGATTTAACATGATTTCATACTGTAAGAAGAATACAGATTCTGAGTCAATATAAAAGAGATTAAAACAAATACTGAGAATCGGTGGGAAAGCACGTGTTAAATTTTTACTATATTCCAAGCACTGTGCTAAGTACTGGAGTTACAAATAGAAGAACTGAGGCAGCCCCTGGTCTCAAGGGGTTCATGAACTAATGGGAGAAGATAACAGATTTTTAAAAGTTCAGCTGCAGGATGGATAGATAGTAAGGTCTAAAAGCCCTTCAGGTATAGGCAACCCTCGTGAGGTTTACAGGTCCTTAGATTATATCAATAGGTCAAATGAAAGTGCTGGGGGGTCTTCAAGGCAAAGAGGAAAAGCAAAGGGTGAGGCCTGGAGAACCTTAAAAAGCAATGGCAGGAAAGATGGTATGGCCACCACCCATCTTAAAGGAAGGAAGTTGATGACTCCAACTTCAACCTCATCAAAGGCATCTGTGTAGTCAAGTATCTCTGATGATTTCTAGGCAGCCTCAGCCAGAGAGGAAGGCAAAGGGGAAAAGAGGTGGGAGGGGGAAGGGTATCCCAAGTAATGGCAGATCTTTCCACAGCCCATGGAAAGGGAGCATGGGGAAAGGGATAAGGATAGATGGGAAATATCCTAGTAATTATATAAAACTAATCCTAGAATTGGCAGCTAGATGGTACACTGAATAGAGCACTGGGCTGGAGTCGGGGAGGCTCATCTTCATTCAAATCTAGCCCCAGACACTTTCTAGCTATGTGACCCTAGGCAAGTCACTTAACTCTGTTTGCCTCAGTTTCCTCATCTGTAAAATAAGCTGGAAAAGAAAATGGCAAACCACTCTAGTATCTTTGCTGAGAAAACCCCAAATGAGGTCACAAAGAATTGGACACTACTAGAATGGTTAAACAACAACAACAAAGCCTAGAAATGAGTAAAGGGACAAAAATCTCTGGAAGTGAGTCCTCTGACAATGCCATTTCATTAATTGCTAAATTGCACTTTATTTTATATTATAGGGGACAAATTCTATGTAGATAAATGATAGCCCAGTCCACCAGGCAAGCCTTTAATACTCCCTCTGGTTAAAATAAGATTTGTGTTTAAAGAATAATGATGCATCAAATCACAGATAAAAGCATTAAAATATTAACTTTCTTACTCTAGTTCTATCAAGACATCACCTATAAGCCTAGGAAATATAATTCATCCTCAGACACTAGTAAATGGAACCAGCTAGTTCATGGGGTCTCCTTTTCCTGATACTTATGCAACAGGAAAAAATGAAACCAAGCCTGACTGCTACTGACTTACCTAGAATCATAGAATTTTAGACCTAAAAACAACCTCAGGCATCATCTTATTCAATTCCCTCATTTTACAGATCAGGAAAATGAGGCTGGGCCTAAATATTAGGCTTCCTCTGCCAGGATTCCTTGGTTTGGAAGCATGGGGCCTCTATGGAGACACATCTTAAAAGAGCAGCTCCCCTTTCCTTCTTCCCCATGGTAGACAAATGACAAATTCTATCCCTGACTCTGAGACTTGAAAATGGATCTTTAATTAGAAGAAAGATAAGAATTGCTTTTTTTTTTAGCCCTTTCAGTTTCTCCTCTTTATTCCTGCTACATTATAGTTACTCTAATATAAAAAGACAATTTGGCATGGGAATTGCGTGAAGTAAAGGGGAGAAGAAGAGGAAATATCAATTTATAAGAAGTCGATATTTAAGAAAATGATTTTCTCCCAACCATCATCAAGTTCACATATTGGTAGAATAGGTAGATATCTGTGTAAAATGATTTAAGGGGTAGCAGCAACGTCTCCCTTTCCAAAAATCATCTCCCATGCCAATCAATTACAGTGTCCAAAATTTTATCATTAGATAGTCATTCTTGTGAAGGCATTGGTCTCTCTCGAGACATTACCAGTATCATGCATTAACATAATAGTCTGAATGAGTTTTATCAGTTGCTTTTTCTCCATTACAAAGAACTGGGAGCATGCCATGGAGGAAATAGGAGTCTTGATGGAGAGAAGGAAGGATGGATCATTTTGGAACTTGAAACATGAGCAGGAAGTTAGAGCAACTTGCTCTAACCCTAACCCTAACTCTAAAAAAAGAATCAACATATTTCTAAGAAACCAGAAAACCAGAGGTTATAGAGCATGAGTATTATGCATCCTTAAGATGAAGATCCTGTGATGAGGTTTGGGGGAGGGTACACAAGGAGAGAAGTAGAAAGGCAACCTAGCCGCCTTCCCACTATGGTGGCTGTATTCCCTACTTCTAACATCTGAAAGAGAGGGAAATTCTGAGAAGAGTCTCAAGCTTTTTTGCAGGGTCACTGAGACTTCTTTTACAAGAGCAGATAGTGGTCACATACATTTGTTAGTGAACAGGAAGTGCCTTCTCAATTTTGAGGCAATCAAATGACCTAATTTCAATGGGGAACGCTCAGCTCCTTTTATAGGCAAGGGGGACTTTCGTGGAATATGTCTGGTATGCACTGAAGGGTTGTCATTTGCTTGAAGACCAGAGAAAGCCTCAGAGCTTACAGAGAAGATGAGCTTTTCTGATAGATAATTTCATCAGTGGATTAATAGCATTGGGTTCCCTGCCTAATAAAGGGGGTGAGTGAGCATCAAATCCTAATCTTGCCTGTGAAGTGGAAGCATTCCCACAGCCATCCTTCCACATTCTTTCATTAGGCAAATACCTTAGGTCAGAGTTTCATTTATCAATTACAGGCCTCATCAATTCCCCAATCTCATGTTTTAAAAGACTCTAATAGTAATTTAAATTCCCTACAACTAACAACCAATTCCATTAGAAAAGGGGATGGGGAGGAGACAGTGATTATGTAGCTAAAGGAAGAATGAGGAATATTTGGAAAATCATAATCAGTTGTGTCCAACTCTCCATAACTCCATTTGGGATTTTCTTGGCAAGGATACTGGTGTGGTTTTCCATTACCAGTTCATTTTACAGATGAGGAAACTGAGGCAAACAGGGTTAAGTGATTTGTCCATGGTCACACAGCTATTAAGTATCTGAGATCACATTTGAACTCAGGTCCTCCTGACTCCAGGCCAGCGCTGTGTCTGTTCTATCCACTGGACTACCTAGCTGCCCTTGAGTCAGGGACTGTGAATTCTAGCATCAGCTGTGCCATTGATTGTAGATGTTTTGATCAATCTAAATTTTTAAGGTGACTCAGTTTCCATATTTGGACAACAGAAAAAAATAATACTTGCCTCTCAAGGGTTTTCTGAGGGAAATGAAATAAAAACAACCTGAGCGTTACTAAAACACAAAGTTAAAATGATACTTTCAGTAATCTTGGAATTGTATAATAAAAATAAATCCATGCAACACTAGAGATGACCTCATCTATTTTAAAGTTATTCTCCATGAAACTCTGTAAAGAAAAAAAAACTTAATTCTTTACTTAATTCTTTCAAGCCTACGGGTTATAGCAATCCTACTCCTTATTGCTCATTTATCTTAGTCTGTGTCTCTCCATCTAGCCCAGGCTGGACATGCTACAGTTATTCAGAAGCCAGTACCAATAATGATCAATGCTGAAGCTTCTTTTTTCTGACCTGAGCCAAATTGCCGCTCCTTAGCCTGGGGTCACACTTCCTACACTGGCATCCAATTTAGCACAGACATCTCATCAGTAGCAACCTTACCGTAGCTCCTAATTCTTGAATTCGAGGGGACCCACCAACCTCAACCTCATTCAGGAGCAGGGATTATAGGAATACATTACCACACCCAGCTGAAAACTGGATTTTAGAGACATTAAGTAACTTGGGAAGAAATCTTGATAAAAGAGTACAAAGAAAAGTCTAATTCTCTAAAGAAGGATGAAAAACAATTAGCTAGACATGACCAGAAACGATACAAAAGACATACTTCCCAATTCCTACAGAGAAATAAACTTTTCCAAATGATTAAAATGAAGAAGCATAAAATTAAGATAAATTAACATTAAAAGATCATTCCCACATTCTGATACTGCCATTGGGAAAATTCTTCATGATACTAAGTCAGTATGTCAAATTTCTAGGGCAACAGGAAATTTTCCCTTCCCCATCTTCTTTTCCGTTCATTGAGAATAGAGACAGTTCTTGTCTTTGTGTTTTGGTTCAAAACAAAGTATTTGGGACAAAATAGGCACTTAATGCAAGCTTGTTGATTGATTCTTCCAGAAAAATTGCCCCTCAAAAGTTAAGTTACTCCATAGGCCAAAGGCAAAATAAACAAAGACCCAAAATCCTACTCAGCCTTTCCCTCCCAGATGTCTTAGAAAGAAATGGATTGTGGTTGTGTCTGATTGACAGGGCCTTGGGAAATACTTTGTCTAGAAAGTGAGTTGTCCTTTTTTTTCATTTATGGAAACTGAGAGTATTCACAGAAACATTGGGTCTGGGCCACCTTTTATGTTCCCTCCTGCCATTGGCCAGCACTCATTCAAACTCTTGTTAATCTCAACAGGAAAGCTGGGGCTATGAAGGTGGCGGTGGAGAGTACACATAACCCACACGTCAGTCATCTACTGAAAAGTTGCCTTTCTTACTGACCATCACGCAGAAGGCTTTTTATTAATTCTCTAGGTGAGAGGGGTCACATGCACACATCTGACAAAGAACTTCACAAATTTATTCACAGACCCACACACACACACACACACACACACACACACACACACACCCCACATACATATATGGCAAAATGGGGACCAGCTGAGGTCCAATTCAAACTGCAAAGCTGAAAAGTATCCAAGCAATCATGGAAATTTCCCAAAGTAATTTAGCCATGAAAAGTTTGGTCTTGAGATATATTAAAGGAACTCAGAATTACTATTCAAGGTGCCTATGAAACATATGCAACACATGACTGATGTGTGATTTCATTAGTGTTGGGAACTGCCAGTATAGATACCCCTCCAACAACACAGATCAGCATCTATCTATGGTTAAATAGCTAAGTCTTAGAGAGCTGCTCAAGATACACAGAGGTTAAGTGACTTGCCCAGGGCTTTTTAACAGTTAGTTAAGTAGAATTCAAAGACAGAGCTTCTCTAAGTTAGAACTCTGTCCTCTTGGCAAAATGGTCTCAAAATGTCTTTGACTATGCAGCCCTATCAGTAATTATTTTTCCCCCTTAAAGGGGTGGGAGGATGGGATTTTCCCAGTGGCTCCTATGAAGTTATTATTATGGGTACCCAGGTATGTTGAGCTTCACAGACTAAATGGTAAGCGTGGTTATTATGGAAAATGAGCCATCTTCCCACCCTCCATTCAATTGATCACACGTAGAGTCATGTTATAGAATCCATTTTGAGAACATGGCTCTAACCTATGCTGCCTCTATGGGAGTATGGAGTACCAAGAAGATAAAGGAATGTTGAGAAAATGTGGGAATAGAGGAAATTAAGTCTATTTTCATACCAAAGGGGACAAATACCACATGTAATAAAGTATTTCTGAAACATACATTATTTCTTATTTCATTTTTCAAAAGGACAGGATATCAGACCCTTTGGGTCTCAATTTCTTCATCTGTAAAATGAGGAGGCTGTACAAGATGAATTTCTCTGTCTTCTGAGCTTGTCATCACCAATAACATTTTCTTACATTGTATACAACATTCAGGTCTTCAACATGGCAAACAATGCTCTAATCTACCGCACACACATATACCTTTTACACATGAGCAAGCCTACAGTCCTGACTTGCCTAAGATTGAGTTAGTGGAAGAATTGTGAATAAACAGTAGACCTCCTCACTCCAGGCTTGCTAGAAATACCAGGTTACCTCAAAAGCAAACTATTTCTTCCTCAGCCTGGAAGGAATAAAGAAATTTAAAAATGGGCAAGACTTAGGTATAACCTGGTTTACAGAGGGTAAACACAATAAGAAGACAATTATGATTTTGTTTTGCTTTTTGTATCCATAAGGTACCAGAGCTTTTTAGACCTTGAAGGCACACATTATAACTATACAAAGGAGAGGCAAAGGCAAGATAGAAGTTAGGGGAAGGCAGGAACTTACTTGAGCTTTCCCAAATTCCCCTCCAAACAACTTTAAATAATGCCCCAAAACAAATTCTAAAGCAGCAGAACCCACAAAAGAATGGGATGGAACAATATTCCAGCCCAGGGCAACATAGAAGATTGGCAGAAAAGGTCTGTCGCACCAGGATGAGAGTGGAGAGCAGGCTAGCACAGGTTGCATCAGTGGTGGTTCCAAACCTCTCAACCCACAGATGGTAAGGGGATTGAACAACTGGTCAAAAGGAGATTACAGGAGTTCCTTTGCTACCACTGGACATAGGATTCTATTGCATTTCCCAAATGCAGATCTGGATTGCAATCATGGTTCACAGTGCCAAGGCAAGAAGGAGCACTAGCACACCAGAGCTTGTAGCTACAGGAGAATGAAGACCCTGGCCGTAGTTCCAGGGCAGAAAAAGTGCTTGGAGTCACTCACAGACCAGAGCACAGGCCAAGAGAATAGTAAACATATCTCTCCTTAGATCATACCACCTTGGAAGAACCTAAAACTTACAAGTCCCTAGAATTAGCTCTGAAAAAAGCTGCACAAGAAAACCTGAAGCTTAGGACAGTGCCCCCTCCACCCTGGGAGCAAAGCCCCATTTTAGCATAGAGTTCAAAGTCAAGAAATATGCTAGAAAAATGAGCAAGCAACAAAAAAAGATCCTGACTATAGAAAGAAACTATGGTGAAACGGAAGGTCAAAACGCAAACTCAGAAGAAGACAATGAAGCCAAAACTGCTACATGCAAAGACTTAAAAAAAAAATGTGACTTGGTCTTAAGTACAAAAAGAATTCCTGAAAGACACCAAAAAAGTTTGAAAACAGAATAGGCCAAATGGTAAAAGAGACATAAAAATCCAATGAAAAAGAAGAATGCCTTAAAAAGCAGAATTAGACAGATGGAAAAAGAGATACAAAAATTCACTGAAGAAAATAACTTAAAAAGCAGAACTGGTCAAATGGAAAAACAAGTACAAAAGCTCACTGAAGAAAATAATTATTTAAAAACTAGAATTGGGCAAGTGGAACCTAATGACTCCATGAGACAACAAATAATTAAATAAAATCAAAAGAACGAAGAAATAGAAGAAAGTGTGAAATATCTCACTGGAAAAACAACTGGCCTGGAAAATAGATCCAGGAGATATCACTTAAGAATTCTGAGACTGCCTGAAAGCCATGACTGAAAAACTAATCTAGACATCATCTTTTAAGAAATTAACAAGGAAAATGACCCTGATAGTCTAGAAGCAGAAAGTAAAATAGAAACTGGAAGAATCCGCCAATCACCTCCTGAAAGAGATCCCAAAAGGAAAATTCCCAGGAATATTATAGCCAAATTCCAGAGCTCCCAGGTCAAGGAGAAAATATCACAAGCAGCCAAAAAGAAACAATTCATATATCATGGAACCACAGTCAAGAAAACACAAGATTTAGTAACTTCTACATTAAAGGATCAGAGGGCTTAGAATACAATATTCCAGAGGGCAAAAGACCTAAGAGCACAACCAAGAATTACCTACCAAGCAAAACTGAATATAATCCTTCAAGGTGGAAAAAATGACATTCAGTGAAATAGAGGGCTTTCAAACATTCCTGATAAAAAGATCAGAGCTTAATAGAAAATTCAACTTTCAAATGCAAGAATCAAGAAAAGCATGAAAAGGTAAACAGGAAAGAGAAATCATAAAGGATTTAATAAGGTTAAACTGTTCACATTCCAACATGGAAAGATGATGCTTGTAACTCCTAAGAACTTTCATTTTTTAATTAGTTAGGAGTGAGTTAGTTCAAAGGAGTATACATAGACAGAAGACCAGGTTATAAGTTGAATAAGATGGGATGATTACCTAAAAAAATTAAAGTGAGAAAGAGGAAAGCACTGGAAGAAGGGGAAAGGGAGAGGTAGGATGGGGTAAATTATTTCACATAAAAGAGGCACAAAAGAACTTTTACAGTAGGGGAAATATGGGAGAGTTGGGGGTAGTGCGTGAACTTTACTCTCATCAGAATTGATTGAAAGAGGGAATAATACACACATTTAGTTGAATATAGAACTCTCTCTTACCCTACAGGAAAGTAACAGGGGAATGGGATAAGAGAAGGTGGCGGGGCAGGGGGAGTTCTGATAGAAGGGAAGGCAGATTGTGGAAGGTGGTAATCAGAAGCAAAACACTTTTGAGGATGTATGGGGTAGAGAGAGAGGGAGAGAAAGAGAGAGAGATAAACAGGGAAAATGGGGGGAAATATACAATAACATAACTATGAAAAAAGAATTATGATAAATTTCTCTGATAAAGGCTTCATTTGTCAAATATACTGAGAACTGAATTAAATTTATAAAAATAAAAAGCCATTCCTCAATTGATAAATGGCCAAAGAATATAAACAGGCAAAGATATCTATAGCCATATGAAAAAAAATGCTCTAAATCACTATTGATTTGAGAAATGAAAATTAAAATAATTCTGAGGTACCACTTTACACTTATCAAATTGGCTAATATGACAAAAAAGGAAAATTACATATGTCAGAGGGGATGTGGGACATTAATGCATTGTTGGTGGAGTTGTATACTAATTCAACCATTCTGGAGAGCAATTTGTAACTATACCTAATGGGCTACAAAACTAAGCATACTCTTTGACCTAGCAATAGCACTACTAGGTCTGCATCCCAAAAAGATTTACAAAAAAAGGAAAAGGACCTATATATACAATAATATTTATACCAGCTCTTTTTGTGGTAGCAAAGAATTAAAAATTGAAAGGATGCACATCAATTGGGGAATGGCTGGACAAGTTATGGTATATGATCGTGATGGAACAATTTTATGTCATAAAAAATGACAAGCAAGATGCTCTTAGAAAAACCTGGAAAGACTTACATGAACTGATTCAAAGTGAAATGAGCAGAACCAAGAGAACATTGTACAAAGTAATAACAATATTGTACAATGATCAACTAGGAATGACTTAGCTACTCTCAGCAATACAGTGATCTAAGAGAGGGGTGGGGAACCCGCGGCTTCGGGTTTGTTCTGTGAAGTTGGATTCAGTCAAGGGACGGCACTTAAGGAACTAGATGGTCATGTGTGGCCTCTAGGCCGCAGGTTCCCCACCCCTGACTAAGACAATTCTGAAGGACTTACGATGAGAAATGCTAGCCATCTCCAGATAAGGAACTGATGGAATCCGAATGCAGATTGAAGCATACTTTTTTTAATTTTATTTTTCTTATTCTTGTCGGTGGTGGTGGTGGTGGCGGTAGTCTGTGTTTTCTTTCATAACTGACTGACATGGCAATGTATTTTACATGACTACACATTTATAATCTATATCAAATTGCTTGCCTTCTCAATGAGAGGGCAGAGGGAATGGAGACAGGGAGAGAATTTGGAATTCAAAATTTTTAAAAATAAATGTTAAAAATTGGTTTTGCTTGTAACTGGAGAAAAAATAAAATATTAAAAATTTTTTTTTTTAAAAAAATATGAAGAAGAAAAGTATGTGGCCAAAGGAAACAATGCTGTCTTTGGCCAAACTAGTAAAAGGGCAACAGATATCAATTTTTGTTTCCTTTTCCCCAAAAAAAGAGAAGATAACAGATCTGGGATTTCTAACTAGTAACAACTATCTGCACCTATGCTAAAGTGAATATGCCTGGAATTCTCTCTCTCTCCTCATTTCTACTTCCCGAATTCTCTGGCTTTCTTCAAGTTCCAAATAAAATGCCACCTTGAAGTCGTCTTTCCCTATCCTCCTTAATGCTACAAATACAAATTATATGAATTTAAAAAAGTAAAGACTATTCCTGCCTTCAGGGAACCTACGTTCTATTGAAGAGAACAACAGCGTATAAGACAGTGGTACCTGAATATGAGCACTTAGGTCCAAAAAGTTACAGGATTGTGTAAATGACAGGAAAAGAAGAGGGAATGAAGCATTCTGTCTGAAATCTCCTCCAATTTTTCTGGTCTATATCTTGTTTGTACATTGTTATTTGCATGTTGTCTTCCCCATTGGACTCTAGTCTTTGCTTTGAATGCAGGGATCTTTTTTTCTCTTTCTTTCTTTGTATCCTTAGCACTTTTCACAGTGTCTGGCACACAGTAGACACTCAATAAGTGCTTGGTGACTTGATTGGACTTGAATAACTGTCCTCTAAATAAAAGTTACTGCTAGAGAGATGATAAAAAGGAAACATTCATTTTGGGACATGTCTAATGCAGGAATTTGTTGTGCCTATTTATATATATTTGTTACGAGGGTTTTTTTTTCCTTCAGTGGGGGAGAGGTAGAAGGGAAAGAAAATAAATTCTTGTTAATTGAAAAATAAAATTTAATATAAAAATTATAAGTTGAAGAAACAAAGCTTACTTACAGTCACTGGGATCGGTTACTGTGATAATGTCTAAAACAAAGAATTAGGATTATAGATTACAGGATAAGGTGAAAGGGACTCAGAAGGCCTCTAGTACTAAGCCCTCATTTCACAATTGAAGAAACCAAGTCCCATACAGGTGAAATGAGATCCCACAGGTAGTAAATAGTAGACATTTCAACCCAGATTCTTTGCTTCTAAATCTATCCCCTTGGCCCTGTCCTGTGCTAGTAGAAGACACCAACCAATCTATAAGTTCATTGGGTTTTGTTTCCTCTTTGCTTTGTTTTTTAAAATCAGCCTTTTCATAATTATTTTTAATATGCTATTTTTTCCTAGCCAAAAAAAAAGTGTGTCTATGTATATCCGTAAGCAAATGCATCTGTGTCCATGAAATTACAGTGGGCTTAAAAAATTCCATTTCTTAGTATGCTATACCATAGTTTTGGCTTGTTTTTTTTTTCCTTACCACCTACTCAAAATGTGTACTTTCAAGATAATCAGAGGAAAAGTTGTCACCTGGGTTTAGTATGAGAGCTTCTAGTCTTTAAGCACTACCTGAGTCTGTTCAGACCAATGAAATCTTTTCTCACACTTATAAAGTAGTTCAGGTTTTACAGGGTACTTTCCTCACAAAGACTTTGCAAGGTCAATAGGTACAAGCACTGTTGCCCCCTTTACACCGATGAGAAAACTAAAATTCAGAGGCTAAATGACTTTTTCAAGGTCACACAACCAGAAGAAAAGTCTGTAAACGCTACATAGTGGAGTTTGATTTATTGTTTTGTTGATTGGCTAGACTTCAGAAAATAATGGAGAAAATGCCAATAAAACAAATTAAACTTAAAAGGGTAGCATGCATACATTCCCCCCACCCCCAGCCTAGTTGTTAAACATTTACCAGTATATCCTTGCCTAGAGCTGACTGCACTCCCTTGTTTCTGCTACCTGTGTGGTAAAGGCAGGCTGAGGACTATCATAGATTTTTTGCGTTTGTAGGAACTAAATCTAAATTGATGAACCTGTGATTTTATAAATCTTCCTAATAAACAATTCCTCTGATAGTGATGAGGTCTAAAGGTTTGGGGGTGCTGGGACCTGGAGATCGTGATGCGGGCCCTGCCTGAATGAATTCAACTCAAATCTTCTTCCAGCCAGAGAAAAAGTTTATTAGAGATAAATCACATAGGCCAGATTCTTAAGGAATCTGAATATTAATAACACCCATAGGGAAGAGCCAGCATGAGACTCTCAGTCTTTTTGGGCATGAGAAAGTCTCAGCATTTGAATGGGGTCTTATACACACTAAAGTAACTTTGGGTGGCCAGAGGAGGGGGCTGGGGAAAAGGGTCTAGATGAGAATTCCTATTGGAAGGTCTGAGAGATTGAATAGATAATGGGAATAGATAATGAAGAGAACTGGAAGGAAGAAACTTGAAAGGCATCTGCATGAGATCAAAAGGTGGGGCTAGGGCTTTCAAAGGGAAATAAGGGGAGTCGATAAGGAACCTAAAAGTTTAAGGGTTTTCTGGGGCGTGTACACAGATGGGAGTCAAATTCTTTTTGGTGAAAAGGGGCGAAGGTCTCAGCTTCTGAAAATGAATGATGGGCCCATACCCCATCAACAGCACATCATTCAGCCTCTGACAGAACCTTCCTAAAATGACAGCCAGATGGTACAAGAGATAGTTTTGGACTTTCTTGGAATCAAGAAGAGCTGAGTTTAAACCCTGTCTCAGATATCTATTGTTGTGTGATCCTGGCCAAGTCATTTAATGTCCCTGAACCTCATTTTTCTCATCTGTAAAATGAAGATAATAATGACACTTAGCTCAAAGGGTTGTGTCAAATCGATTAACAAATGTAAAGTGTTTTACAAGCCTTAAAGTACTACATAAATACTAGCTACTATTATTATTAGCATTATTATTAATGGGGAACTCATTAGTTCATAAAGTATTTTTGATAGCTCAATTTGTTACCAAGCCAAAAAAAAAAAAGCTGAACTAAAATGAATGAATAAATGAATGAAAAGCATTTATAAAGCACTTCGTATAAGCCAAATACTATGCTAACCACTGGAGACACAAATTTGTAAAACAAAGGTAATCCCTGCCTTCAAGGAGTTTACATTCTACCGAAGAAAACAACAATATATAAGGGAATGGTGCCCAAGGAGGGGCATTTTAGTCCCAAAAGTTACAGAAATAGTTGGGGATATGTTAAGAAAAGAAAAGAATGAAGCATAGTCAGGTTTTTCCTGAAATACTTTTGCAGGAGAGGCAATCACCAATGGGGGGAGGGGTGGGGAACAGGTAGAAAGGGGATGCCAGGGAAGAAGTTCCTCCAGAACATGGTCAAGGACAGGGTGGGGAACTTGCAGCCTCCAGGCCACATGTTGCACTCTAGGTCCTCAAATGTGGCCCTTTGACTGAATCCAAAGGTCCTCAAGTATGGACCTTTGATGAAATCCAAACTTTTGGATTCTGTGGAAGGGTCGAACTTAAGGACCCACAGGGTCACATGTGGCTTTGAGGCCACGGGTTCCCCACCCCTGGACCCAAGAAGATAAATATAAAATCCTACACTAAGGTTAAAACACATACACACACAAACACACACACACACACACATACACACATACATACACACTGTACATACACTGTATAATGGAGAGCTGGCTTATTAGCAGCATGGGTGCAAAAGACCAAGGACTTGAAGTAACAACAGGTTCGACATGAGTTAATGATTTGATATATGGCACACATACACACAAGTGCAGTATTAGGCTTCATTTACAGAGGAATGGCTTCTAAAACAAGGGAATTAACTGTCTCACTATACCCTCAGACTATATTGGAGGTGCTGTATTCAGTCTTGGGTAATAAGAGCCTTGAAAAAGGCTCCAAAGTACTACTTTGGAGACTGGCCAGGTTGGTAAAGGGATTCAAAAAGGAATAAGAAGAACTGGGGATGATTATCTTGGAAAAGAGAGTACTTGGGGAGATGAAAAAGTAATGATTGTTTTGAAATACATGAGGCTGTCTTTTAGAAGAAGGGATTAGACCAATTACACGTAGCCCCAAAGGACAGAGTCACCTCCTCGTCAAGTGCCCTTCACCCACAGCTATCGTTATTCCAATTTGTTGAGACCTTTATTAATCCCTGTGACATTGCTACATATTAAGATGCATGTCTTCATCCAAGTCATTAAGAAAACTGTTTAACAGGAAGAGGCAAGAACAGAGTCCTGGGTCCCACCACTTACACCCTTCTTTTGGGGGTTTTATTGGTATATTAGCTATCATTTTTGCACCGTTATTCAGTCAGCTAATAATCCATGTAGCTGTGCTATCACCTAACCCACATTTCTCTCTCTTGTCTCCAAGGATACTGTCTTTAGCATTCTCCTGATCCACAAAGTAATCTTATTTTAAAAAGGAAATAAGGTTTATTTGGCATGCTTCATTCTTGGTAAACCCATGCTGGGCTGCTATCAATTACAACTTTTCTAAGTGCTATCAAACCATCTGTTTCAAAATTCATTTTGGCATTTTGTCTGAGATTAATGTCAAGAGCAATGGCCTGTCAATTACAGAATCTACCTTTTTTTACCCTATTGAATAATGGGATAGCTGACCAGGTTTCTGGTATCCTTCGCATTTTTCATGACCCTACAAAGATTGCCAACACTAATTCCTCTGTCACCTGTATGTTTTCTATCAATGACTACTCTGGGAATCATTTGTGTGGGTCTAAAGACCTGAAGTGATTTTAAATGGCTAAGAGTTCTCTTACTATCTCATCTCCTTCACATGACCTTCAATTCCCTCTCAATCATGCATGTCCTGTCCTTTCTAGACCAAAGATGGTTCTCCTTGACCGAAAAGAAAGAGGATTTGATTAGTTCTGCTTTCTCTTTTTCATCTGCTAGGATTATGCTAGTGACCTCCGAAGTACCATGAAGTCAAACAGTGATGCAGACCAGGAACCAAGGCCAAAATGCAAGGCAACCAGGATAGAGTACAAACTAATTCATCTCAGAGGGACCTGATTTTGACTTATGATCCCTCTTCAATTTTCCCTGAGGATCCCTGTGGCTAGATCTCCTCCCTCTATACCTCATGCTATTCCTTGACACCAAATTGATTGCCTTTCTATTTCAGCAATATCTTTTCTGCCCATCCCCGTCTCTCTACTCATGTAATCAGCACCCTAGCTCAGGCTTTTGTCGCCTCTTGCCCAGACTACTGCAATAGCCTCCTAATAGGTCTCTCTGTCACCAGCCTACCCTCTCTCTCTAATCCATCTTTTGATACAGCTGCTGAAATTGATATTTGTAAAGCACAGGTTTGACCATTTCACTCATTTGCTCAGGAGGTTTGAGTGGTTGCCTTTTGGCTCTAGGATAAAATACAAACACCTGTCTGACCTTTAAAACTCTGTGCCATCTGGTTCCAAGATATCCTTAATGAATGATCACACCTTGCTCTCCCCCCCCCCCCCCCCCAGTCCTCTATGCTCCAGCCCAACAGACCAACTTGCTGTTTCTCCTACCTCTATCTGCACTTTTGCATAGATTGTCTCCCATGCCTGGATTGCACCCCTTCTACACTTCCACGCCCCTTGGCCTTGGTCTTCTTCAGAGCACTGTTCAAGTGTCATGTTCTATATGTCTTTCTGGACCCTCTAGTTTGGGGATTCTTGGTCTGGCATTCATGAACCTTTTTTTTTTTTTTAGGCAATTGGGGTTAAGTGACTTGCCCAGGGTCACACAGCTGGTAAGTGTCAAGTGTTTGGTCTGAGGCTGGATTTGAACTCAGGTCCTCCTGACTTCAGGGCCGGTGCTCTATCCACTGTGCCACATAGCTGCCCCTTTCATGAACCTTTTTAAAATATATTTTGACAATTGCTTTTACATAATTAATTTCCTCTGTAATTCTATGTATTTCATTTTATGCACTTAAAAGCATGATAAGAAGTCTGATAAGAAGTCCATAGACTTCACCAGATTGCCAAAAGGGGTCATGGCATATGCACACGCACACACATAGACACATACTCTCTCACACACACACACACACACACACACACACAAGTACATATGGCTCTACTTATTAGTACATCCCACCTTCTGGCTCCTGAAATTAATTTGTGTATATATTTTATATTTAATTATCTGTGTACATGATATAATCCTCTACAGAACACAGGGACTGTTTTATTTTGTCTTTGTATTCTCAGTGCCTAGCACAAATACTCAATAAACACTTCTTTAATTGAATTAAAGTGAATTATGAAAGCTAGATTAGCTTAATTCAGAAAGACTCATTGCCAGAAAGATTGGCTATTAAATGAATTATTTTGGCCTAAAGAACTCATGAAGACTTTCTACTAACTCCAAATTAGCTTGTCTCAAAACCAGATCTGCTCAACAATTAAAGCCCCTGTGGAAGGGGACAATGCATTTGTCTCTGTAGCATTAAATGTATCCTGAATCTCTCAGTACTCGCTGGCATGTTCAGGGACGGTATGTCTGGCAGGGGCATAGATCACTCTGAGGTACTGCTGGAGTCAGCATAGCGATTGCTAAATACAACCTACAAGGAACATAATAGGGACCAGGAAAGGCCAACCACTGGACCCCATGAATGATGGAGAGCCAGGGATGTCAAAGGTGACAGTTTCCTGATAGATAGCTCCCTGGATGTGTACTGATCGGGTTTCATACATAGTTGGTCCCATAACTAGGGACACCCATTAATGCTTGCTACCACCACTCCAGACATGTCACCAGAACTCATTAAGACTCCCTCCCTCTGGGTAAGACTGAATCTATAGTATTCCCAGACTCTCCTGAGTCTAGGTGAGCCTGAATCCAAAATATTCAGTGATCAGGAATTTCAAAGTCATGGGTAGCAAAAGTTGTCCTGTCAGTCAGGCTCTGGAGATGGAGGCCAGGAGCGTGGTTGTTATGCAAGGAGCTCTCACTACTACTGAATAACTTCATCCTTCCCTCTCTTCCTTGTAAGTCCTTAGGGAGCCCAGTACACTAAGCAACACCCCCGACTAACCAGCCACAGTACAAAGAGAAGACCTCCAACAGGTGGCACACGGGGTGAGCTGGGATCACCCAATGGCCTTCCATCCTCAGGAGCTGATGGTCAGGGACAGTCCTGGCAGTCCTGCTTCTAGTCAGTTCAGCCTGGAATAGAGGAGACGGCTCCTTCTATAGAATGGCTTCATTCCGTTTGGACTTCAGACCCTCAAGGCACAGCCAAAACTGTTGATGAACCTTCTGTTCTGCTAAGGTAGCCAATTATTCTACTTAGCAGTCTCAGCTTGGAGAGAGCTGCCAAGTGTCTTCTGCACTTCTTAGAGAAAAGCTTCAAACTCTCCCAAGAGTCTAGACTCTCTCCACCTACATGGAGAGTTGTGACAAAATAGAAGCATTGGTGGAAAAATGCACAGGTCTGAGTTTTCGGAATGGGAAAGTTTAAACTTTCAAAGCCAGTAGCCTTTCAGCTCATTCCATGAATTTCTCTAGTGGACTAATGGTGAAGGCCAAGAATGAGGTGCTTGCTAAGGGTCCCCTCTGGATAATGTCTTGCCCTTGGCAGTTAGGCTTTTGAGGCAGAACTCAGCTCCTGGATCCAATCTACTTCAGCTAGGAACACCAGAAGAGAAATCTCCAGGTCCTCCTTGGATAGGGGAAGAAAGATGCCCAAACTTCTCTGTGTGCCAGAAGAGATGTCACTATCATCTCATTAACCTGTGTGCTCTCCTGTAATTAAATACATCATTTATCATTTAAAGGATTTTGGAGAAATTAGAATACAGCACTCGGATTTTTTTCCCTTGGGGGAATTTAAAGACTGTACCTTTCTGAGCCATCAAGCACCTTTTTCTTACACAGGCAGTTCAGTTCCCTATTTATAAATCACTTGTCCATACAAATGAACAGCAGGGAGGCTGTCTACTGAGGCTCCATCCTTGCCCTTCCCTGGCCCAGCTCCAAGGAGAGCAAATATTCTTTGTTCCCTATTCATAAAACAACAGGCTCCATTCCTCAGTTTTACTCCCATTAGTGGATGATAAAAGCAGTTCAGCATGCTGGGCTTAGGGTCAGGAAGACCTAAATTCAAATTCCACCTCTGACAATAGCTGCCTAAACCTAGGGAAGTCACTTAACTTCTGGGTGGCTCACATACCTCCTTAGAACTTAGCTGCTAAGACATATTCAAGTTTAGCAGAGAGAGTTTACACACCACTGGCTCTGCACCTTATGAAATCTAGGTTTAATGGAGAATGAATGGGGAGGGGGGAAGAATAGAAAATATTTATTAAGCATTTACTTTGTGTCAAGCTCTGTGCCAAGTGCTGGGGACACAAATATAAAAGCAAAGACAGGCCTTGCCCTCAAGAAGCTTACATTCTAGTGGGGGATGGGGGCGATAATACATAAAGGGGAGTGGTGGCCAAAGAAGTGGTGGTACTTGGGGTCCAGGGATAGTTGAATGGGGACATAAAGCTGATATATCCCACCCAGGGATATGGAAGGAGCCTTAGAACATAAGCCAAGCATGCCCCATTGGTGGCTCAACCAGCCCAAGAAACCCCTCAGAATTGTCAGACAGAATCACAGCAATCATTTCAAAGTTGGAAGGGACCTTAGAAACCATTCAGTCCAATTCATACCTAAACAAAAATCTACTTTACAATGTAACTGACAAGCTGTTGTTCAACCTTTGACTGATGAATTCTAATTAAGGGCAACATTCCACTATTGGATAGCATCATTGGGAAGTCTTTCCTCATATCAAGCTTCAATTTGTGTCTTTGCAACTTTCACTCATTGCTTCTAGCTCTTTTAGGCCAGGCAGAATAAATCTAATGAGAGCCTTTAAATCATTTGAAGACAGCTAATATGGTCCACACACTAAGTCTTCCCTTCTCCAGCATTAACATCACAAGGTCTTTAAAACCCATCCTTCTCTGACATGATCTTGAGGTCCTCCATTGTCCTGGTAACCCTCTTACAGGCACTTTCCAGTTTATCTTCAGTTGTCCTAAAAGGCTACACACAGAACTGAGCAAAATACAATAGATGTGGTCAGATGAGAGCAAGAGACAGCAAAAACTTACCTCCCTCTTTCTGAATACTGTGCCTCTCCAAAAAAAACCCCAAACAACCCAAGGGTGATTTTACCCTTGGGTTGTTTGGGGTTTTTTTTTGTTTTTTGGGGGGTTTTTTGTTTTTTTAGTAGTAGTATAGGATTTACTAATATCAAGCAGCTTGCAGTCCACCGAAATCCCCAGATCTTTTTTCAGACAAATAGCTGCTATTTAACTAGTGAATCTCTGCCATCTTGTATTTATGAAGTTGATTTTTTTTAACCCAAGCATAGGACTTTACATTTAACCCTATTAAATTCCACCATGCTGGTTTTGTCTCCATGTTCTTGCCTGTCAGATCTTTTTCTGGATCTGACCTCTGTCATCCGATATATCGGCTTCCCTTTGTAACTTCACTACCTGAAATTTTGATAAGCCTGCCATCTAGGCACTTTTCAATAGGGCTCCACAAGACAATCTTGCTCTCTCCAGACACATAGGGAGCAGGATAGATGTTCCCTGGACCAATAACAGCAGCCCATAGCACTCACAGCACTAGTGAAGGACAGACTGATAACATAATATCAAAGCTACTCTGCTGAAGAGATCAACCCTTCGACTCACTGAGGGGGTGCTAGTATAAATGAGGAGAGAGAAAGAGAGAAGGAAAAGGGGAGTGAAAGAGAGGAGCAGTAAGGAGAAAGAAAGAGGAAAGGAAGGAAAGAGAAGGAGAGAGAATGGAATGAGGAAGAGGAAAAGAGAAAAAAAGAAAAAATGGAAATAATGACTTAAAAAGGGTGTAGGCCATAATGTCACTGATAAATAGTTGCAAGAAGAAGAAAAAAAAATCAAGAAAGAAGCTCAGCAGAGCAGAGTTGAGCCAAAAAAGCAAATCAAGGGGCTCTGAAAATTGATGTTTCTAAACCCCCTAAGCTCTCCAGACAAATGAGCCTCTGAGCATACTGTATATTTCCCTTCATTTTATATTCATAGCAATGAAAGAAATAGTAAGATTGTCTTAGACCTCTCTGCAAGAGCTGTGCTAAGTTCAGGATCAGTCTAGACAGAACTGAATTTCTTTTTAAATTGAAGTGGTTTCTTTTTCCCCCAGAATTTAAATTTAAAATGTCTTAATTGCATAGTTATATGCATAGCTGTCCCAGGCAGGTAATTTGGCCGTGTGGGCAACCACGTAGCACACCACCTAGCACACCACCTAGCACATAGTAGGCATGCAATAAAAATCTATTGCGTTGAATCAGACTGTTTTCCATCCCACCACTCCTTGACTCCCTTGCACTCATGGTTAATGTCTCCAGAAGTGCAAGAAGACGTGTAAATGATCCCCAAAAGGTCAGCTTGAGTTTTAGCTCTGACTATAAGAATACCAATTAAAATAAAATTCCCAGTTCTCATTTCATCCAATTTTTCTACCTCCTTCAGCCTTCCAAAGAACTAGGAGAACCCAGGAGGAAAGATTGGAAAGATTTCTCAGGGAGAGCCAGAGGGAGAACTGAGGCAGCCAGAAAGAAATTGGAAGTCCAAGAGCAGCCTTTACACCAGGCAGAAAATCAATCCTACGCAAGTAAAAAGTTACCCTGGAGAAAAAGCCAAGGAAAAGTGAGTTTAGTCCAGGCAACCAACTGCATGAAACAAGGAGATGAAAACAGACATCACCACAGGAAAGTGAATAAGGAACATGAGACCTGAGGTTATTTGACAGTGGAAACCGTGGAGGTCCAGTTATGGCAGGACCATTTGTTGTAACAAAGAACTGGAAACTGAGAGAAGTGCCCATCAGCTGGGGAATGCCTGCTAAGCATTCTATGGTGTATGCATGAAGTAGAATATTATTATATACTGAGAAATGAATATGAATAATAATAACTTGCATTTACATAGCATTTACATACAATAGATAATAGAGAGAGAGATGTACAGAGAGGTAGAGATAGATATGTGAAAAGGACAGATTCAGAGAAACTTGGGAAGACATACAAATTGATGTAGAATTAAGAGAGCAGTACTAGGAGAACAAATTATACAATTGGCCACAATAACGTTAAGGAAAACAACTTTAAAAATCTTCACTCTGATAAATGCAAGAATCCATCAGTATTTCAGAGGACCAATAATGAAGCATGGATTTCATTTCTTGTGATGGATTCAGAATGAGATACACATTTTCAAAAAAAAAAAATCATAGAGACCACAAAGGACTGAAGTGATGCATCCAAAATCTAAAGGAGTCAGGGGAGGGAGGTAATAAGCATTTAAATAGCACCTACTGCATACCGGGCATTCTGCTAAATGTTGTACAATTATTTCATTTAATCTTCACAATAGCCTTGAGAGGCAGGTGCTGAGGAAATTGAGGCAAACAGAGGTTAAGTGACTTGTCCAAGGTCATACAACTAGTAAGTGATTTCCTGACTCCAGGACCAGCACTCTACCCAATGTACCACCTAACTACTACAGAGGTTGAATATGAGAATAAAATTAGAGGAATGTGGGAAAACCAAAGTTAGAAAATCACAGACTTGGTGACAGATTTCTAAAAGGAGAGTAGATTGTTGAACTGGGAACAGATCTGCTTAAATTTAGAATGTCACTTTAACAAGAATTCCAACCATGCACAAATCACTCTACCAGGGTAGGAACAATAATAATAATAGCTAATAGCTCTGGAATGTTCTATTTGCAAAGCACTTTATAGACATCACCTCACATGATCCTCATAAAAACCCTGTAAGGTAGGTGTGTTTACTTTCCCCATTTTACAGTGAGGAAACTGTGGTTGAAAATGGTACACTGAACAGTCCAGGATCACACAGCTAGTAATTATCAGAGGCAGGATTTGAACCTGGGTCCTGCCTAATAGCACCTTTTCCCTATACTTTGCAGGCTCATGGAAATATAAAGACAAGTAAGAAACAGTTATGGCCCTCAAGGAGTTTATAATCTAATGATTGGGATAAGACAAGAGTATTAAAAAAAAAAAACACACAATACAAGGCAGAAAATTTATACAAAAAAAAAGTACCCTGACAGTTCTGAATAGGGACAGGGAATCTAATTGAAAGGGAAAGCTACAAAAAGAAGGTAGCATTTGAACTGGGCCTTGAGGGATAAACAGAATTTGAAAAAATAGAAAGGGAATTCTAACCAAGAAGACACGGTATGAACAAAGGAACAGAGAAGAAAGAGGAGAAAGACTGGTTTGAGAAAGGACTCCAGTTCAGTATGAATAAGGAAAAAAAAAGGTTAGAAAGATAGGTTGAGTCTATAAAAAGCCTTGAATGCCAGGAAACTAAACAAGGAATCATGGAAGGTTTTTGACTAAATCAGTAATATATCTTACGACCATAATACTAAATGTTTAATGCCCAGTAGGAGAGTTAAAAAGGATAAGTCCAATTAAAAATGGGAATTTAGTTCAACTTCAATGAATTATTCCTAGTTTTTATCTCCCTGTTTTGAAGGATATTGGGGGGAGGGGGCTAAAGGCTTGTTTTATAGTTGGGTGTCTTCTCTACTGGCCACCAGGTCCATGAATGTCGTATTTATGTGATGGGGTACTCTGAAGTCCCATGTTGACACTGTTTTTATAGAACTCACTTTTTCTCTTCCTTTTCAGTTACCAGGATCATTTTTGCTCACTTCCCATGGAAGGCTGGTTTTTTTTTTTTAAGCACTATATTTTGATATGTCAAGATTATGAGGAATGGAATTTTGGGAGTCTGCCTACTTGACAAAATATTAATATGGCAGAGAAGAGGCATTGAGAGGAGCAGGGGGGAACAAAGGAATCTGTTTGTGTTCCAAATTCAGTGAACCAACTCTTCTTATCTTCTCCAGCCCTCAGTTAAACTGTTTGGAGTACAGCACCTGAAACACTCCGTCCTCAGCGGTAGCAAGTCAATAATAGAGCTAGCCTGAGAAGAATGTCAAAATAGTTCAGAAGGAGAACTTTGGATATAAGGAATAGGAGAGCAAACAGCTTCATAGCAAGAAGAAATTTCTGGTGCTATTAGGCTATCTAGTGTGGTAATGTGTGTAAGAGCTGGCTTCAAATACAGACTAACATTTAATAAGTAGGTGATCATGGAAGGAATATGTATTTATTAATCTCCTACTGTGCACCAGGCACTGTGCTAAGCGCTTTACAAATATCACCTCATTTGATCCTCACAACAACCCTTGGAGGTAGGTGTTGTTATTATTCCCATTTCACAGATGAGGAAACTGAGGCAGACAGAAGTTAAGTGGTTTGCTCAGGACCACACAGATAGCAAGTGTCTGAAACCACATTTGAACTCATCTTCTTGACCCTAGGTCAAGCACTCTACCCACTGTGTCACCAAGGAGCCTAGGGTAGGCTTGCCTTGACCATGGGTGAGTCACGTAACCTAAGTTTCTGCAGCTGTACAATGAGTATAACAATACTTGTACTACTTCCATAACAAGGCATCAAATTATGAATTATTATAATATTTTGCACTGCTTGGAATTTAATTAGTATTTAATGATTTTTTTTTATATTTGGTTTTTGTGAGGAAAGCACTTTGTAAACCTTAAGGCAGTGTATAATATGAGCTATTATAAGATTAACAAAAATGCCTACCTCTGAAACTAATCCAATCCATTAAGCATTTATTAAGGACCTACTTTGTACAAATCTCTCCTTTAGGGTTGTTATTTGTCCTCTGTTCTTGAAGAGGATGATGACACCAGGAAGGATATGTCATGACTTATAAATGAATTGGATTTAAGTGAGGGAGGGCTGTGCAAAGTCACCAGCCTCACTGTCTCCTCTGGAGCCATTTGGGTCCAGTGGCAATATATCTATCAGGATGCCTGAAGATGGCCCTGCATGCAGCGGCAGACCTTGGCCTTTTTAAACTAAGGTCTTTTCCAGGTCTCGGTTTGACTGAGGCAACACCCATTCAGTGATTAAGTTTAGGTAAGAAATGAGACAAAGAATGGCCTCTTTTACCTAGTCAAAATAAAAAAAAAATTCAGTCTAGGAGAGGAAGACCCTCAGGGTTTCCAGTCTAAACAGAAACAATTGCTATTTACACTCATTATGAGACAATTAGGGCCAAACAATGACCAAGTGAGGCTTGGGATGGGACTTACTGTTGAAGAGCCAGAGTGACTAGAGTTTAAGGCAGGTTCCTTAAGAAAGACATCCAGCCTGTAAACACAAGATTATCTTCCAAGGGTTCAGGAATCAAAATTTCCTCGAGGGAATAGGGATACAAAAGCAAAAAGGAAGCCCTGAAGCTTACATTCTAAATGGGAAAGATGCAACAAGAATATAGATGTGCAATTATTACAAAATGACTCCGAAGGCAAAAAAACATTAGAAACAAGAAAGTAACATGTTCCATAATCTTGCAGGAACATATTGTATTTAAATTATAAATATTCATAATATGAAATTAATCAACAAAGACCATTTACCCAAGTTTAAGGACTCAGTATTTATTGGTGAGGATCTAAAAGGAGAGATAGACTCGTAATATTCTTATCTTGTTGGGCACACTTAAATGAGCTATTACTGTTTATCATTGCTGTCATTGTTGTTGTTAAAGTTAGCCTAGAAAACAGACTCATAATTCCTAGGTTCAATTTTCATCTATGCCAGAGATTTAATGAGCCAGCACCTATAGATATGGATAAACTATAGAATGGAAATTCAATAATTAATCAGTCAACAACTATCTACTTGAGCACCTATTATGGATAAGATACATTTAAGATACTATATTAATCATTGGGGAAGAAATGGAAAAGTTTAAGTAGCCCCTGGACAACAAATCACATCCAAAAGCAATGTGATGGATTGGATGTGATTGGATCAGAATTCTAATTCTGAAATGTGACTTTTCTAAACCTTTTGTTGGAAATAACCCCTGGCGTCCAAATAGGCACAGTAAGTTAGACAGATTCAGAATGGGTGAAGCAGTGAAACCTTTAATATACTCTCTGCAGGAAGCGGGTGTGGAACTCAAGATGAGCACCCACACTACAAAAGTGAGAGCAAATTTCATATCCCAATTCCTGCCCACACGTCCCTCCTAGTAGACGTTCATTGGTAGAAGTCAGCACAGGTCACAGCCTTCCCAAAACACCCACCACATGTTCTCCTAGGTATGTTTCCCCCTCCTTGTTACACGTAAAATGGCGTCTTACCCCACCTGGAGGTGGAGAAGCTAGTATTCATGAGCCTATTAAGCATACGTACTCTAACTAAAGCTTTATGTCCTACTTCCAGCCTCTTTAATCAAACAAAAAGTCTCACCTACTTTTAGCTGATTCTTGAAGCTCCTGACCCAGAGCTACTTTTCTCTCAATTTCCTTATGTGGAAATATAATTGTTTCTTACTTCTCACACTATGAAGGTAAGAGCACTAGCATCTAGTCTTTTACCTAAAAGGGGAAATTTCCTGAGCAGTGTCCCTCTTAGTGAGAGAAGATGATTGCCCTCACATCCTTCCCTGCCCGTTCACACCCATCCCCAAGCTGAAGGAGAACTGAAGAACTAAAGCCACAACATTGGAGAAAAAAAGATTTCAATATGGCTCTATGCTATTGCCATGAGTTATTCAGAGGGTGTGTATCCCATGGAAAATGTATTGCCTGACTTAAAGCCTGGAAGTGTGTTTCTTTTTCAGGAAAGTCCAAACCCTAGGGTATCAACATGAACAAAAGATATGGAGGGTGGCTAGGTGGTACAGAAGATAGAGTGACAGGCCTGGAATCAAATCTGGCCTCAGACATTTGAGTTCAAATATGTCACCAAACACTTACTGGCTGTATGGCTGTCACACAGCAAGTCAC
Source organism: Vombatus ursinus (assembly GCF_900497805.2). Classification (NCBI taxonomy): domain Eukaryota; kingdom Metazoa; phylum Chordata; class Mammalia; order Diprotodontia; family Vombatidae; genus Vombatus; species Vombatus ursinus. The sequence goes on from NW_020954562.1 coordinate 3,382,590, forward strand.
TTAACCTTGTTCACTTCAGTGTCCTCATATGTAAAATGAGCTGGAAAAGAAAATAGCAAACCACTCCAGTATCTTCTTGAGTTCAAATCTGGCCTCAGACACTTACCAGGTGTGTGACACTGGGCAAGTCACTTAACCCTGTTTACCTCAGTTTTCTCATCTGTAAAATGAGCTGGAGAAGGAAATGACTTTGCCAAGAAAACCCCAAATGGGGTCACAAAGAGTCAGACATGACTGAAAACAACTCACCAACAACAAAAGGTGGAAACAGAGAAAAATTGTATTGATTTTGTGTGAGTTATTTTAAGTCTTTTGTGTGTTTTCTGCATTTGTAGGCTCCTGTGAGTCCTTTGCATTTTATGCATTCTCCGTGAAAATAAAGGCTCTCCTGTTCCTGATAACTGCATTTATTACTTTTAATGCTTATATGAGATCTGGGGATCCCTTTAATCTGTATCTGTGGATACCTAGACACAATCACATTCTCAGGTTTTCCATAAAAACAGGAGTTGAAACAGTAAAAAGCAAAAGATGGGTATTCTTGGGTTAGTACCCAGGATTGAACCCCATCTGTGCCCAGGACCTTGAAGTACTGGGTTATGAGTGACACGTATATACATATATACTGAGAGAGAGAGAGAAGAGAGGAGAGAGAGAGAAGATAAAAAGAAGAGAGAGAGAGGGAGAGAAGAGAGAAAGGTACATATATATATGTAAGGATATATACATATACATATGTGCATGTGTGTATAATATTTGTTTATCTGAATATACGTTCTCTCCCCTAAATTCCTTGTAGATAGGAACTTTCATTTTTATCTTAAAATCATAGCACCTAACACACAGCAGGTGTTTAAAAATACTTGTATGAAAAAGTGAAATTTCACTTAAAATAACTACAGATTTATGTAATACTTGGGAATTGTCTACTGTAATACAGGGAGTATATGAACAAAGCTACAAAACAATCTTTACTCAAAAAAAAAAAGAGGTAGTGATAGACCTAAATAACTGGAGAAATATTAATGGGTAGCCTAAGCTAAATTTTTAAATTGAAAATGTTACCAAAATTAATTTGCTTATTCAGCACTCTACCAATCAAACTCCCAAAGTATTATTTTATAGAGGTAGAAAAAATCATAATGAAATTTATCTGAAGGAATAAAAGATGAAGAATCTCAAGGGAAACAATGAAAAAAGTCAGAAAGAGGAGTATCAGATCTTAAACTAAACTACAAATCCACATAATTTGGTACTGATTAGAAAATAGAGGGGTGAATCATATGTATCACACATAGGCATATAACACACGCAAGTAAGTGAATACGGTAGCTTAGTGCTTCTCAAACCCCCAATGCCAACTAATGGGATAAAAACTCAATTCAACAAAACGTGTTGCGAAAACTGGAAAGCAGTCTGACAGAAACCAGGTATAGCCCAGCATCTCACGTCTCACACCCAACTAAGCTCCAAATGAAGAAATGACTCAGACCTAAAGGGTGACATTAGAAAGAAACTAGAAGTGCTGGGCTATCACTCACTAGCTGAGAGACCCTGGGGAAGTCGCTTAATCCCAATTGCCTCATGAAAAAAATAAATGCTGGGTGTGGTAGAACTTGCCTGTAATCTTTGTTACTGGGAAGGGTAAAGCTAGTGGGTCCCTTCAGTTTGGGACTTTTGAAGAATGTCAGGGCTGTAGCCAATCAGGTGTCCACACTCAATCTAGCAGTAATATGGTAAAACCCCCATACATAGGCACCAGGCTACCTAAGGAGTGGCTAACTAAGGAGGTCAGAGACAGAGTTGGTCAAAGCTTCCATGTCAGTTAGTGGTGGTAGAAGTGACCACTGCACTTCCAGCCTGGGGGAGGGAGATAGGAAAATCTAGTCACCAAAACAAACAAATTAAAAACAAATTAGAGAAATAAGGAAAATATTACCTTTCAGATTTAAGGATGGGGGAACTGTTCATGACCAAAGAGAGGATATATAAAATGCACAATGTTGATTATATAAACTTTAGAATTTTTTTTGCACAAAGCAATTAAGATCACAAAGAAAACTAGCTGTGTGACCCTAGGCAAGTCACTTAACCCCATTGCCTAGCCCCCCCAAAAAAATCACAAAGAAAATAGGTAATTGGGGGAAAAAATCTTTACTGTAAATTTCTCTGATAAGGGTCTCATTTCCAAGATACTTAAGAAATAGATTGAAATTAATAGCAATAATGAAGCATTCTTCAATTGATAAATGGTCAAAGCATATAAAAGGGTAGTTTTTTAGGAAGGAAATCCAAGCTGTTGATGATCATATAAAAAGAGAAATGCAAATTAAAGCAACTCTGAAATTCTACCTCATATCCATTACACTGAGGTTGGCAAAAAAGGAAAATGACAAATGTTGAAAGATTTGAGGGGAAACAGACACACTAATGCCTGTTGGTGGAGCTCTAAATTGGCAGCAGCAAGGCAGCTCAGTGAATAGAGTGCTGGGCCTGGAGTAAGGAAAATCTGAGTTCAAATTCAGTCTCAGACACTGAGTAGCTGTGTGACCCTGAGGAAGTCACTAATGCTGTTTGCCTCAGTTTCCACATCTGTAAAATAAGTTGGAGAAGGAAATGGCAAACCACTCTAGCATCTTTGCCAAAGAAATCCCATATGGGTCATGAAGAGTCAGACATGACTGAAAACAACTGAACAACAAAAATCATGTAGAAGGAGGTTTGTTTTGCTTGGTTCAAAGGGAAGAAATAGGGCCAATGGGTAGAAAGAGAAAGAGTTTAGCAGTGTAGAAAGAAAAACTAACCTTAACTTCTCTCCCTGTTCCCCCAAACACACAGCATATGGATAGTCAGCCTACACGTTTACATGCATGCACACATGCACACACACACACATATACACACACTCTCTTTGAGTTACAAGTTGGAGAATACACAGCACATAAAGGTCTACAAAGGAGAATCTGGTTTAAGAGGAGAAAAAGAATCCTCTGGCTTTTCTGGCCTCTCACAGCATGGTCCCTTCTTACCTTTCCAGTCTCGCATTTTGCTCCCTTCCACATACTCTCTACATTGGTCTTACTATTTCTCACAAAAAATATTCTATGTTCCACCCAGTACCTTTTCACTAGCTGTCCCCCATGCCTGGAATGCCCTCCCTACTCACTCCCTTCTCTGGTCTTTCCTAGAGATCTTTAAGACTCCATTCAAATCCGGCTTTCAGCAGAAGATGTTGTAGGGTCTCCCTTCTCCTCCCCGTGTTATTCCTTTCTCTTTGATAAGCTGATGCATACAATGTATATATCTCATATGGATGGCTTTTTACATGTTGTCTTATCCATTTGAATGTGACCTTCTTGAAATCAAGGATCATGTTTTTGCCTTTCATTGTATTCCCAGTCCTTAACAGAGCCTGGCTCATAGTAAACTCTTTTAACACATACTTGTTGGTTGGTTGATTGACCGAGTATAGGGAGAATGGGTACATAAGGGAAGATTTGTGCTAACAACTGAAAGATAAAGAAATCAAGCCAAAATTGGGGAGGGGAACCAGTCTCAACAAATGCTCAGTGACCACGTGGGGAGAAATAATTCTTTCCAGTGATAACCACATAACATCAACACTTGCTAGAAGGACCCTTTGTTTTTCAGTTGTTTCAGTCATGTCTGACTCTTCATGACCCCATTTGGGATTTTCTTGGCAAAGATACTAGAGTGTTTTGCCATTTCCTTTTCCAGATCATTTTACAGATGAGGAAACTGAAGCATACAGAGTTAAGTGACTTACCCAGGGTCACACAGCTAGGAAGTGTCTGAGACTGGATTTGGACTCAGGTCTTCCTGACTCCAGGCTTGGTGCTCCATCCACTGCACCACCTAGCAGGAGGATCATTTATAGGACCCTTCACTTCTGACAGCAGAACTGAGTCTGAAGTATAGAGAGGAAAAAAACTTGAAAGAAATCTTAGGAGGTCTTGGGAGTAATGAAATAAAGGTGAATAGAGAGTAATTCTCAAGTTTGTTTCTTCTTTTCTAAGGTACTCGGGTTGCTGAAGAGCTGCCAGCAAACTTAGCTTTGTGTGCAGATGACCAATCCATCTCTGACCTCAACATCACAATTAATCTCAGCCACAATATAAGTCAGTCGCAATCTGGGCTGTTAACACAATTTGGTAACACAATCCCCTTCCCCAAAATGGCCTGCCCTGTACATGGTAGGTTCCCTATCACTGAAGGTCACCAGAAAATGAACAAACCAATGAAAATACATCATTAAATTCTTACTACGAGCAAAGCACTGTGTAATGTTTCAAACAGAAAAGTAAGACAGTCCCTGTTCTTAATGAGCTCACACTCTAATATGGGGAGACAACATATAGAGGAGATTTTAGCTGCAAGTCAGATGGAAAGGCCCTGTGGTCTTTATGGTGCAATAGCAAGGCAGATGGTAATGCACATTCTTTAGCATCTTTGCCACTAATTAGATCCCACTGGTTTCTGATGCTGAACCATTTGGCAGTGCCAAAATTTTTGGTGTTAAATTTTTTTTTCATTTTCTGGGTTTTCAGTATCTGTGGCTGCTAAGGAGGGAAGGGCTATAGATAGGGGGAACGCTTAGGGTCCTGTGTTATCTCTATCAGGGTCTGAGAAAAGGTGATGGTCAATATGATTTGCCTGCCTGACATAAACAACCTATCTTTCACTCAGGGTGCCTTGACGCTTTAGCTAGGCTGACTTGCTTCTCTTATTAATGGAAGCTAGCTGGCTGTGGAAGTGAGTAGGAGCAGAGACCTTCCCCATCAGAAATGATATGGGTGTGGATGGAGTTAGATGAATTGCTCCAGGATATTAAGAACCTTAAACAACATTTTATCCACCCTCCTCCTTGTACAGATAAGGAAAATAATGTTCTATCCAGTTCCGTATCTATGATCCTTGGACTCTTAAAGGATTCTCACTTTTGACTTTTCCATGCATCTGTTGGGAGCAAGTCAGCTCCTATTTTTAAAATGTAGACAAATAAATCAAGACAGATGCAAAAAGAAAAGTGACAAACTAGCATAGAGGTAATATCATTTTTAGTTAAATTAATGGGCTATCAAAGCTGCTTCACCCTAGTCATTTTAATGTAGATAGATACCTCTCTCTCTACAGAATATGGAGCAGCCAAATGTCTACAGAATGGAAACTTTTCTGGCTAAAGACCCCTGGCCACAGCCTTCCTTGTTTCTCCTTGTCCTGCCAGGCCTAGAGGTGGAACCAGTCATTCTCCATGCCAAGAAAAGTCCTCCCAGCCAACCTATCGCTCACAAATCCCAAGAAAACAACACAATCTTTGGCTAATACTGTCAAATGCTAAAAAGGAGTCAGGTTGCCTTTAAATAAGGTCATACCACAAATCACAAGTATGCAAACCACATTTTTCACTGCAGAACCTGAATCTTTTGACCCATCCAATATTTTTTTGGGATTCTATTTATTCTGTGTATAGCACTAATAGAAGGGCACATTTGATACATACACTTACTTGTCTGATCCTGCTATTAGATACTGAGACTGTCATTATCCATGTTCTAATTAGTGCCATGCCTTGTACATAGCTGAAGATCAATAAGGACTTGCTTGAATGAAGAAGTCAACTGAGTCCATATAGATGTGAGATCTTTATTCTATGTGATTTTATCTTTGGGGAATAATGCCTTACACATAATTTTGTTGTTTAGTTATTACAGACTCTTCATGTCCCTATTTGGGGTTTTCTTAGCAAAGATACTCATTTTACAGATGAGGAAACTGAGGCAAGAACGGTCACACAGCTAGTGTCTGAGGTCAGATTTGAACTCCGGTCTTCCTGACTCCAGCCCTGGCGCTCTACTGACTACACCACCTAGCTGCCCTTACACATGTTAGTACATACTAAATGTTTCTTAAACTGAATTGACTTTGTTGTCACCAGATGATCAGAGTACTGTGATTTAGGATACGAGTTTTTTTTGTTTTGTTTTGTTTTGTTTTTTTGCAGCCCAAAACAAGGTTTATTGAAGATTCACCATATTAGCTAGACTCTTAAGGAATCTGAGCATCTATGGGCTATTGGCTAGATTCTAAGAATCAGAGCCTCTTAATGGAGACACGGACTTTATATACAGAAAGATTATGGAAGGGATCTAGGAGTGGCCAAGTAGTCCATGAGGTAATAGAATTACCAAGGGTGGGAAGTGGCCTGGGGCCATAGGGAGGCAAGACTATGGAGGGGAGATTGGCCTTTCACTGTAGCCACAGTGAAAGGCCAGTTGAAGGGATTATAGCCTTGGGCAAGCGCCAGAGATTTGGCCATGTGGGAAAGTCCAGGGTTTTTCCTTTCTGGGGCCCAGATCCCAACCCCATCATTCCCCCCTCAAACAAATGGGACCCAAATTCTTTTGGAGTAAGGGGCAAAGGTCTCAGCTTCTGAAACTGCTTCCTGCTGGCAAGGAGTGTAGAGCTGTCCCTGCCTCGAGAGGGTCCCAAAGAGGAGGTTGACTGGAACCAAGCACAGGCTGCATCCAGGGATGATGGGGGGGCTGGGGGGCATTGGCTGGTACCCGCTGTTTGCTACCAGCTGTAGGTGAATGGCCTGTAGTCTGGAAGACATAAATCTGACAGAAAAAAACTGCAGGGCCCAGATATAAAGCAGGGACTAGATTTAGGGCCCAACTTTGAGGATAAAACATAGGATAGGAGTTCTTGACCTGGGGTTCATGGGCCTCCAAGTAGTCAATTTCAAGGGGTCAGTGAACTTGGAACAGAATGAAAATACATCGTAATTTTTACTAACACCTAACTGAAATTTATCATTTCCTTTTATTATAAATTGAAACAACAAATATTATTCTAAGAAAGGGTCCATAGGCTTCAACAGATTGTCAAAGGGTCCATGACAAATAAAGGTGAAAAACTTCTGCCATGGTTCATAGACCTCATCGTGTAGAGACATTTGGGGTTGTATTCACAATGATAGAACTTTGGCTTTTGCATGACAAAGAAGTTTGAAAGAAGCTTATAAAGAAAGAAAAAGTTTTGACCAAGAAAGGAATGTTCTTACTGAGGAAGGACTCCAAATTCCCATAGCTCTTAAACAAGTGTCTCTCCATGCCCTGTATTCACCTCGTTAAGGTTAATTTAGTGATCCCACGAGAATTGTTAGCATCTTTTCTATTTAGCGCATGGAACCAATTATAAATGAAAGCCAAATAGGGACACAGCTAAAGAGATGGCATGTAATTCCATGGTCGACATAATATAATGGGCATCTTTATGAACATTAAAAAGGAAGAAAGGTTCTTTGGCAATGTTCCCATTGTATCCAATTGGAAGTAGCAGTCAGAAGCATCCCAACCAAGTGTTATTTGAAACGTAGCACTGGAATCCTTTGAGACAACCAGAGCAGGAGAGAGGGGGGGAAATGTATGTTTCCTATATTGCATAAAAGTAAAACGTCAAACTGAAAAACATAGCCAAAGTATTAACTTGAAAATTTCCCTGCCTTTCAAGCCAGGAAATGAAATAGCTGAGACAGGTAATTTATAGGTGCAACCTAAGACTAGAAATTACCCAGTGTAAACATAACTGTAGAGTAGGCAGTGTGGAGTACTGGGAAGGAGGCCTAGGTTCCAGTCTCAAATCTGTCACTTTCTGGTCATATAATCTTGGGCAAGTCATATTGATCTACTTTATTAGCCTCAGTTTCTTCTTGTCTAAGATAAAGCTATTAGATTAGATGATTTCCAAGATCCCTTCCAGCTGTGAAAGTCTAAACATCTAATTTCAGTTTCTCTTCCTGTGTATAATTTGGAATAGGAAAGCATTCAATATGCCAAAAAAAAAAGAAAAAGAAAAAACACACACCACCACTACCACCACCACTACCCCCAGATGTATGTACCCAAACTCAGAAAAATAGAAAACCTTGATCAAAATCATTGACTTTCAAGAAAGTGAAAGGTCAAAACCATTTTCTAGGTTGGGTACTATGTTTCTGATTATATCCCAAGCAGAGAAAGTCCAGCAGAAAGGTTTGCGGAATCTTTAGATACACCTAGACTGTGCCAAGTTTCTGAGAAATCTGGAGTTAGGAATCTCCAGATGAGGGTACTTCAAAGTTATTTCCAAAAAAAAAAAAAAGTTTTATCAAGAACATGCTATGCTGAAAAAGGCCCGGAATAATTGCATGGGGCCCAGGAACAGACTGCTTAGGCAGATAGCAAGGATTACTTTAACGTTTAAGTAAATCCATGGCCTTATCAGGGTGGATACTTGGCGCACTTGGCAACAATGCATGCCACAATCCATTCCCACCTTATCCAGTGTGATTCTTGTCCACGTAAACCTGTAAATACTCAACAATAGAGTCCATCCTACAAGTCGGGAGCCAGATTCCTCTGGGTCTTTTAACATTATCAGTCCATGACCAATTTTGTTATCCTTCATCATTGCTGTACTTCCTTTTCCAGACCTATCTCTTGGATGATAACCTTCACAAACAATTCATCACCTTTGAGGCTATCCTCCAGCAAGGTATTTGCCATACAAGAATCAAAAGGGTTAACTAATTTGGCAACCCCTCTGATGGCTACAGGGAGTTGTGCTTGACAAACGTGTTGGTCTTTGACATGCCCAATGCCAGATTCAAATGCAGGTGAGATTATCTCTAGATAGTGAGATCTTCAGCTGGTCTTCTTAGCATATGACATTGTACAGATTTATCAAGTCACTGGACCTCGTAGATCCTCTGGTCACAGACACTTACTATCTGTGTGACCCTGGACAAGTTACTTAACCTCTGTTGTCTACTACTACTACTGCAGCTGCTGCAGCTGTTACTACTAGTACTACTAGTACTACTACTCCTCCTACTCCTTTTTCTTCTTAAAAATGGGGATTTTAATAGCACCTGACTTACAGGGTGGGTGTGAGGATCAACTGAGGTATTATCTGTAAAGAGCTTTGCACAGTGCCTGGCTTAGAAGAAACACATAATAAATGCTTGTTCCTTTCTCTTTCCAGATGAGAGCAAAACCTGCAAAAGAGTACTCAGCCTAATAATCCACATAGAGAAAAACAAACCAACAAAGTAAGTGGAAAAAGGATGCCTCTTGTCCAGTCTATGACATGGAGCTGGGTTGACGGTCCATTGACTTGGTCCATCAATACTTATATCTTGGGCAGACAATGCAAATGGCTCTGAACTAGGCCCAGAATTGAATAGGAAGAATTCAACAAGTTAAATTATGTTTTGGAAACTGCATATCTTTTTCAATAACCCTAACTTCACCCTGAAATAAAGGCCTATTATTTTTAAACATCATTGTTTTCTGGGTGATATTCTCCGACTATGAATCATAGAATGCCACAATCTCCAAAGAATCAAAATTGTGGGTCACTCAGGAGGCACTGGAGAGAGCCATGATAGGCTAAAGCAAATAACCAAAGCTATTAGTCACATATTAAGTGATTTTCTTCTGTTTCCTGTTCTTTGGCTAGTGAAAACACTAGTCCCAAGTCACAATGACATCACTGAGAACGATGGGCCAAGAAACCTCATCCAGAGGAAATTATAAGTAGAAATTTTCTACCAAAACCTTACCCCATCAATATTTATCAAGCAAATGCCAGCAAGTGGTATTATCATAGCTATCATTATCACCAACAATAAAAAATTCTAACCTTTAAAAAACAACTTGCTATATTCTAATATATTGGAAGAGAGGTATTTGCTTTCCATAAACCTTCATAGTCTCAGAAGGCAAAGTTCATGAGAGAATAATCAATGGGAATAGGCATTAGAGAGAGCAACAAATTACTCTAAAGTGTGTTTTCCAATTTCTCCCTGCTCCTTTTTATGTCCCTAAGCCAAGAGACTTTACACCTGACAGAGAGAGCACACTTGACAGGAAGGTGATGAGTTATTTATCTTTTTTACTGTATTTCTCCCTGGTAGCAGCATAAACCAAAGGCAGGGAAGGAAATCATCTTTGCTTCATAAAATGAAAGCATCACTACAAAGTACACAGATAATGCAACCGCAATCAACTGTCCTCATGCAGGGCTCTTCAGAAGTGAAATAAGACAGATCAGGTCAATGGGAGATCAGAGATGTGTATGCCCCTTATACAGTTATCCCTTCTACATCATGGGGGTTAGGGGCATAGAGTCACCCATGACCTGGAAAAGTCGCTTAAAATTTTTTTAACCCTCCCTTCATACCAGAGAGAAAGTCTGAATTTTTTTTATTTTTCTTTTATGGGGCATTTACAGTACCTTATTATGAAACTTGGGTTAAGTATTTGGTCATAGGCTCTTTGTTGTCTATTGGCCTTGACGCGTCATCTGTAGTTTCCACAAAATTCCCCCAGAATTCCCACTTATTTTCTTGCACCAACCCACAATATCTCAAATTATGATGGAGAAAGTCACAATGTAGAAGGGATAAAGGTAGTGTATCTCCCTATGGTATATGTCCCCTACAGCATGTCCCCTAAAAAGAAAGCTGAAAGTCACTGACATGATACTGACATGGCACTGACATGGCACCATAACCAAATAGCCTGACCCATGTTACACAATGTTCTCATGAGCAAAATCTAAACAGAAAAAATAAAGAATGGACTCCTAGCATACATATGATTTGTGGACAAATTACTAGTCCCCTCAGGGTCACAGTTTCCTTACTGTAAACTGAATGAGTTGTAGTAAGTTGACTTTTGATGTCCCTTCCAGGTATAGATGCTGTGTTGACTATAAATCTAGCTGCAAAGCAGGCATCGCAATTCAAGGCCACCAACTTCCTACAAGGTCCTTCTCCCTTTGATACAAATATACCTAAGAGAGTAGTCACTGGTTTAGGCACAACTCTTGCTGGCCTCCTAACACAGACCTACAGCTGACAGGTAGCCTTAGGTATATCCTTTGCCTGACGTTTCCTATTACTCATAGACAGCACAGCTCAAAAAATAAGACTTTACTTAAATTAGGAAGTACCAGCACACATGGAGAGGTAGCCAAGTAACCAAGCTCCCCCCAGAACTGCCTTGTTGTACCACATGGAGATCTCTCTGAAACTCTTATGCACCCTCTTTGCAAAACACTCTATCCACACCACAGAATAAATCAGCCTAATGTCATCCCCACACACACACAAAAAAGAAAAATCTGATTTTCCTTGATTTTATTTGCTCCGTACAGACAGCTTTAGGGTGGGAGAGAGGCTGCTACACTCACCAGGACTACAGCCCATCTTCCTGCTCACACTGCTATACCACGCTATCTCCATGACACAGTATATCACGTTCTTTAATCTCATTCTTTCTCTGTCACAGTACTTTGAATATAGAAAACCACTACTCCTATGATTACTTCCTTAGTATCGCCTAAACATTTCCTATAATTTCTGCCATATATCAAGTCAGGGCTTTATTAAAAAATAGAAGCTATGAGTACTGAGAGCACCTGACCTTACTGCTATTTGCTTTAAATTTATTAGGGATTGGATCAGATAGAATCCATTGCCTGGCAATTTATGAAGAACTGAATAAGAAAAGCAACCTTGGGTTGACAAAAGTTACTCACACCACCAGCCATTTAATGTCTCCAAACAATTCACTTAAGCTTCTGATTTAAATGAATTTACTCTATCAGTTGGTTCAATTATAAAACCTTTATCACCTATTTTTGAAACATTATATTAATGTCAATAAGGAATTCCATGAGATAAGCAATATTCAAGGAGGACACATGAGAAGTTTAAAATACAACCTTTTCTCTTAAGCAGCTAGTTGGAGAGCTGAGATAAAGCACAGAGTATGGGAGGAGGAAGTGAAGAAGGGCAAAAAAAGAATGTCAGAGAAAGAACATTGATGTCAGAGTATCTGGGTTCAAATCCCAATCCTGCCACTTGCTACCTGTATGACCTTGGACAAATTCCTTTGATCTCTGGGTCTCAGTTTCCACATGTGTAAAATGAGGTGTTGGACTAGATGAATTCTGAGGTCCCTTCCAGCTATACATTTTATGGTTCTAATTGAATTTATGACCTAGATTTGAATTCTGGCTCTGTTCCATCCCCTAGATGACTTTAGATAAGTCACTTTCCTTCTTGGGATCCTAATTTCCTCATCTGTAAAATGAGAGCATTAGAGTAGACAATCTCTAAAGGTCTATCTAGTTTCCAAGCCTAAGATCTTCAAAATATAATTAAGTGTTAAACTGTGTCATGAAGACTAGAATTGCTATAGGAGTAATCAATTAGAGGGAGGAGTTATGTCAAGAAAAACACATTGATCTAGTGCTCTTTTATAATGGCCATGGGATGTCGATAATCCAAAAGTATTTAGAGTAATCTATATTGGCGACAATAAATTGATGTTTTGTGTTTATTCTCTCCCATCAATAGTTCAGAACTCTTTGCTCTTTTAAGCTCATTGTTCATTCATATGTAATTTCTCTTTCTGAAGAGCTCTCACGGCTAGCTCAGCTTTCACACTTACATCTCCTTTTCATATTTTTAACCCCAGGAGTTACTTTTTCAACTTTTGACATAGTCTCTAACCTCTCCCTTTCCCTTTTTCTCCATCTCTGCAATTAATAACTGAATATATAGATTGATACAGAGAATGTAGGATATAAATCTCTGGGCCCCATAATCCCTCCCAGTAATTTCCTTTGCCAAGATTTCCTATATTCTTTCCCTTAAAGTAAATATTTTCGAATTGGGTGTAAACACTGTAAGGATATTAGTCTTAGAAAGTGACCTCTTTGAGAAAGTGGTTTATCTTTCACGCTGTTGCAGAAAAAACATGAAAACTATTAATAAAAATACTAAGAAAAAAATGAAAACTGAATGAATGTGAAACTTCATGGATCCAAGATCTATTTTCTTAAGATCTACAGGAGGGTGGAATCAACAGGCACATCTTACATATTTGTCCTCTCTTCTTTATTCTCACTACTATCACTAGTGCTGGCTCTCATTTAACATCTTGCCTGACCTATTGCACTAACCTCCTAACAGGCCTTTCTGCCTGTTATCTGAAAGCTATCTAAGACATCTTTCATAATACAGCCACGCCAATCTTCTTTGCATAGAGATCTAGTCATGTCATTCCTCTAGGGGAAAAAAATGTCAGTTGTTCCCTATTACCCACTGAGTAAATTTCAAAGATTTACCAGCTTCTGAGGTTCCCTGCAGTCTGATGCTGTATCACCTTTGAAGCCTTGTCTCAAAATATTCCCCTCTCCACAGCCCATGTCCCAACCAAACTAGAATCCATTGATCCTTATGTATGTCCTGGGCTTTGCTGCTCCCCTTTCTTTGCTCATACTACTTTCAAATGTTCCCTTGGCTTTGCCCATTGAAATCCTACCATCTTCTAAAGCACTGCTCAAATGACAACCCTGCCTCCCATGAAAACTTACTCAAATTCTCCATCTGCTATTTGTAACAGTTTTCCTCCTTGGATTCCACATAGTGCATGATTTTTCACCTTTCACACATTTATCGTATACTATATAACATGCTGTCATCCTCCAGTTGGATTGTAAGCTCCATGAAGACAGGGATGATGTCTACTCTAAAACTCCATCTCCCCCAGCCTCTTGCCACAGACTCTTAATAGGTATTTGTTGAATCAACGTTGAATCAAAACATCAATGCAAAATATAATACATTTTCAAATTTAAGACTACTGGGAGAAAAAAAAAAAGATTGCTACAAAATTGTCCTGGCCTCTCCTCCACACCCTTTTCTAGACTCCTTTTCCCTTGTTTTCTGAAGCTGTTCTGATTGCTATCTGTTTGAACTGGAGGGGGAAAAATTAGGGCCAGACTGGTCTCAAAAGCATTACATGTATGCGAGAGTGGGAGTTAGGAAAAGCAATACCTTAATGTTCTGTTACTGCTTTCACTTTATTGCACCAAATGTTAAAGGAACAAGATATGTGAGAACACTTTGAAAATCACTTAAAATGAGACACTCTTTCAGGTCCCATGAACACACAACAACTATCTCCCCGCTCCCAAAAGGAAGTTACAATTTACATCAAGCAAGAAGAAAACACTGCTGGTTTTGTTCGTTTTATTACCAATATATTTCTATGGGAGAAGCAAAGAATGTTTAAAATGTTGTCCCAATGGATGTTTCCAGGCTTATTTATGTGTTTGTTACAAAGGGTCTCAAGTAACAACTTGTTTTCTTTCTAATTCTAATAACTGCACATAGCACCTAGTGAATATATTGGCTTAAACTACTTCCAACATTAACAAATCATCTACTCATATTTTTTTAAAAGCCAGATAAATAATGATCTTTCTGAACTTTAGAAAACAGTCCTAGCAGATATAAGATCTTTCTGTAGTGCTTTTATGTTCTCACAATGGGACTGAAGGAACGCCCACTCAAGTGTGGACCTAATTTGAGGACCTAGAGGGCCACATGTGACCTCAAGGCTGCCGTTTCCCCACCCTTGTCCTAGGGGTTCAATTATCTTTTCCATGTAAATCATTCCTTAATCTATTTCCAACCCTAGACCCAACTGGGTCTTAGACACCTTTTTTTCTTTAGGCAACTGGGGTTAAGTGACTTGCGCAGGATCACACAGCTAGTAAGTGTCAAGTGTTTGGTCTGAGGTAGGATTTGAACTCAGGTCCTCCTGACTTCAGGGCTGGTGTTCCATCCATTGTGCCACCTAGCTGCCCCAAGTCTTAGACATCTTGAACTGGATTTCCCAAAGGCATCTGAAACTTGGTATGCCCAAAACAAAATTCTTTCTCTTTCTTCCCAAGCCTCCCCTCTTTCAAAGGTCCCAGTTACTTTCAGAAGCAAGACCATCTTGCTAGTCACAGAGGCCCATAACCTCAATGCCATTCTCGACTCTTCTTTCTCACCCCTCAAACCAAAGCCATCGCCAAATCTCATCATTTCTACATTCACCTTATCTCTTGCACTCATTCATACAGCCAATATTCCTGTGCAGGCCTTCATTACTTCTCACCTCAACTACTACATTTTCCCAACTGATTTCTCTTCTTCAAGCTTCTCCTCTCTCCAATTCCTCTTCCATACAACTGCAGAAGTGATTTTTCTAAAGCATAGGTCTGACCGTGCCATCCGCCTGCTCAATGACCTCCACTATTACCACCAGGATCAAATATACAGTCCGCTATCTCATATTTAATGGGCAGCTAAGTGGCACAATGGATAGAGTGCCAGGCCTGGAGTCAGAGCTCCTTCCTGAGTTCAAATCTGTCCTCAGACACTTAATAGCTGTGTGATCTTAAGCAAGTCACTCTTTGCCTCAGTTTCCTCATCTGTAAAATGAGCTGGAAAAGGAAATGGAAAACTATTCCAGCCAAAAAAATCCCAAATGGGTTCACAAAGAGTCAGACATGGCTAAACAACAACAAAAAACATCTGACATTTAAGGTTCTTCATAAACCGACCTCTTTCTACCTTTCCAGTCTTCTTATACTTTACTCCTGGTAAACCTTCACCCATGGTACAAGCCAGCTTAAACTGTCTTACTTGCAGAACCCATCTCACTAACCCTTACCAAGCTTGAGTAGAATTCTCCCTAGATTTTCTTGGCTTGTTGGAGCCATTGATCATATCCAACCCTCTACCCATTTTCACTAAAACTTGTGCGTCCTTTCTTATGTTGGAGGAAGGAGTGAGTGAGGGGACAAGAGGAGACAGAGAAACAGACAGACAAACAAGATAGAGGGGGATCTTAAGGCCACAGCCTTTCTAACGCAGCTAATTACTGCTCTGCCCTTTTGCTTTGTAACTTTACAGTTCTGCTTCTCAGCACAAGGGAGAAATGAGATTTGCGATTCACAAATTTTTTAAAAACCACAGAGAAGATGGCGGTGGTTCATAGTGAATATTCATCAGCTGCATGAATTCTTCCCCCTTCTCTCTTCCCCATCAATAGTCCCTTTCCAATCTGAATACAGCAGTCAACCATTAAAAGTGTTTACTCAGAGATACACGGCTGGACACTGTGCCATACAGTTTCTAGACCCAAAGAATTTGTATTCTAGTTGAAGAAACAATGCATAAATGCATGTAATTAAACAGGAATAAATACTATAAGATAACAAATACGTGGGAGTATGTTATTAAAAGCCTGAAAAACTCATCTTACATTTGTCTTTGTGGAGTGTTACACTTTTCTAACTTTCAGATGCCTTCATTTCAACAGTCTTTGTGAGATAGTCAGGGTAGAGGCAGGTCCCACATTACAGAAATACCTCAAAGAAGGAGGGATTTCATAGGAAGTGACCCAGCCCAACCTCATCATTTTGCAGCTGAGGCCACTGATGCAAAAGAGACTTCCCTGCATGCGCACAGATAGTGACTGACAGTTGAGAGTCACGCTCAGATCCTCTGATTTCAAATCTCATTGTGTGACCCTTGCTCAAGGTCAGATAACCTATAAGGAGGGGAGCTGAGATTCAATTTGTTTTCCTATAAGTGAAGCACTCTTTCTACTATACTACGTTAGCAATAAGTATTGCTAGGAGTTCAGACAAGGTTGAAATGACTATGGGTTGGAGAAAGGGGAATTTAAATTGGGCCTTCAAAGATATGTTTCCAAGTTGGATAAGTGGAGAAATAAAGGAAGGGCACTCCGAGTAGGGGGAATGGAGTGAGCACAAACCACAAAGCATATTAAGTGAAGAACGAACAAATTTACTTGGCTAGAGTAGAGAGTTTCTGTAAGGGAACAGTGGGAGAGATAAGGGTGGAAAATTTGGTTGAGGCCAGATTATGGATGGCCTTAAATGCCAGGTTAAAATGTTTGAAATTTATCCTGTTAGGTAATGGGTGGCTTCAGTAGTCATTGAAGTTTTCCAAGGATGAGAGTAGGTTGGCTAAAATGCTGTTTTAGGAAGATTAAGCTGGTTTCTGTGAGAAGGATGAATTACAGTAGGGAAGGAGAGGTGGGGAGGAGGCATTTGGATATGGGGGGATAGGAGTGGAGAGACAAGTAGTAAGAGGACCCAAAGATTACTCAATTTTCATTTCTTTTCCTCTCAAAGGAAAGGGTTCTGACCCTTCCATGGAGCATTCAGAGACTAGCTACTCGCTGATTAATTGTCTGCATCCGCATGCAATTGTTCTACATAAAAACATGACTTTTTTAAAAAGCCTAGTCTCTGCTGGAGAAGGTTTTTTTTTTCCCCCTTTAAAGTACTGCATACCTGGCAAAAGATAGAAGAGAAACTGGAGTCACAGCTCTGTGTGAGTGCATCAGCAACATGAATCCCTTCTCCCCACACTGGTCCCTTTCCAGTCAGAAAACAATATGACATTGTGTAGAAACCAGAGTGTTATTACTTAGAGTCAGGAAGACCTAGGTTCAGCTGCTGCCTCATATAATAGCACTTATTTTCTCATCATTAGGATTGGGACTGGACCCACGACTTCACCAGGGTAAAGAACTCTTGGAATAGGAAACTTCCCCTACCAATACAGGTTAGCATCCTCTCTATAACTCAGTCTTAGAAAGTTGACTAGAGCTCTGAGAGGCTAAGAGACTACCCAGTATCGCACACAGCTAGCATATGGCAGAAGGAGGTGTGCCTGGCTCTGAGTCCAGCTCTCTATCCACTATCTCACACTAGCTAACTAACTACCTTGGGCAAGTTCCTAGTCTGGCAGCATGGTGTGAGATAACTAGCCTCAAAGTCAGGAAGACTAGCTGTGTGATGCTGGGCAAGACACAACCTCTCTGTGCTCTAAGCAACCCAGATACAGAACAGTTGCTTATCTGTGTTGATAGAGAGAGGTTCCCCACCAAGGAGTTCCCTACATCAATTAAATTATAGGGGTGTGTGTGTGTGTGTGTGTGTGTGTGTGCAAACCAAAATATACAGACCAAAAAGCAAAACAAGAAACAAACCAAAAACCCACAGTATTGTAAGGCTCAACTGAGATAGTGTGAAAAGATTGGATTTCACTACATGATCTGTAAAATCCCTTCCAGCTCTCAGCCCAAATAGCTTAAGTGATTTGTTCACAGTCCACACAAGTAGTAAAGTATGGAGACAGTATTAGAACCCCAAACCTCTGACTCCAAACCCAGTGTTCATTCTGCTATACTATGTGGACTCCATACCAGCTATATCTAAAACACAAATGGTGGTCATGGCAAGGGTATGGGAACTGGACCCCAAAAATCCAACCCAGCTCTCAAACTTTCCCAAATATCCCCATTTAGATACTCAACAATCCTTTCAACTGTCCTTTAATTGTGGCCCAGACTCAACCCAGCCTTTCACTGTTTATTACCTCCTGACCACCCCAGGCTACTTCCCACCCCTTAATACCATCTAGACCCCTTCTCTATTACCTCTGGATCAGCCCAGGCTATTTGCCACTCCTTGATACCATACAAATCTTCCCACAATCTTTTTCCCTATAAAAAAAAAGTCAGTCTCATCCCTACCAAATGTGAAGACTCTCTAGGAATCTTGCCCACCCCAACTGGTGTTTTAATAAACTACTTGGACTGAAAGAAGGCTTGATTGGTCTAATTCTTTTGAGGCAGACCCATGCCCTTTGCCCTTGCATTTTGGGGTTCCCAAGACCCCTAGGCCACAACAGTCACACCTTCATGGAGATACTTAAGGGAGGGCAGCTAGGTGGCACAGTAAATAGAGTGCCCACCTGGAGTCAGAAAGACTCATCTTCCTGACTTCAAATCTGGCCTCAAACTCTTACTAGCTATGTAAGCCTGGGCAAGTCACTTCATCCTGTTTGCCTCAGTTTCCTCATCTATAAAATGAGCAGGAGAAGGAAATAGCCAAGAAAACCTCAAATGTGGACACAACAAATTGGATACAACTGAAAAGCTACTAACAACCACAATACTGAAAAGCTCAGAGATAACCTTTCAGCCTTCCTAGGACCAGACCAGTCTATGGAAATCTGCCTTACTCTTAACTACCTTTACCTAATGCCTTAAGACTTTTTTTGTAATGTGTTAAACTCTTACAGTGTTAATCAGAGGAAGAGACTCAGCTGGATTAGCTTCAGGAAACAGCAAAACTCCTTTAATGACCTCAAATTTCTTTAATAAACACAGATCTAGCTTTTTAATGCAAGTATCACACCAGTATGGTTCTGTGCATGGCTCTGAGACACAGAATACAACCACTGCTGAAAGAAAGAAAAAAAAACCCTAAAAATTAGCATCACACAGGGGACAATGGAGTGATTACCACAGTCAGTAAGTCCATCAAAACAAGCATTTATTAAAATCCTAGAATGTGCCAGGCACTGTGCTAAGCCCTTGGGATACAAAGAAAAGCAAAGACAGTCTCTGATTTGAAAGAGTTCACAATCTCAGGGGAGAGGCAGAATGGAAACAACCATGCACACACAGAGTCTCTATGGAGTAAATTGGAGATAATCTCAGAGAGAAGTCACTAATGATTAAGGGGGTCCGGGAAAGGCTTCTTGTAAAAGAGAGGATTTTAACTAAGGCATATAGAAAGCCAGAGAATCCAGGAGGCAGAGATGAGGAAGGAGGGAATTCCAGGCAGGGAGACACCCAGTGAAGATGGTCAGGGTCAAGAGACGGAGTGCCATGTGTAAGAGACAGCTAGAAGGTCAGTGTCACTACATATAACAAATAAAGAATTTCAAAGCAAACTATGTCATCAGAGAAATATTATAGAAAAAGACAGGCTGGTCATGTGGCAAGGGTGAGGGATGCCGGGTGGACTGCCTGAGTATATTCCACTGGCTTCCTCTCTCCTCAGATATCATTTACAGCATTCTGGGGAGAGCCCGTAGTAAATATGGGAGGATTTGAATGAGAGTCACGAAGGATAGGCAGGTATGGAAGGGTTGCAATCTGCATTCTTGAAGAGATCATACAAACAGATCTACTTTAGTATTTGAGAAGAGTTATTTAATTTGGTGTTTATAAGTTTCTCATTTACCCTTCTAGAATTAAACTAGGAAGTGACCATGCCTTCTAATTTCATCTAGTTTGAAAGAGGCAGGGAGGGGTCACTTAAAAGGTCACCTGGTTTTCTGAGCAGAAAAAGTGTAACGGTTCAAATCCCACCTCTGATAATTACAGGCTGTGTGGCCAGGGGTTAGTCACATAACCTCTTTGGGCCTTGATTTCCTCATCTGCAAAATGGGAGTCATAACTTGCAACAGCTACTTTACAGGATTGTTTTAAATTTCAAATGAGATGGTATTATGTCAAGCTCTTTGCAAACTATACAACACTACATGTATGTTGGTTATTATAATCATTGTATTGTCCACGGCACCTGCCACAATGTCTTGAAGTAAGAAAAACTTCAATACGTACTTGTTGATTGGCTAATCTCATTACTCTTTCCTCTAAACCATAGCTAAAAGTTTTCACTTTCGATTTCTTCAAATATAACTCTGAAAAAACAGGCTTTAAAAGAGCCCATTGTATTTTAAATGGAGCTATTTGACTATGCCTTTAAACCCAAGTTACTCTGGCTTTCATTGAAGGGCCAATAATAGTGCCAACCCTGTCTTCTGTAGCTCATTGTCTAGGTTCTGATGGCTTAAAATGAGTGTAAGTAGCAATTGTTTTCTGTTCTGGTCAGGAACTCTGAAGGTCTTCCTCTTCCAGATGGATATCTTTGTGATAGTAAATGGGGCCATCTTTTGTATCAATTTACCTAGCCCCTAGTCATTGAATGCGCAGAGCCTCATTCAAACTGAGACTGGGAGAGACCTTAATTTAGAAAGGCTGAGGTCTTCCACTGCATCCTGGGGCATCACCAGTCATCTTAACCTTTATCTTGCCACCATACTTCCCTAACTGGAGAAGAGAATGAGGTTGATGACTTCGTGCAGCTCTGCCCCACTTAAATCCAGTCCATGTGCAAGTCAAGACATCATCATCGTCAAGTCATTGGTTCTGCTCAAGAATGAAGGATGAACAACAGCTGAAAGAAAATCCGCTATGACCTTCTCTAGTCAAAATAATGAACATTCCTGAGAGAGAAAACCAAAATGTTTTATATATGTTGTCAATGTTATCCAATCATCTGACTATTCTCATTATTAGAAGTAGCAGTATTTTGTTTTTTCAGCCTTATAAATCCTCAAGTTGCTGAGTTCTGTAGTCTCCCACTAACATCTAAAAGAAAAAAAAAAGCTCAAAACTTTGCTAAGAGCCTTGTAGCTACACAGATAATGGAATCCTGTTGTTCAGCCACATAGGTGGGAAACAAGACATCCTCCCACAAACAAGATTCTTCCTTCCGGGGGAATCAATTTCATTCTCTTGCTTTATTTCTCAGAATAACAAGCACTGAAATGAAAGACTAGATCATGTCCCCACAGTCATTTGGATTTCACAACAGGTAGAGCTCCCCAGGGCTCTTGGATGGAGAACTTTAAAATAGAAACTCAAAATCCAGAACATTCATGAGGTGTCTCATTTAAACTGAGATTTTTTTTTTTTTAAGAGCATATCAAGAGAAAACTCTAGTAGGTAATTCTCTAAGTCTAGGAACCTTCATCCTTTCATTAAAGATAAGGCCTGCTTCCAAGTGACCTCCCCAGAAATTTCTCAATGTTGTAGGATTAATGTGTGTGTGTATACAAATAATGTGTATGTGTGTGTATATACATATATATATATACACATATATACGTACTGTTTTTGGCAGGTTGTCTTTTTCATTAGAATGTAAGCCCCTTGAGGGCAGGGACTGTTTTTGCCTTTCTTTGTATCCCCAGTATTTTGTTTTGTTTTGTTTGGAGGCAATCTGGATTAAGTGACTTCACCAGGCTCACACAGCTAGTAAGTGTCTGAGGCCAGATTTGAACTCAGGTCCATCCACTATGCCACCTAGCTATCTCTGTAACCCCAGTATTTAACACAGTGCTTGATACATAGTAAGTACTTAATAAATACTTGTTGACTGACACACAAATGCACATGAATGATTCAACTGCCCACCTAGATTCTGTATGGATCTTTGCTGGCAGTATCCTCCCCATCACATCCTTCCCTTTTGTCCTTTGGGTGACTTGAATCTGTAATTCTTCAAAGACTGTAGTATTCCATGACTCATAGTCATACATGATCATCACCAAAGGAATATTGATGTTTAAAAAGATGGGCCTTTGTTTCAAGAAGGTGCTTGGGGGTCATTAAAGGCATTAGGCAGTTTTCAGCCCACTCTTCTTCCTTTTCAATTTTGGGCGCAGGTCATTATCCATTGAAGTGACTATCTAAGATACAGGTCCTAATGGAGCAGCTCTACACTATCAACCTGCATATCATTACGTATTCCTAACCAAAAAATGCACACCAGAAGTGGTGTTAGAAATATCACCCAAGAGATATAAGCCAGGAAAAGGAGATGGCCCAGTCATGTAGAAAGAGCATGGGGAGAACATTTGGGCAGCCGGTAGTTTTCTTGTAACATCAAGAGATTTAGAAGAATTAGAGCATATTAGGTGGATACCCTCACCCTTGGAGAATGGGTAAGAATCACACAAGGTGGGAAGGCACAGATGGGTTGTGCTACATTGATGAAGACCCAGATCCACTGAGGAGCCACATGTATGTGCCCTTTGAGTATTTTCACTTATATTCACTTTCTCCATGTCTGATCCAGAAGTCTCTATTAGAATTCTCCCAAGGGTCAAATCCTGGTGTCAGAAGTAAATGATGAGGTCCTCAAAGACAGAGAGTATTAATGCTTTGTAATTTTCTATATCTTCCCCATTGCCCAGCTCAGTGTCTTTTTTCGGTCTACAGTAAATATTTATTGATTGGATTACACTTTGGTGTGATTCACATATCATTTCTATATATCCCAACTGGTCAGGATATTTATTTTCTGGCCAATTAAAGTTATTCTTTCTACCCTCTGGGATATAACTTCCTGATCATCCTCTCCTCCATTATTCACTCATCCACTGGACACTGGCCTGATGGGACCTTTTAGATGTGTTTATTTTTGTGGCAAAGAACAAGTTGGGGGAAAATTAAAAAGGTTAGCCACAGTCTCTCTCTCTCTCTCTCTCTCTCTCTCTCTCTCTCTCTCTCTTAAAAACAAGGTATCAGATGTCCCTAATTTTTAAGTACAGACCCAAGTTTTGTCATGGATTTTCCCTGAAATAGGTTATATTAAGAAATGTCACCAATTTAAGGAAATGGCCCAGGAAAACCAATGCTCTGTCATGTAGGTAGTCTGAGAAGAGCACAGGATAACAGGGCTAGCTTACAGACCTCACATGTCTTCTAGTACCCGGCTTCTTAAATTTTTTCTTCTTGCGACCTCTTCTGAGCTTCTTAAGACCCCATATGGGGTCACAACCTGTAATCCTCTCATTTCTCAGAAGAGGAAGCTGAAGGCCAGAGAGGTTAAATGATTGACCCAGTGTCACAAAGATGACAAAACCAGAATGTGAACCCAGTCAAAGCCTCTTTCATGTCACCTTGCTGCTTGGGACATTTAAGTATTTAGAAGGGATATTAGATGGGGTGAAAGTCTGGTCATACCTACAAGCCTGCTCACTCTTTTCCCTTGTGGCTATAAAACTTTATTGTGTGTTGCAGGTTGGAGAAGCTCTGCACAATGGGCTTGTGTAAAACCTACAATTTTTTCCATATAACTCTTCAGATCCCAGGTGCCTTTAATGTGAAGGCTAGAATAAAAGACAGAATGACTTTCCATGAGAAAATTTTATTTTCTCAAAATCATTTAAATTCATTAAATATGGTTATTTAATTAATAATTATTTAATTATTCAAGTAGAGCAAATAAATTTAAAATTAATTCAATAATTTAAATTATTTAAATTAACAAAATTTAATGCAAGAAATGTTGTAGATCAAACTCACAGATGGCACCTTTAGCACCTTTTTGTGTAAAAGCGTAATATGAGAACCAGCTCTACCACTGAGAATTACTTCTAAAAGGTACAAGATCACAGGCTCACTACTTTAATAATAATATTATAATAGTTAATGCTTATGTAACATTTTAAAGTTTGTCAAGCCCGTTCCATATATTTATCTCATTTGATCCTCACAACAACCTTGGGAGGTAGGTGTTGTTATTATTTCCATTGCACAAATGAGGAAACTGAGTCTGAGAGAGATTAAGTGACTTGCCCAGGATTACATAACTAATAAGTGTCGGAGGCAGGATTTGAACTCAGACCTTCCTATTTTGGGGGTAGTTAGATGGCACAGAGGATACAGTGCTGGGCCTAGAGTCTGAATGGAGAAATGTGTACTTCCCTCTGAATGGAAAAAAGTAGAAAAAATGGCTGAGCCACAGGTCAGCACTAGATGGGATATGGAAGGCAAAAATCAAAATAAGATTTTTATATCCTAAATTTGGTTTACATCTTTAATCTCAGTTCCTTAAGAAAGGCCTTTTGTCCTCAACCCATTACCTAACATCCAAAGGGGACAAGCCTAGAAAGAGTTTTTAGACCAGGAAAATAATTCTTCATCCTTCTGGAGAAACTGAAAAAGATATTTTAATATGTTTCCATATCTGCCTCCATTGATTATGCATTCAACTCCTCGTTAGTAATATGGGAAAGCATGACTGGTACCATTTTGATTTTATCCTATACTATCCCTTACATGATATCTCTCAGCAGAAAGGAAAAAAAAAACAACCAATGAACATTTATTAAATGTTTACTTCATGCCAGGCATTGTGCTAAGTATTAGAAAGAAAGTTTATTAGTGCAAGATCTCTGCATATAATTGCAATTATGTTCTGCAAGACCAGGACTGAATTTTCTTTGCATATCTACTCTTATAGTCCTATCAGCTCATGGTCTCAGTGTGGGTATTCTCTCCAGCAATGCAGATCGCAGTAAGTCCATTCCTGCCCATTCTTTGTGACTCTTGTCCATAATCTGCCCCAAAATTCACCCAGCTTTTGTCATAGTGGGTCCACCCAACACGCTTCCCTCACATTCTCTTGACATGGTAAGGATTCCAATGGATCAATCAACAAACATTTAGTAAGCATTTACTTTGTTCTAGGCACTATGCTACATGCGGGGGAAATAAAGAAAAAGCAAAAATAACCCCTGCCCTTGAGGAGTTATATTCTAATGGGGGAGACAAAGTATATAAAATCATAACATATATATTGCCGCACACTAGTGACACATCCGTTATCCCTTGTTCTCTCTATGTGATGGGCCCATCTTCTTTTTGCCCCCCCCCATGGATTCCTTTGCAAAAATACTCTTACGTAACTCCGTATTTGTATTGGGCTACAGACTATTTATGCCCACCATACACTTCTCCACGGTCCTTTGGGTGATCCTCAACTTCAGTTCTTTGTTATTATTCAGTATTATCAGACTCCCCATTTGGGGTTTTCTTGTCAAAGATACTGGAGTGGCTTGCCATTTCCTTCTCCAGATCATTTTACAGATAAGGAAACTGAGGCAAACAGGGTTAAGTGACTTGCCCAGGGTCACACAGCTGTGTGAGGCCAGATTTGAACTCAGGTCTTCCTGACTCCAGGCCCAGTGCTCTATCCAATGTGCCACCTAGCTTTAAAGAATATAGTAGTCTGTCATTCTTAGCTATACTTCATTGGAAAAAATACCAATGATACAAAGGTGAGCCTTTGTTATAGAGAGAAACTCAGGATCACTAAAATATCTTTAAAATTCTCTAAAAGCCATCTACTCTGCTCTCTTTTTGCTCAACTCTAGGCCAAGTTTACTAGTATGGCCAAGATATACGGGGCAGCTAGGTGACACAGTGGATAGAGCACAGGATCTAGAGTCAGGAAGACCTGAGTTCAAATCCAGTCTCAGACACTTACCAGCTTGTTACCCCGGGCAAATCACTTAAACCAGTTTGCTTCAGTCTCCTCATCTGTAAAATGAGCTGGAGAAGAAATGGCTAACCATTCCAGTATCTTTGCCAAGAAAACTCCAAGATAGGGTCACAAAGAGTCAGACATTATTGAAACAACTGAACAGCCAAGACATAGATATATTTACACATACATATATACATACATATTTATATATGTATGTATATATGTATATGTATGTAGGTATTCATAAACACAGACAGAAAGAGAAACACATACATATCTATATGCATATATGTACTGATATACAAACTATTAATTATGCATTCAACTCATGAAAATCTGATGAAGAGGCACTCTTTAGCCACTTACTATTTCCTCTATGATTATACCTAGGGGTAGAGATTGGACTTGTGATTTCATTGGCATAGGGAACTTCCAGATGGGGAAACTCCTTCTACTAACTCAGGTCCATAATTTTTTCTGTCTTTGAGAGTTGCCTAAGGCACTTCAAGGTTGAGTGACTTGTTTAATATCATACAACTAGTACGTGTCAGAGTCAGGATTTGAACCCAAGTCTTCCTGGTTTAGAGGCCAGTTCTTTACTCTTTGCAGTCAATTTCCTCTCCACTTTGTGCCCATGGGTCAGGAGTGCCTGATGCTAGCCTGAGCTAGAGGGTTTGGGGAGAATCCAACAGTAATCCAACACCACATCACCTCAAAATTCATGCACAATTTCAGTCCTAAGAGGGACAGAGAATTTACTCTTCAATGACCTCCAAGGTCCCTATGACCCTAGGATCCACGTCCTGCGGACTACATGGATCAGTCCACTACTACCCTGCCCGGTGTTGCTCACTGATGGATCCAGTGGATGATCCTATTTTCCATCCATACTGTTTTAGCCAACCTATTGCTATCTTTGCATGACCTCTCTGCAAAATAAAAGTGTTGGGGGCAGAGGTAGGAGGGGACAAAAGGAAGAAAGACAGAAAGACAAAAGATAATGGGAACTGACTTTCTGATCTCTAAAGGCCCTACATCCCCAGATTCAAGAAACTTTTCAAAATATAAGGAGGAAAGCATTTTTAAATATTCTCACTTCACAACTGACACATTTATTCCCTCAGGCTCTACTCTTTTCTCTTGAATTCATGGGCAGATTGACAGCTGGCCAAATAGATAAATCCTTTCTTTTATTTCGTAAAGTTGCAGTGCCCTATTTGTTGATGTTCAATAAACATTCATAAAGTATGGGTAGTTTGAAATTCTGCTTAGATTTTCAGAGATTTAGAGTTGAAAGAGATCTTAGAGGTCATGTAATCCAATACCTGCATTTTACAGATAAAGAAACTGAGTCCAAGAGAATAAGTCAATTGATCAATATTTGTTGTCTACTATCTGCCAGGCATCATACTAGTCACTGAGGATACAAGTACGAAGAATACAGCATTTCCTACTTGCACAGACATTATATTCTAATTAGAGAGACAATAAGTACACGTATATATATATATTTACATTATTTTTATGATCCTATATAATATACATCTATATATGTATATATATATACACCTATATGTATGTGCATACTCACTCACATATACATAGTTCATTTTTCAGTTGTTTAGTCGTGTCCGACTCTTCATGACTCCGTGGACCATATTGTCCAGGGGGTTTTCTTGGCAAGGAGTGGTTTGCCATTTACTTCTCCTTTGGGACTGGAAACTAAGGGAACATGGACTTCTCAATAGGAAGAAATAAGGTAAGTAAGGGTTAAAGGATTTGCCGAAGCCTTACATCACATAATTAATAAGTGTCTGAGGTCAGATTTGAACACAGGTCTCCCTGACTCCGGGCCTAGTACTCTATCTACTGAACCATACAACTGCCTCATCTAGCTACACACATATATTACATATCAGAGACCAGGAGATGGAGTATCATGTGTGAGGTCAAGCAAGTAAGTCAGTCTGTTGTTGTTTTTCCTTTGCTTTCAAAGAGGAGCAATGACATCCTGAGTGACGTCTCGACTCGTGGGTGAATTGGATTTAAGTGAGACAGAGCTGCACAAAGTCATCTCTTCCGGAATTCACTCTCTCTTCCAGAATCATTGAAGTCCAGTGGCAGGAGAAATGTCAAGATGACTGCTGATAGCCTGGGATGCATGGGATGACATTGACATCTTTGATTTCTGACCAAACTCTAAGTGCTCCACAGCTCCTGCTTCAGCCACCTTCATGGCTGCTAGAGCAAATTGTGCTTATCTGTCCATTCTGCCAGGAGAAGTCTTCATAGATAGACACCCCTCCAACTCACCAATATGTCTGAGGCCTGTCAGTTACCCTCAACTTGCTTTACCTTGTCTTCCTAGACAGTTTACTGGGGTGGGGCCACCACACATGCTACAGCTTCTTGGAGCCACAGGTGAGAGTCAAGTGCCAGATAAATATCAAAGGTGGATGACCAACCCTGAAAAGGTCTCAGCAAGCCCTCACACCACAGCTACTAGTCCTCCCTGAACACCCCATACACTCCCAGTCTGTCTGTACATTAGGATGCATGGAAGGCATAGTGTATAAGAACACTAGGGAGATATTAAAGGGACCAAGTTGTGGGGAGCTTTAAATGCCAAGCCCAGGAGTCTGTAGATGGTCCTAGAGGGAATAGGCAGCCTCTGGAGATTGCTGAGTAGGAGGGTGACATGGCCACATACCTGCTTTAGGAATATCACTTTGGCAGTTGAGCAGAGAATATATTGGAAGAGTGTCATGGCAAGGAGATCATTTAGAAAGCTATTTATTCTAGGCCATGAGATGATGAGAGCCCAAACTAGGGTGGTGGCTGTGAGTAGAGAAAAAGGGACATTAACCTAAGAGATATTATGGAAATAGAAATGATGGAAAAGACAGAAGGTTCGGCAAGTGAATGAATATGAGGGGTGAGAATGAGTAATGGAGGATAATACATAGGTTGTAAACCCAGATGACTGGAAGGATGGTATTACCAAAGAGTTAGTAGGAAAGTGTTGAAGAAAGGATAATTTGCAGAGAATGAGTTCTGTTTTGGAATTTAAGATGTCTCTGGGATATTGTTCGAATGTCCAATAGATGACAGGTGATGCAAGACTGAACAGGAGAAAGACTAGGATTGGATTTATAGATTTGAAGGCAGAAAATAATAGTATTCATAAGGTAAACATGGAAGAGTTCTTTTTGCCATCAAACTAAGTTGACCTAGTAAGTGCAATATTTATTTTTCAGGTGAACCCAATGAAAATATAAGAGATGGGGTGAAAGAGAAAATGATGACAGTTGTTAAAAGTATGGAGATCTCCAAATAAAAGAAGATTAAGTAGATCCTGGAACTCAAAGAAGGGATGGTTTGGGGTCCCAGATAGAGAAGAGTCATTCTTGTATAGGGATATGAACAGGAGGAATAAGGAATAAATGACTCCAAGTCATTTGCCAATGGGCTCAGGAAAGTATTTTGTGAGTGAACAACCAGAAAAGAGAACAGACGAGAGATGTTCTTGCCTCAGACCTTATATTCTATGTCTATAACAGATGGTTAGGGGAAGCAGATTCAGGAAGACAGATTCATAGCTGCACCAGAGAAATTCCAAGCAAAAGCATTAGAACTGATGGAGGGTAAAATCTGGCAAGGAGGAAATCAAGCGGAAGAAAATAAAGCTCTGAGAAGAGGAAGCCTGCTCCCTGTCACTGGGGTTTGGAATAAGGATTGAACTACAAGAACTTTTTGTTCTGTGTAAAATCTTTTATTCTTTTTGCATTTTATTATTATCTATTATTTTCATCTTTTACTATTAAAACACACACACACACACACACACACGCACATGTGCACAGACCACCATGTTTTCCTTGAAGTGTTAGGTAGTAAATGACTTTTCTAAAACATAAAATATCCACATGCTTTATTAGAGAATAGGAGAAGAGAATATAAGGAGAAGGAAAGGAATTAGGAAAAATATCCTGACCTTTTTCTTCCAAGGAGTCTTGATTAGGAATCCATAAATGGTAGGGAAAGCAGTTGTAAGAACAAGAGAAAGGAAGGAAGGAGGAAGGAAGGAAGGAAGGAAAGAAAGAAAGAAAGAAGGAAGGAAGGAAAGAAAAGTGGAAGGAAGAGAGGAAGGAAGAAAGAGAGAAAGGAAAGAAGGAAGAGAAAAAGAAAGGAAGGGAGGAAGGAAGGAAGGGAGAAAGAAAAAAGGAAAGAAAGAAAAGAAAGAAGAAAAAGAAAGAAAGAAAGAAAGAAAGAAAGAAAGAAAGAAAGAAAGAAAGAAAGAAAGAAGGAAGGAAGGAAAGAAAAGTGGAAGGAAGAGAGGAAGGAAGAAAGAGAGAAAGGAAAGAAGGAAGAGAAAAAGAAAGGAAGGGAGGAAGGAAGGAAGGGAGAAAGAAAAAAGGAAAGAAAGAAA